>NW_027077760.1:677000-1015500 GCF_963924675.1 Phocoena phocoena | reverse complement strand
ATAGGGAGAACCAATGAGAGACTAGCTGTAGGTGTCTGCACGGCCAAATGTAACACTCATTGCCCACCAGGAAGAGGAATTAAACAAAGGCTCAGTGTGCCCTGCTGGAAACAGATTAGAGCCTGATGCAATCCTGCGGTTTTGTGCCCAGCTCACAAGAAACGAGTTGAAGAACGGAGCTCAGGGGCACTGTAATTCACAAACCTGCAGAGTTATAAATGACAGCTATCCTCCAAAAATATATTGAAGTAAGCCTGCGAAGGGGACTTGAAAGCGGGGCAGAATTTCAGGAAAACGATTGCAGGGGGTAGACTGGAATTGTCCTGAAAGCATAGGAAAAGAGGCAGAACGTCGACAATGATGCACTTGGCCAAAAAGGGCGTATGCGTTCTTTCCTGAATATATTCAGGAAAAAACGCATACGCGCTTTTTGGGCAACCAAGCAAGCCTGTAAAGGAAATCTGCACTACAATGAAGTCTCACTGCCCCCCGGGCAAAAGGGCCATCTGAAAAAAGTGTAAAATCGAGAAAGGTTGGACAGGATATGGAGAACAGGGAGCCTTGTTATGCTGATTGGCAGGATGTAAATTGCCAACAGCCACCCTGGAGAAGTGTATGGTGTTTCCTGAAACACGTAAGAAACAAAGCAACACAGCCTATGGCACTTCCACTTATGGTCCTATAGCTTACGGAAATTAAAATCAAAAACAGACAGCCACCCCAATATTTGGGACGGCTGTGTTCACAAGAAGCTCGTCTACAGTATCAGGTAAATATCCCAGAAAGCAAAAAATGGATAAAGAAGTTGTGGCACGTACGTACAATGCAATATCACTCAGCAATGAAATCTGTGTCATCAGGCCCATAGCGGCATAGTGAGTGGATGCAGGTACGGTGATTCTACGTGAACTACGTCACACAGAAAAAGAAACATCATAAGATATCACTAATACACGGAATGTAAACTTGACTACACATGAACTGAATTACAAAACAGAACAGGGTCTCAAATTTAGAAAACCAACTAGTGCTTGCTTATGGGGAAAGGTGCCTTGGGGTGCTGCATAAAACCAGAGACTAAAATTAGCACAGATAACTTTCCATAAGCCAAATATGTATTAGACAAGACCTACTCCTTGCTCAACGAAATGGACCCAACACCACATATTCAACGCCTAGGAATATACCTGACTAGGAAGAATCTTAAAACACATGGATATTTATGTCTCCATAAGAGAATCAAGCGTGTGTACTGCGGCCGAAACGCAGCAGTGAAAATCCGATAAATCCCATTATCAAAATAAATTTCAAAAACAAAACACAAAGACAGTGAAATAGAGAGCAATTCTTAAATAATTCACTCAGGGCATGTGATGCAACCGGGATTGACCACATCTACACCCAGAGCTGGTTGAGACATAAGGCTGGACACTTCAGGCTGATAGCATTGGTGAGTTTCGGTGAGCAAATGCAGACCCTTTGAAGTCATACTGCATGGTACCCATTCCATGGGTCCCAACTCTCCAGGTTCAAGGGATTCTTCCTCCAGCTAAAACATGCATGGGAAACCCAGAGTATCGTCCACCGTGTGATTGGGAAACTATTTAAAATGCATCTCAGTTTTCGTATCCTGGTCCTCGGGTTCACCATTCCAGATGCTTTACTAACACTCTCCCTGCTTCAAGAGTCAGTGCCTTTAACCTCCTCTTTCGCACAGCTTGCAATTTCTGTGCAAGATGAACAGGAATAGGGAGAACCAATGAGAGACTAGGTATAGGTGTCTGCAGGGGCAAATGTAACGCTCATTGCCCACCAGGAAGAGGAATTAAACAAAGGCTCAGTGTGCCCTGCTGGAAACAGATTAGGGCCTGAATCAATCCTGCGGTTTTGTGCCCAGCTCACAAGAAAGCGAGTTGAAGAACGGAGCTCAGGGGCACTGTAATTCACAAACCTGCGGAGTTATAAATGACAGCTATCCTCCAAAAATATATTGAAGTAAGCCTGCGAAGGGGACTTGAAAGCGGGGCAGAGTGTCAGGAAAACCATTGCAGGGGGTAGACTGGAATTGCCCTGAAAGCATAGGAAAAGAGGCAGAACGTCGACAATGATGCACTTGGCCAAAAAGGGCGTATGCGTTTTTTCCTGAATATATTCAGGAAAAAACGCATACGCCCTTTTTGGACAACCAAGCAAGCCTGTAAAGGAAATCTGCACTACAATGAAGTGTCACTGCGCCCCGGCAAAAGGGCCATCTGAAAAAAGTGTAAAATCCAGAAAGGTAGGACAGGATATGGAGAACAAGGAGCCTTGTTATGCTGATTGGCAGGATGTAAATTGCCAGCAGCCACCCTGGAGAAGTGTATGGTGTTTCCTGAAACACGTAAGAAACAAAGCAACACAGCCTATGGCACTTCCACTTATGGTCCTATAGCTTACGGAAATTAAAATCAAAAACAGACAGCCACCCCAATATTTGGGACGGCTGTTTTCACAAGAAGCTCGTCTACAGTATCAGGTAAATATCCCAGAAAGCAAAAAATGGATAAAGAAGTTGTGGCACGTACGTGCAATGCAATATCACTCAGCAATGAAATCTGTGTCATCTGGCCCGTAGCGGTATAGTGAGTGGATGCAGGTACGGTGATTCTACGTGAACTACGTCACACAGAAAAAGAAATATCATAAGATATCACTAATACACGGAATGTAAACTTGACTACACATGAACTGAATTACAAAACAGAACAGGGTCTCAAATTTAGAAAACCAACTAGTGCTTGCTTATGGGGAAAGGTTCATTGGGGTGTTGCATAAAACCAGAGACTGAAATTAGCACAGATAACTTTCCATAAGCCAAATATGTAATAGACAAGACCTACTACTTGCTCAACGAAATGGACCCAACACCGCATATTCAACGCCTAGGAATATACCTGACTAGGAAGAATCTTAAAACCCATGGATATATATGTCTCCATAAGAGAATCAAGCGTGTGTACAGCGGCCGAAATGCAGCAGTGAAAATCCGATAAATCCCATTATCAAAATAAATTTCGAAAACAAAACACAAAGACAGTGAAATAGAGAGCAATTCTTAAATAATTCACTCAGGGCATGTGATGCAACCGGGATTGACCACATCTACACCCAGAGCTGGTAGAGACATAAGCCTGGACACTTCAGGCTGATAGCATTGGTGAGTTTCGGTGAGCAAATGCAGGCCCTTTGAAGTCATACTGCATGGTACCCATTCCATGGGTCCCAACTCTCCAGGTTCAAGGCATTCTTCCTCCAGCTAAAACATGCATGGGAAACCCAGAGTATCGTCCACCGTGTGATTGGGAAACGATTTAAAATGCATCTCAGTTTTCGTATCCTGGTCCTCGGGTTCACCATTCCAGATGCTTTACTAACACTCTCCGCACTTGGAGAGTCAGTGCCTTTAACCTCCTGTTTGGCACAGCTTGCAATTTCTGTGCAAGATGAACAGGAATAGGGAGAACCAATGAGAGACTAGCTGTAGGTGTCTGCACGGGCAAATGTAACGGTCATTTCCCACCAGGAAGAGGAATTAACCAAAGGCTCAGCGTGCCCTGCCGGAAACAGATTAAGGCCTGAAGCAATCCTGCGGTTTTGTGCTCAGCTCACAAGAAAGCGAGTTGAAGAAAGGAGCTCAGGGGCACTGTAATTCAGAAACCTGCAGAGTTATAAATGACAGCTATTCTCCAAAAATATATTGAAGTAAGCCTGCGAAGGGGACTTGAAAGAGGGGCAGAGTGTCAGGAAAACCATTGCAGGGGGTAGACTGGAATTGCCCTGAAAGCATAGGAAAAGAGGCAGAACTTCGACAATGATGCACTTGGCCAAAAAGGGCGTATGCGTTTTTTCCTGAATATATTCAGGAAAAAACGCATACGCCCTTTTTGGCCAACCAAGCAAGCCTGTAAAGGAAATCTGCACTACAATGAAGTCTCACTGCCCCCCGGGCAAAAGGGCCATCTGAAAAAAGTGTAAAATCCAGAAAGGTAGTACAGGATATGGAGAACAGGGAGCCTTGTTATGCTGATTGGGAGGATGTAAATTGCCAGCAGCCACCCTGGAGAAGTGTATGGTGTTTCCTGAAACACGTAAAAGCAAAGCAACACAGCCTATGGCACTTCCACTTATGGTCCTATAGCTTACGGAAATTAAAATAAAAAACAGACAGCCACCCCAATATTTGGGACGGCTGTGTTCACAAAATCTCGTCTACAGTATCAGGTAAATATCCCAGAAAGCAAAAAATGGATAAAGAAGTTGTGGCACGTACGTGCAATGCAATATCACTCAGCAATGAAATCTGTGTCATCAGGCCCGTAGCGGCATAGTGAGTGGATGCAGGTACGGTGATTCTACGTGAACTACGTCACACAGAAAAAGAAATATCATAAGATATCACAAATACACGGAATGTAAACTTGACTACACATGAACTGAATTACAAAACAGAACAGGGTCTCAAATTTAGAAAACCATCTAGTGCTTGCTTATGGGGAAAGGTGTCTTGGGGTGTTGCATAAAACCAGAGACTGAAATTAGCACAGATAACTTTCCATAAGCCAAATATGTAATAGACAAGACCTACTACTTGCTCAACGAAATGGACCCAACACCACATATTCAACGCCTAGGAATATACCTGACTAGGAAGAATCTTAAAACCCATGGATATATATGTCTCCGTAAGAGAATCAAGCGTGTGTACAGTGGCCGAAACGCAGCAGTGAAAATCCGATAAATCCCATTATCAAAATAAATTTCGAAAACAAAACACAAAGACAGTGAAATAGAGAGCAATTCTTAAATAATTCACTCAGGGCATGTGATGCAACCGGGATTGACCACATCTACACCCAGAGCTGGTTGAGACATAAGGTTGGACACTTCAGGCTGATAGCATTGGTGAGTTTCGGTGAGCAAATGCAGACCCTTTGAAGTCATACTGCATGGTACCCATTCCATGTGTCCCAACTCTCCAGGTTCAATGGATTCTTCCTCCAGCTAAACCATGCATGGGAAACCCAGAGTATCGTCCACTGTGTGATTGGGAAACGATTTAAAATGCATCTCAGTTTTCGTATCCTGGTCTTCGGGTTCACCATTCCAGATGCTTTACTAACACTCTCCCCGCTTGGAGAGTCAGTGCCTTTAACCTCCTCTTTGGCACAGCTTGCAATTTCTGTGCAAGATGAACAGGAATAGGGAGAACCAATGAGAGACTAGCTGTAGATGTCTGCACGGGCAAATGTAACGCTCATTGCCCACCAGGAAGAGGAATTAAACAAAGGTTCAGTGTGCCCTGCTGGAAACAGATTAGGGCCTGAAGCAATCCTGCGGTTTTGTGCCCAGCTCACAAGAAAGCTAGTTGAAGAAAGGAGCTCAGGGGCACTGTAATTCACAAACTTGCAGTGTTATAAATGACAGCTATCTTCCAAAAGTATATTGAAGTAAGCCTGCGAAGGGGACTTGAAAGCGGGGCAGAATTTCAGGAAAACAATTGCAGGGGGTAGACTGGAATTGCCCTGAAAGCATAGGAAAAGAGGCACAACGTCGACAATGATGCACTTGGCCAAAAAGTGCGTATGCGTTTTTTCCTGAATATATTCAGGAAAAAATGGATACGCACATTTTGGCCAACCAAGCAAGCCTGTAAAGAAATCTGCACTACAATGAAGTCTCATTGCCCCCCTGGCAAAAGGGCCATCTGAAAATAGTGGAAAATCCAGAAAGTTATGGCAGGATATGGAGAACAGTGAGCCTTGTTATGCCGATTGGTAGGATGTAAATTGCCAGCAGCCACCCTTGAGAAGTGTATGGTGTTTCCTGAAACACGTAAGAAATAAAGCAACACAGCCTATGGCACTTGCACTTATGGTCCTATAGCTTAGGGAAATTAATATCAAAAACAGACAGCCACCCCAATATTTGGGACGGCTGTGTTCACAAGAAGCTCGTCTACAGTATCAGGTAAATATCCCAAAAAGCAGAAAATGGATAAAGAAGTTGTGGCACGTACGTACAATGCACTATCACTCAGCAATGAAATCTGTGTCATCAGGCACATAGCGGTATAGTGAGTGGATGCAGGTACGGTGATTCTACGTGAACTACGTAACACAGAAAAAGAAACATCATAAGTTATCTCTAATACACGGAATGTAAACTTGACTACACATGAAATGAATTACAAAACAAAACAGGGTCTCAAATTTAGAAAACCAACTAGTGCTTGCTTATGGGGAAAGGCACCTTGGGGTGCTGCATAAAACCAGAGACTGAAATTAGCACAGATAACTTTCCATAAGCCAAATATGTAATAGACAAGACCTACTCCTTGCTCAACGAAATGGACCCAACACCACATATTCAACGCCTAGGAATATACCTGACTAGGAAGAATCTTAAAACCCATGGATATATATGTCTCCGTAAGAGAATCAAGCATGTGTAAAGCAGCCGAAATGCAGCAGTGAAAATACGATAAATCCCATTATCAAAATAAATTTCGAAAACAAAACACAAAGACAGTGAAATAGAGAGCAATTCTTAAATAATTCACTCAGGGCATGTGATGCAACCGGGATTGACCACATCTACACCCAGAGCTGGTTGAGCCATAAGGCTGGACTCTTCAGGCTGATAGCATTGGTGAGTTCCGGTGAGCAAATGCAGACCCTTTGAAGTCATACTGCATGGTACCCATTCCATGGGTCCCAACTCTCCAGGTTCAAGGGATTCTTCCTCCAGCTAAAACATGCATGGGAAACCCAGAGTATCGTCCACCGTGTGATTGGGAAACGATTTAAAATGCATCTCAGTTTTCGTATCCTGGTCCTCGGGTTCACCATTCCAGATGCTTTACTAACACTCTCCCCGCTTGGAGAGTCAGTGCCTTTAACCTCCTGCTTGGCACAGCTTGCAATTTCTGTTGAAAAGGAACAGGAATAGGGAGAAACAATGAGAGACTAGCTGTAGGTGTCTGCACGGGCAAATGTAACGCTCATTGCCCACCAGGAAGAGGAATTAAACAAAGGCTCAGTGTGCCCTGCTTGGAACAGATTAGGGCCTGAAGCAATCCTACGGTTTTGTGCCCAGCTCACAAGAAAGCGAGTTGAAGAAAGGAGCTCAGGTGCACTGTAAATTACAAGCCTGCAGAGTTATAAATGACAGCTATCTTCCAAAAGTATATTGAAGTAAGCCTGTGAAGGGGACTTGAAAGCTGGGCAGAATTTCAGGAAAACGATTGCAGGGGGTAGACTGGAATTGCCCTGAAAGCATAGGAAAAGAGGCACAACGTCGACAATGATGCACTTGGCCAAAAAGGGCGTATGCGTTTTTTCCTGAATATATTCAGGAAAAAACGCAAACGCCCTTTTTGGCCAACCATGCAAGCCTGTAAAGGAAATCTGCACTACAATGAAATCTCACTGCCCCCCGGGCAAAAGGGCCATCTGAAAAAAGTGTAAAATTCAGAAAGGTAGGACAGGATATGGAGAACAGGGAGCCTTGTTATGCTGATTGGCAGGATGTAAAATGCCAGCAGCCACCCTGGAGAAGTGTACGGTGTTTCCTGAAACACGTAAGAAACAAAGCAACACAGCCTATGGCACTTCCACTTATGGTCCTATAGCTTACGGAAATTAAAATCAAAAACAGACAGCCACCCCAATATTTGGGACGGCTGTGTTCACAAGAAGCTCGTCTACAGTATCAGGTAAATATCCCAGAAAGCAAAAAATGGATAAAGAAGTTGTGGCACGTACGTACAATGCAATATCACTCAGCAATGAAATCTGTGTCATCAGGCCCGTAGCGGCATAGTGAGTGGATGCAGGTACGGTGATTCTACGTGAACTACGTCACACAGAAAAAGAAACATCATAAGATATCACTAATACACGAAATGTAAACTTGACTACACATGAACTGAATTACAAAACAGAACAGGGTCTCAAATTTAGAAAACCAACTAGTGCTTGCTTATGGGGAAAGGTTCATTGGGGTGTTGCATAAAACCAGAGACTGAAATTAGCACAGATAACTTTCCATAAGCCAAATATGTAATAGACAAGACCTACTACTTGCTCAACGAAATGGACCCAACACCGCATTTTCAACGCCTAGGAATATACCTGACTAGGAAGAATCTTAAAACCCATGGATATATATGTCTCCGTAAGAGAATCAAGCGTCTGTACAGCGGCCGAAACGCAGCAGTGAAAATCCGATAAATCCCATTATCAAAATAAATTTCGAAAACAAAACACAAAGACAGTGAAATAGAGAGCAATTCTTAAATAATTCACTCAGGGCATGTGATGCAACCGGGATTGACCACATCTACACCCAGAGCTGGTTGAGACATAAGGCTGGACACTTCAGGCTGATAGCATTGGTGAGGTTCGGTGAGTAAATGCAGACCCTTTGAAGTCATACTGCATGGTACCCATTCCATGGGTCCCAACTCTCCAGGTTCAAGGGATTCTTCCTCCAGCAAAAACATGCATGGGAAACCCAGAGTATCGTCCACCGTGAGATTGGGAAACGATTTAAAATGCATCTCAGTTTTCATATCCTGGTCCTCGGGTTCACCATTCCAGACGCTTTAATAACACTCTCCCCACTTGGAGAGTCAGTGCCTTTAACCTCCTGTTTGGCACAGCTTGCAATTTCTGGGCAAGATGAACAGGAATAGGGAGAACCAATGAGAGACTAGCTGCATGTGTCTGCACGGGCAAATGTAATGCTCATTGCCCACCAGGAAGAGGAATTAAACAAAGGCTCAGCGTGCCCTGCTGAAAAGAGATTAGGGCCTGAAGCAATTCTGCGATTTTGTGCCCAGCTCACAAGAAAGCGAGTTGAAGAAAGGAGCTCAGGGACACTGTAATTCACAAACCTGCAGAGTTATAAACGACAGCTATCCACCAAAAATATATTAAAGTAAGCCTGCGAAGGGGACTTGAAAGCGGGGCAGAATTTAAGGGAAACGATTGCAGGGGGTAGACTGGAATTGCCCTGAAAGCATATGAAAACAGGCAGAACATCGACAATGATACACTTGGCCAAAAAGGGCGTGTGCGTTTTTTCCTGAATATATTCAGGAAAAAACGCATACGCCCTTTTTGGCCAACCAAGCAAGCCTGTAAAGGAAATCTGCACTACAATGAAGTCTCACTGCCCCCCGGGCAAAAGGGCCATCTGAAAAAAGTGTAAATTCCAGAAAGGTAGGACAGGATATGGAGAACAGGGAGCCTTGTTATGCTGATTGGCAGGATGTAAATTGCCAGCAGCCACCCTGGAGAAGTGTATGGTGTTTCCTGAAACACGTAAGAAACAAAGCAACACAGCCTATGGCACTTCCACTTACGGTCCTCTAGCTTACGGAAATTAAAATCAAAAATAGACAGCCACCCCAATATTTGGGACGGCTGTTTTCACAAGAAGCTCGTCTACAGTATCAGGTAAATATCCCAGAAAGCAAAAAATGGATAAAGAATTTGTGGCACGTACGTACAATGCAATATCACTCAGCAATGAAATCTGTGTCATCAGGCCCATAGCGGCATAGTGAGTGGATGCAGGTACGGTTATTCTACGTGAACTACGTCACACAGAAAAAGAAACATCATAAGATACCACTAATACACGGAATGTAAACTTGACTACACATGAACTGAATTACAAAACAGAACATGGTCTCAAATTTAGAAAACCAACTAGTGCTTGCTTATGGGGAAAGGTGCCTTGGGGTGCTGCATAAAACCAGAGACTGAAATTAGCACAGATAACTTTCCATAAGCCAAATATGTAATAGACAAGACCTACTCCTTGCTCAACGAAATGGACCCAACACCACATGTTCAACGCCTAGGAATATACCTGACTAGGAAGAATCTTAAAACCCATGGATATATATGTCTCCGTAAGAGAATCAAGCGTGTGTACAGCGGCCGAAACGCAGCAGTGAAATTCCGATAAATCCCATTATCAAAATAAATTTCAAAAACAAAACACAAAGACAGTGAAATAGAGAGCAATTCTTAAATAATTCACTCAGTGCATGTGATGAAACTGGGATTGACCACATATACACCCACAGCTGTTTGAGACATAAGGCTGGAAACTTCAGGCTGAAAGCATTGGTGAGGTTCGGTGAGTAAATGCAGATCCTTTGAAGTCACACTGCATGGTACCCATTCCATGGGTCCCAACACTCCAGGTTCAAGGGATTCTTCCTCAAGCTAAAACATGCATGGGAAACCCAGCGTATCGTCCACCGTGTGATTGGGAAACGATTTAAAATGCATCTCAGTTTTCGTATCCTGGTCCTCGGGTTCACCATTCCAGATGCTTTAATAACACTCTCCCCGCTTGGAGAGTCAGTGCCTTTAACCTCCTGTTTGGTACAGCTTGCAATTTCTGGGCAAGATGAACAGGAATAAGGAGAACCAATGAGAGACTAGCTGTAGGTGTCTGCACGGGCAAATGTAACGCTCATTTCTCACCAGGAAGAGGAATTAAACAAAGGCTCAGTGTGCTCTGCTGGAAACAGATTAGGGCCTGAAGCAATCCTGCGGTTTTGTGCCCAGCTCACAAGAAAGCGAGTTGAGGAAAGGAGCTCAGGGGCACTGTAATTCACAAACCTGCAGAGTTATAAAGGACAGCTATCCTACAAAAATATATTGAAGTAAGCCTGCGAAGGGGAATTGAAAGCGGGGCAGAATTTCAGGAAAACGATTGCAGGGGGTAGACTGGAATTGCCCTGAAAGCATAGGAAAATAGGCACAACGTCGACAATGATGCACTTGGCCAAAAAGGGCGTATGCGATTTTTCCTGAATATATTCAGGAAAAAACGCATACGCCCTTTTTGGCCAACCAAGCAAGCCTGTAAAGGAAATCTGCACTACAATGAAGTGTCACTGCGCCCCGGCAAAAGGGCCATCTGAAAAAAGTGTAAAATCCAGAAAGGTAGGACAGGATATGGAGAACAGGGAGCCTTGTTATGCTGATTGGCAGGATGTAAATTGCCAGCAGCCACCCTGGAGAAGTGTATGGTGTTTCCTGAAACATGTAAGAAACAAAGCAACACAGCCTATGGCAATTGCACTTATGGTCCTATTCCTTAGGGGAATTAAAATGAAGAACAGAGAGCCACCCAAAGTTTGCGACGGCTGTGTTCCCAAGAAGCTCGTCTACAGTACAAGGTAAATATCCCAGAAAGCAAAAAATGGATAAAGAAGTTGTGGCACGTACATGCAATGCAGTATCACTCAGCAATGAAATCTGTGTCATCAGGCCCGTAGCGGCATAGTGAGTGGATGCAGGTACGGTGATTCTACGTGAACTACGTCACACAGAAAAAGAAACATCATAAGATATCACTAATACACGGAATGTAAACTTGACTACACATGAACTGAATTACAAAACAGAACAGGGTCTCAAATTTAGAAAACCAACTAGTGCTTGCTTATGGGAAAAGGTGCCTTTGGGTGCTGCATAAAACCAGAGACTGAAATTAGCAGAGAT
Organism: Phocoena phocoena; assembly: GCF_963924675.1. Lineage (NCBI taxonomy): Eukaryota > Metazoa > Chordata > Mammalia > Artiodactyla > Phocoenidae > Phocoena > Phocoena phocoena. The sequence goes on along the minus strand of NW_027077760.1, from coordinate 1,003,930 downwards.
AACATTCCATAAGCCAAATATGTAATAGACAAGACCTACTCCTTGCTCAACGAAATGGACTCAACACCACATATTCAAAGCCTAGGAAAATACCTGACTAGGAAGAATCTTAAAACCCATGGATTTATATGTCTCCGTAAGAGAATCAAGCGTGTGTACAGGGGCATAAACGCAGCAGTGAAAATCCGATAAATCTCATTATCAAAATAAATTTCAAAAACAAAACACAAAGACAGTGAAATAGAGAGCAATTCTTAAATAATTCACTCAGTGCATGTGATGCAACCGGGATTTAACACATCTACACCCAGAGGTGGTTGAGACATAAGGACGGACACTTCAAGCTGATAGCATTGGTGAGTTTCGGTGAGCAAATGCAGACCCTTTGAAGTCATACTGCATGGTACCTATTCCATGGGTCCCAACTCTCCATGTTCAAGGGATTCTTCCTCCAGCTAAAACATGCATGGGAAACCCACAGTATGGTCAACCGTGTGATTGGAAACGATTTAAAATGCATCTCAGTTTTCGTATCCTGGTCCTCGGGTTCACCATTCCAGATGCTTTACTAAAACTCTCCCCAATTGGAGAGTCAGTGCCTTTAACCTCCTCTTTGGCACAGCTTGCAATTTCTGTGCAAAATGAACAGGAATAGGGAGAACCAATGAGAGACTAGCTATAGGTGTCTGCACGGGCAAATGTAACGCTCATTTCCCACCAGGAAGAGGAATTAACCAAAGGCTCAGCGTGCCCTGCCGTAAACAGATTAGGGCCTGAAGCAATCCTGCGCTTTTGTGCCCAGCTCACAAGAAAGCGAGTTGAAGAAAGGAGCTCAGGGGCACTGTAATTCACAAACCTGCAGAGTTATAAATGACAGCTATCCTCCAAAAATATATTGAAGTAAGCCTGCGAAGGGGACTTGAAAGCGGGGCAGAATTTCAGGAAAACGATTGCAGGGGGTAGACTGGAATTGCCCTGAAAGCATAGGAAAAGAGGCACAACGTCGACAATGATGCACTTGGCCAAAAAGTGCGTATGCGTTTTTTCCTGCATATATTCAGGAAAAAACGCATACGCCCTTTTTGGCCTACCAAGCAAGCCTGTAAAGGAAATCTGCACTACAATGAAGTCTCACTGCCCCCCGGGCAAAAGGGCCATCTGAAAAAAGTGTAAAATCCAGAAAGGTAGGACAGGATATGGAGAACAGGGAGCCTTGTTATGCTGATTGGCAGGATGTAAATTGCCAGCAGCCACCCTGGAGAAGTGTATGGTGTTTCCTGAAACATGTAAGAAACAAAGCTACACAGCCTATGGCACTTCCACTTACGGTCCTATAGCTTACGGAAATTAAAATCAAAAACAGACAGCCACCCCAATATTTGGGACGGCTGTGTTCACAGGAAGCACATCTACAGTATCAGGTAAATATCCCAGAAAGCAAAAAATGGATAAAGAAGTTGTGGCACGTACGTACAATGAAATATCACTCAGCAATGAAATCTGTGTCATCAGGCCCGTAGCGGCATAGTGAGTGGATGCAGGTACGGTGATTCTACGTGAACTACGTCACACAGAAAAAGAAACATCATAAGATATCACTAATACACGGAATGTAAACTTGACTACACATGAACTGAATTACAAAACAGAACAGGGTCTCAAATTTAGAAAACCAACTAGTGCTTGCTTATGGGGAAAGGTGCGTTGGGGTGCTGCATAAAACCAGAGACTGAAATTAGCACAGATATCATTCCATAAGCCAAATATGTAATAGACAAGACCTACTCCTTGCTCAACGAAATGGACTCAACACCACATATTCAACGCCTAGGAATATACCTGACTAGGAAGAATCTTAAAACCCATGGATTTATATGCCTCTATAAGAGAATCAAGCGTGTGTACAGCGGCCGAAACCCAGCAGTGAAAATCCGATAAATCCCATTATCAAAATAAATTTCGAAAACAAAACACAAAGACAGTGAAATAGAGAGCAATTCTTAAATAATTCACTCAGGGCATGTGATGCAACCCGGATTGACCACATCTATACCCAGAGCTGGTTGAGACATAAGGCTGGACACTTCAGGCTGATAGCATTGGTGAGTTTCGGTGAGCAAATGCAGACCCTTTGAAGTCATACTGCATGGTACCCATTCCATGGGTCCCAACTCTCCAGGTTCAAGGGATTCTTCCTCCAGCTAAAACATGCATGGGAAACCCAGAGTATCGTCCACCGTGTGATTGGGAAACGATTTAAAATGCATCTCAGTTTTCGTATCCTGGTCCTCGGGTTCACCATTCCAGATGCTTTACTAACACTCTCCCCGCTTGGAGAGTCAGTGCCTTTAACCTCCTGCTTGGCACAGCTTGCAATTTCTGTTGAAAAGGAACAGGAATAGGGAGAAACAATGAGAGACTAGCTGTAGGTGTCTGCACGGGCAAATGTAACGCTCATTGCCCACCAGGAAGAGGAATTAAACAAAGGCTCAGTGTGCCCTGCTTGGAACAGATTAGGGCCTGAAGCAATCCTACGGTTTTGTGCCCAGCTCACAAGAAAGCGAGTTGAAGAAAGGAGCTCAGGTGCACTGTAATTCACAAACCTGCAGAGTTATAAATGACAGCTATCTTCCAAAAGTATATTGAAGTAAGCCTGTGAAGGGGACTTGAAAGCTGGGCAGAATTTCAGGAAAACGATTGCAGGGGGTAGACTGGAATTGCCCTGAAAGCATAGGAAAAGAGGCACAACGTCGACAATGATGCACTTGGCCAAAAAGGGCGTATGCGTTTTTTCCTGAATATATTCAGGAAAAAACGCAAACGCCCTTTTTGGCCAACCATGCAAGCCTGTAAAGGAAATCTGCACTACAATGAAATCTCACTGCCCCCCGGGCAAAAGGGCCATCTGAAAAAAGTGTAAAATTCAGAAAGGTAGGACAGGATATGGAGAACAGGGAGCCTTGTTATGCTGATTGGCAGGATGTAAAATGCCAGCAGCCACCCTGGAGAAGTGTACGGTGTTTCCTGAAACACGTAAGAAACAAAGCAACACAGCCTATGGCACTTCCACTTATGGTCCTATAGCTTACGGAAATTAAAATCAAAAACAGACAGCCACCCCAATATTTGGGACGGCTGTGTTCACAAGAAGCTCGTCTACAGTATCAGGTAAATATCCCAGAAAGCAAAAAATGGATAAAGAAGTTGTGGCACGTACGTACAATGCAATATCACTCAGCAATGAAATCTGTGTCATCAGGCCCGTAGCGGCATAGTGAGTGGATGCAGGTACGGTGATTCTACGTGAACTACGTCACACAGAAAAAGAAACATCATAAGATATCACTAATACACGAAATGTAAACTTGACTACACATGAACTGAATTACAAAACAGAACAGGGTCTCAAATTTAGAAAACCAACTAGTGCTTGCTTATGGGGAAAGGTTCATTGGGGTGTTGCATAAAACCAGAGACTGAAATTAGCACAGATAACTTTCCATAAGCCAAATATGTAATAGACAAGACCTACTACTTGCTCAACGAAATGGACCCAACACCGCATTTTCAACGCCTAGGAATATACCTGACTAGGAAGAATCTTAAAACCCATGGATATATATGTCTCCGTAAGAGAATCAAGCGTCTGTACAGCGGCCGAAACGCAGCAGTGAAAATCCGATAAATCCCATTATCAAAATAAATTTCGAAAACAAAACACAAAGACAGTGAAATAGAGAGCAATTCTTAAATAATTCACTCAGGGCATGTGATGCAACCGGGATTGACCACATCTACACCCAGAGCTGGTTGAGACATAAGGCTGGACACTTCAGGCTGATAGCATTGGTGAGGTTCGGTGAGTAAATGCAGACCCTTTGAAGTCATACTGCATGGTACCCATTCCATGGGTCCCAACTCTCCAGGTTCAAGGGATTCTTCCTCCAGCAAAAACATGCATGGGAAACCCAGAGTATCGTCCACCGTGAGATTGGGAAACGATTTAAAATGCATCTCAGTTTTCATATCCTGGTCCTCGGGTTCACCATTCCAGACGCTTTAATAACACTCTCCCCACTTGGAGAGTCAGTGCCTTTAACCTCCTGTTTGGCACAGCTTGCAATTTCTGGGCAAGATGAACAGGAATAGGGAGAACCAATGAGAGACTAGCTGCATGTGTCTGCACGGGCAAATGTAATGCTCATTGCCCACCAGGAAGAGGAATTAAACAAAGGCTCAGCGTGCCCTGCTGAAAAGAGATTAGGGCCTGAAGCAATTCTGCGATTTTGTGCCCAGCTCACAAGAAAGCGAGTTGAAGAAAGGAGCTCAGGGACACTGTAATTCACAAACCTGCAGAGTTATAAACGACAGCTATCCACCAAAAATATATTAAAGTAAGCCTGCGAAGGGGACTTGAAAGCGGGGCAGAATTTAAGGGAAACGATTGCAGGGGGTAGACTGGAATTGCCCTGAAAGCATATGAAAACAGGCAGAACATCGACAATGATACACTTGGCCAAAAAGGGCGTGTGCGTTTTTTCCTGAATATATTCAGGAAAAAACGCATACGCCCTTTTTGGCCAACCAAGCAAGCCTGTAAAGGAAATCTGCACTACAATGAAGTCTCACTGCCCCCCGGGCAAAAGGGCCATCTGAAAAAAGTGTAAATTCCAGAAAGGTAGGACAGGATATGGAGAACAGGGAGCCTTGTTATGCTGATTGGCAGGATGTAAATTGCCAGCAGCCACCCTGGAGAAGTGTATGGTGTTTCCTGAAACACGTAAGAAACAAAGCAACACAGCCTATGGCACTTCCACTTACGGTCCTATAGCTTACGGAAATTAAAATCAAAAATAGACAGCCACCCCAATATTTGGGACGGCTGTTTTCACAAGAAGCTCGTCTACAGTATCAGGTAAATATCCCAGAAAGCAAAAAATGGATAAAGAATTTGTGGCACGTACGTACAATGCAATATCACTCAGCAATGAAATCTGTGTCATCAGGCCCATAGCGGCATAGTGAGTGGATGCAGGTACGGTTATTCTACGTGAACTACGTCACACAGAAAAAGAAACATCATAAGATACCACTAATACACGGAATGTAAACTTGACTACACATGAACTGAATTACAAAACAGAACATGGTCTCAAATTTAGAAAACCAACTAGTGCTTGCTTATGGGGAAAGGTGCCTTGGGGTGCTGCATAAAACCAGAGACTGAAATTAGCACAGATAACTTTCCATAAGCCAAATATGTAATAGACAAGACCTACTCCTTGCTCAACGAAATGGACCCAACACCACATGTTCAACGCCTAGGAATATACCTGACTAGGAAGAATCTTAAAACCCATGGATATATATGTCTCCGTAAGAGAATCAAGCGTGTGTACAGCGGCCGAAACGCAGCAGTGAAATTCCGATAAATCCCATTATCAAAATAAATTTCAAAAACAAAACACAAAGACAGTGAAATAGAGAGCAATTCTTAAATAATTCACTCAGTGCATGTGATGAAACTGGGATTGACCACATATACACCCACAGCTGTTTGAGACATAAGGCTGGAAACTTCAGGCTGAAAGCATTGGTGAGGTTCGGTGAGTAAATGCAGATCCTTTGAAGTCACACTGCATGGTACCCATTCCATGGGTCCCAACACTCCAGGTTCAAGGGATTCTTCCTCAAGCTAAAACATGCATGGGAAACCCAGAGTATCGTCCACCGTGTGATTGGGAAACGATTTAAAATGCATCTCAGTTTTCGTATCCTGGTCCTCGGGTTCACCATTCCAGATGCTTTAATAACACTCTCCCCGCTTGGAGAGTCAGTGCCTTTAACCTCCTGTTTGGTACAGCTTGCAATTTCTGGGCAAGATGAACAGGAATAAGGAGAACCAATGAGAGACTAGCTGTAGGTGTCTGCACGGGCAAATGTAACGCTCATTTCTCACCAGGAAGAGGAATTAAACAAAGGCTCAGTGTGCTCTGCTGGAAACAGATTAGGGCCTGAAGCAATCCTGCGGTTTTGTGCCCAGCTCACAAGAAAGCGAGTTGAGGAAAGGAGCTCAGGGGCACTGTAATTCACAAACCTGCAGAGTTATAAAGGACAGCTATCCTACAAAAATATATTGAAGTAAGCCTGCGAAGGGGAATTGAAAGCGGGGCAGAATTTCAGGAAAACGATTGCAGGGGGTAGACTGGAATTGCCCTGAAAGCATAGGAAAATAGGCACAACGTCGACAATGATGCACTTGGCCAAAAAGGGCGTATGCGATTTTTCCTGAATATATTCAGGAAAAAACGCATACGCCCTTTTTGGCCAACCAAGCAAGCCTGTAAAGGAAATCTGCACTACAATGAAGTGTCACTGTGCCCCGGCAAAAGGGCCATCTGAAAAAAGTGTAAAATCCAGAAAGGTAGGACAGGATATGGAGAACAGGGAGCCTTGTTATGCTGATTGGCAGGATGTAAATTGCCAGCAGCCACCCTGGAGAAGTGTATGGTGTTTCCTGAAACATGTAAGAAACAAAGCAACACAGCCTATGGCAATTGCACTTATGGTCCTATTCCTTAGGGGAATTAAAATGAAGAACAGAGAGCCACCCAAAGTTTGCGACGGCTGTGTTCCCAAGAAGCTCGTCTACAGTACAAGGTAAATATCCCAGAAAGCAAAAAATGGATAAAGAAGTTGTGGCACGTACATGCAATGCAGTATCACTCAGCAATGAAATCTGTGTCATCAGGCCCGTAGCGGCATAGTGAGTGGATGCAGGTACGGTGATTCTACGTGAACTACGTCACACAGAAAAAGAAACATCATAAGATATCACTAATACACGGAATGTAAACTTGACTACACATGAACTGAATTACAAAACAGAACAGGGTCTCAAATTTAGAAAACCAACTAGTGCTTGCTTATGGGAAAAGGTGCCTTTGGGTGCTGCATAAAACCAGAGACTGAAATTAGCAGAGATAACATTCCATAAGCCAAATATGTAATAGACAAGACCTACTCCTTGCTCAACGAAATGGACTCAACACCACATATTCAAAGCCTAGGAAAATACCTGACTAGGAAGAATCTTAAAACCCATGGATTTATATGTCTCCGTAAGAGAATCAAGCGTGTGTACAGGGGCATAAACGCAGCAGTGAAAATCCGATAAATCTCATTATCAAAATAAATTTCAAAAACAAAACACAAAGACAGTGAAATAGAGAGCAATTCTTAAATAATTCACTCAGTGCATGTGATGCAACCGGGATTTAACACATCTACACCCAGAGGTGGTTGAGACATAAGGACGGACACTTCAAGCTGATAGCATTGGTGAGTTTCGGTGAGCAAATGCAGACCCTTTGAAGTCATACTGCATGGTACCTATTCCATGGGTCCCAACTCTCCATGTTCAAGGGATTCTTCCTCCAGCTAAAACATGCATGGGAAACCCACAGTATGGTCAACCGTGTGATTGGAAACGATTTAAAATGCATCTCAGTTTTCGTATCCTGGTCCTCGGGTTCACCATTCCAGATGCTTTACTAAAACTCTCCCCAATTGGAGAGTCAGTGCCTTTAACCTCCTCTTTGGCACAGCTTGCAATTTCTGTGCAAAATGAACAGGAATAGGGAGAACCAATGAGAGACTAGCTATAGGTGTCTGCACGGGCAAATGTAACGCTCATTTCCCACCAGGAAGAGGAATTAACCAAAGGCTCAGCGTGCCCTGCCGTAAACAGATTAGGGCCTGAAGCAATCCTGCGCTTTTGTGCCCAGCTCACAAGAAAGCGAGTTGAAGAAAGGAGCTCAGGGGCACTGTAATTCACAAACCTGCAGAGTTATAAATGACAGCTATCCTCCAAAAATATATTGAAGTAAGCCTGCGAAGGGGACTTGAAAGCGGGGCAGAATTTCAGGAAAACGATTGCAGGGGGTAGACTGGAATTGCCCTGAAAGCATAGGAAAAGAGGCACAACGTCGACAATGATGCACTTGGCCAAAAAGTGCGTATGCGTTTTTTCCTGCATATATTCAGGAAAAAACGCATACGCCCTTTTTGGCCTACCAAGCAAGCCTGTAAAGGAAATCTGCACTACAATGAAGTCTCACTGCCCCCCGGGCAAAAGGGCCATCTGAAAAAAGTGTAAAATCCAGAAAGGTAGGACAGGATATGGAGAACAGGGAGCCTTGTTATGCTGATTGGCAGGATGTAAATTGCCAGCAGCCACCCTGGAGAAGTGTATGGTGTTTCCTGAAACATGTAAGAAACAAAGCTACACAGCCTATGGCACTTCCACTTACGGTCCTATAGCTTACGGAAATTAAAATCAAAAACAGACAGCCACCCCAATATTTGGGACGGCTGTGTTCACAGGAAGCACATCTACAGTATCAGGTAAATATCCCAGAAAGCAAAAAATGGATAAAGAAGTTGTGGCACGTACGTACAATGAAATATCACTCAGCAATGAAATCTGTGTCATCAGGCCCGTAGCGGCATAGTGAGTGGATGCAGGTACGGTGATTCTACGTGAACTACGTCACACAGAAAAAGAAACATCATAAGATATCACTAATACACGGAATGTAAACTTGACTACACATGAACTGAATTACAAAACAGAACAGGGTCTCAAATTTAGAAAACCAACTAGTGCTTGCTTATGGGGAAAGGTGCGTTGGGGTGCTGCATAAAACCAGAGACTGAAATTAGCACAGATATCATTCCATAAGCCAAATATGTAATAGACAAGACCTACTCCTTGCTCAACGAAATGGACTCAACACCACATATTCAACGCCTAGGAATATACCTGACTAGGAAGAATCTTAAAACCCATGGATTTATATGCCTCTATAAGAGAATCAAGCGTGTGTACAGCGGCCGAAACCCAGCAGTGAAAATCCGATAAATCCCATTATCAAAATAAATTTCGAAAACAAAACACAAAGACAGTGAAATAGAGAGCAATTCTTAAATAATTCACTCAGGGCATGTGATGCAACCCGGATTGACCACATCTATACCCAGAGCTGGTTGAGACATAAGGCTGGACACTTCAGGCTGATAGCATTGGTGAGTTTCGGTGAGCAAATGCAGACCCTTTGAAGTCATACTGCATGGTACCCATTCCATGGGTCCCAACTCTCCAGGTTCAAGGGATTCTTCCTCCAGCTAAAACATGCATGGGAAACCCAGAGTATCGTCCACCGTGTGATTGGGAAACGATTTAAAATGCATCTCAGTTTTCGTATCCTGGTCCTCGGGTTCACCATTCCAGATGCTTTACTAACACTCTCCCCGCTTGGAGAGTCAGTGCCTTTAACCCCCTCTTTGGCACAGCTTGCAATTTCTGTGCAAGGTGAACAGGAATAGGGGGAACCAATGAGAGACTAGCTGTAGGTGTCTGTACGGGCGAATGTAACGCTCATTGCCCACCAGGAAGAGGAATTAAACAAAGGCCCAGCGTGCCCTGCTGAAAAGAGATTAGGGCCTGAAGCAATCCTGCGGTTTTGTGCCCAGCTCACAAGAAAGCGAGTTGAAGAAAGCAGCTCAGGGGCACTGTAATTCACAAACCTGCAGAGTTATAAATGACAGCTATCTTCCAAAAGTATATTGAAGTAAGACTGCGAAGGGGACTTGAAAGCGGGGCAGAATTTCAGGAAAACGATTGCAGGGGGTAGACTGGAATTGCCCTGAAAGCATAGGAAAAGAGGCACAACGTTGACAATGATGCACTTGGCCAAAAAGTGCGTATGCGTTTTTTCCTGAATATATTCAGGAAAAGACGCATACGCCCTTTTTGGCCAACCAAGCAAGCCTGTAAAGGAAATCTGCACTACAATGAAGTCTCACTGCCCCCAGGGCAAAAGGGCCATCTGAAAAAAGTGTAAAATCCAGAAAGGTAGGACAGGATATGGAGAACAGGGAGCCTTGTTATGCTGATTGGCAGGATGTAAATTGCCAGCAGCCACCATGGAGAAGTGTATGGTGTTTCCTGAAACACGTAAGAAATAAAGCAACACAGCCTATGGCAATTGCACTTATGGTCCTATTCCTTAGGGAAATTAAAATCAAAAACAGAGAGCCACCCAAAGTTTGGGACGGCTGTGTTCCCAAGAAGCTCGTCTACAGTACAAGGTAAATATCCCAGAAAGCAAAAAATGGATAAAGAAGTTGTGGCACGTACGTGCAATGCAATATCACTGAGCAATGAAATCTGTGTCATCAGGCCCGTAGCGGCATAGTGAGTGGATGCAGGTACGGTGATTCTACGTGAACTACGTCACACAGAAAAAGAAATATCATAAGATATCACTAATACACGGAATGTAAACTTGACTACACATGAACTGAATTACAAAACAGAACAGGGTCTCAAATTTAGAAAACCAACTAGTGCTTTCTTATGGGGAAAGGTGCCTTGGGGTGCTGCATAAAACCAGAGACTGAAATTAGCACAGATAACATTCCATATGCCAAATATGTAATAGACAAGACCTACCCCTTGCTCAACGAAATGGACTCAACACCTCATATTCAACGCTTAGGAATATACCTGACTAGGAAGAATCTTAAAACCCATGGATTTATATGTCTCCGTAAGAGAATCAATCGTGTGTACAGCGGCATAAACGCAGCAGTGAAAATCCGATAAATCCCATTATCAAAATAAATTTCGAAAACAAAACACAAAGACAGTGAAATAGAGAGCAATTCTTAAATAATTCACTCAGGGCATGTGATGCAACCGGGATTGACCACATCTACACCCAGAGCTGGTTGAGACATAAGGCTGGACACTTCAGGCTGATAGCATTGGTGAGTTTCGGTGAGCAAATGCAGACCCTTTGAAGTCATACTGCATGGTACCCATTCCATGGGTCCCAACTCTCCAGGTTCAAGGCATTCTTCCTCCAGCTAAAACATGCATGGGAAACCCACAGTATGGTCCACCGTGTGATTGGGAAACGATTTAAAATGCATCTCAGTTTTCGTATCCTGGTCCTCAGGTTCACCATTCCAGATGCTTTACTAACACTCTCCCTGCTTGGAGAGTCAGTGCCTTTAACCTCCTGTTTGGCACAGCTTGCAATTTCTGTGCAAGATGAACAGGAATAGGGAGAACAAATGAGAGACTAGCTGTAGGTGTCTGCACGGGCAAATGTAATGCTCATTTCCCACCAGGAAGAGGAATTAACCAAAGGCTCAGCATGCCCTGCCGGAAACAGATTAGGGCCTGAAGCAATCCTGCGGTTTTGTGCCCAGCTCACAAGAAAGCGAGTTGAAGAAAGGAGCTCAGGGGCACTGTAATTCACAAACCTGCAGAGTTATAAATGACACCTATCTTCCAAAAATATATTGAAGTAAGCGTGCGAAGGGGACTTGAAAGCGGGGCAGAATTTCAGGAAAACGACTGCAGGGGTAGACTGGAATTGCCCTGAAAGCATAGGAAAAGAGGCAGAACGTCAACAATGATGCACTTGGCCAAAAAGGGCGTATGCGTTTTTTCCTGAATATATTCAGGAAAAAACGCATACGCCCTTTTTGGCCAACCAAGCAAGCCTGTAAATGAAATCTGCACTACAATGAAGTCTCACTGCCCCCCGGGCAAAAGGGCCATCTGAAAAATGTGTAAAATCCAGAAAGGTAGGACAGGATATGGAGAACAGGGAACCTTGTTATGCTGATTGGCAGGATGTAAATTGCCAGCAGCCACCCTGGAGAAGTGTATGGTGTTTCCTGAAACACATAAGAAACAAAGCAACACAGCCTATGGCACTTCCACTTATGGTCCTATAGCTTACAGAAATTAAAATCAAAAACAGACAGCCACCCCAATATTTGGGACGGCTGTGTTCACAAGAAGCTCGTCCAAAGTATCAGGTAAATATCCCAGAAAGCAAAAAATGGATAAAGAAGTCGTGGCACGTACGTACAATGCAATATCACTCAGCAATGAAATCTGTGTCATCAGGCCCGTAGCGGCATAGTGAGTGGATGCAGGTACGGTGATTCTACGTGAACTACGTCACACAGAAAAAGAAACATCATAAGATATCACTAATACACGGAATGTAAACTTGACTACACATGAACTGAATTACAAAACAAAACAGGGTCTCAAATTTAGAAAACCAACTAGTGCTTGCTTATGGGGAAAGGTGCCTTGTGGTGCTGCATAAAACCAGAGACTGAAATTAGCACAGATAACTTTCCATAAGCCAAATATGTAATAGACAAGACCTACTCTTTGCTCAACGAAATGGACCCAACACCACATATTCAACGCCTAGGAATATACCTGACTATGAAGAATCTTAAAACCCATGGATATATATGTCTCCGTAAGAGAATCAAGCGTGTGTACAGCGGCCGAAACGCAGCAGTGAAAATCCGATAAATCCCATTATCAAAATAAATTTCGAAAACAAAACACAAAGACAGTGAAATAGAGAGCAATTCTTAAATAATTCACTCAGGGCATGTGATGCAACCGGGATTGACCACATCTACACCCAGAGCTGGTTGAGACATAAGGCTGGACACTTCAGGCTGATAGCATTGGTGAGTTTCGGTGAGCAAATGCAGACCCTTTGAAGTCATACTGCATGGTACCCATTCCATGGGTCCCAACTCTCCAGGTTCAATGGATTCTTCCTCCAACAAAAACATGCATGGGAAACCCAGAGTATGGTCCACAGTGTGATTGGGAAACGATTTAATATGCATCTCAGTTTTCGTATCCTGGTCCTCGGGTTCACCATTCCAGATGCTTTACTAACACTCTCCCCGCTTGGAGAGTCAGTGCCTTTAACCTCCTCTTTGGCACAGCTTGCAATTTCTGTGCAAGATGAACAGGTATAGGGAGAACCAATGAGAGACTAGCTGTAGGTGTCTGCGCGGGCAAATGTAACGCTCATTGCCCACCAGGAAGAGGAATTAAACAAAGGCTCAGTGTGACCTGCTGGAAACAGATTAGGGCCTGAAGCAATCCTGCGGTTTTGTGCCCAGCTCACAAGAAAGCGAGTTGAAGAAAGGAGCTCAGGGGCACTGTAATTCACAAACCTGCAGAGTTATAAATGAGGGCTAACCTCCAAAAGTATATTGAAGTAAGCCTGCGAAGGGGACTTGAAAGCGGGGCAGAGTTTCAGGAAAACCATTGCAGAGGGTAGACAGGAATTGCGCTGAAAGCATAGGAAAACAGGCACAACGTCGACAATGATGCACTTGGCCAAAAAGGGCGTATGCGTTTTTTCCTGAATATATTCAGGAAAAAAAGCATACGCCCATTTTGGCCAACCAAGCAAGCCTGTAAAGGAAATCTGCACTACAATGAAATCTCACTGCCCCCCGGGCAAAAGGGCCATCTGAAAAAAGTGTAAAATCCAGAAAGGTAGGACAAGATATGGAGAACAGGGAGCCGTGTTATGCTGATTGGCAGGATGTACATTGTGAACAGCCACCCTGGAGAAGTGTATGGTGTTTCCTGAAACACGTAAGAAATAAAGCAACACAGCCTATGGCAATTGCACTTATGGTCCTATTGCTTAGGGAAATTAAAATCAAAAACAGAGAGCCACCCCAAAGTGTGGGATGGCTGTGTTCCCAGAAACTCGTCTACAGTACCAGGTAAATATCCCAGAAAGCAAAAAATGGATAAAGAAGTTGTGGCACGTACGTGCAATGCAATATCACTCAGCAATGAAATCTGTGTCATCAGGCCCGTAGCGGCATAGTGAGTGGATGCAGGTACGGTGATTCTACGTCAACTACGTCACACAGAAAAAGAAACATCATAAGATATCACTAATACACGGAATGTAAACTTGACTACACATGAACTGAATTACAAAACAGAACAGGGTCTCAAATTTAGAAAACCAACTAGTGCTTGCTTATGGGGAAAGGTGCGTTGGGGTGCTGCATAAAACCAGAGACTGAAATTAGCACAGATAACTTTCCATAAGCCAAATATGTAATAGACAACACCTACTCCTTGCTCATCGAAATGGACCCAATTCCACATATTCAAAGCCTAGGTATATACCTGACTAGGAAGAATCTTAAAACCCATGGATATATATGTCTCCGTAAGAGAATCAAGCGTGTGTACAGCGGCCGAAACGCAGCAGTGAATATCCGATAAATCCCATTATCAAAATAAATTTCGAAAACAAAACACAAGGACAGTGAAATAGAGAGCAATTCTTAAATAATTCACTCAGGGCATGTGATGCAACCGGGATTGACCACATCTACACCCAGAGCTGGTTGAGACATAAGGCTGGACACTTCAGGCTGATAGCATTGGTGAGTTTTGGTGAGCAAATGCAGACCCTTTGAAGTCATACTGCATGGTACCCATTCCATGGGTCCCAACTCTCCAGGTTCAAGGGATTCTTCCTCCAGCTAAAACATGCATGGGAAACCCACAGTATCGTCCACCGTGTGATTGGTATACGATTTAAAATGCATCTCAGTTTTCGTATCCTGGTCCTCGGGTTCACCATTCCAGATGCTTTACTAACACTCTCCCCGCTTGGAGAGTCAGTGCCTTTAACCTCCTCTTTGGCACAGCTTGCAATTTCTGTGCAAGATGAACAGGAATAGGGAGAACCAATGAGAGACTAGCTATAGGTGTCTGCACAGGCAAATGTAATGCTCATTTCCCACCAGGAAGAGGAATTAACCAAAGGCTCAGCGTGCCCTGCTGGAAACAGATTAGGGCCTGAAGCAATCCTGCGGTTTTGTGCCCAGCTCACAAGAAAGCGAGTTGAAGAAAGGAGCTCAGGGGCACAGTAATTCACAAACCTTCAGAGTTATAAATGACAGCTATCCTCCAAAAATATATTGAAGTAAGCCTGCGAAGGGGACTTGAAAGCGGGGCAGAGTTTCAGGAAAACCATTGCAGGGGGTAGACAGAAATTTCCTTGAAAGAATAGGAAAAGAGGCACAACGTCGACAATGATGCACTTGGCCAAAAAGGGCGTATGCGTTTTTTCCTGAATATATTCTACGTCAACTACGTTTTTTCCTGAATATATACAGGAAAAAACGCATACGCCCTTTTTGGCCAACCAAGCAAGCCTGTAAAGGAAATCTGCACTACAATGAAGTCTCACTGCCCCCCGGGCAAAAGGGCCATCGGAAAAAAGTGTAAAATCCAGAAAGGTAGGACAGGATATGGAGAACAGGGAGCCTTGTTATGCTGATTGGCAGGATGTAAATTGCCAGCAGCCACCCTGGAGAAGTGTATGGTGTTTCCAGAAACAGGTAAGAAACAAAGCAACACAGCCTATGGCACTTCCACTTATGGTCCTACAGCTTAGGGAAATTAAAATCAAAAACACCCAGCCACCTCAAAGTTTGGGACCTCTCTGTTCACAAGAACCTCGTTTATAGTACCAGGTAAATATCTCAGAGAGCAAACAATGGATAAAGAAGTTGTGGTATGTACATACAATGGAATATCACTCAGCAATGAAATCTGTGTCATCAGGCCCGTAGCGGCATAGTGAGTGGATTCAGGTATGGTGAATCTACGTGAAATAAGTCACACATAAAAAGAAACATCATAAAATATCACTAATACACGGAATGTAAATTGACTACACATGAACTGAATTACAAAACAGAACAGTCTCAAATTTAGAAAACCAACTTGTGCTTTCTTATGGAGAAAGGTGCGTTGGAGTGCTGCATAAAACCAGAGACTGAAATTAGCACAGATACCGTTCCATAAGCCAAATATGTAATAGACAAGACCTACTCCTTGCTCAACGAAATGGACTCAACACCACATATTCAATGCCTAGGAATATACCTGACTAGGAAGAATCTTAAAACCCGTGGATATTTATGTCTCCGTAAGAGAATCAAGAGTGTTTACAGCGGCATTAACGCAGCAGTGAAAATCCGATAAATCCCAGTGTCAAAAAAAAATTTCAAAAACAAAACACAATGACAGTGAAATAGAGAGCAATTCTTAAATAACTCACACAGGGCATGTGATGCAACCTGGTTTACCACATCTACACCCAGAGCTGGGTGAGACATAAGGCTGGACCCTTTGGGCTGATAGCATTGGTGAGGTTCAGTGAGCAAATGCAGACCCTTTGATGTCATACTGCCTGGTACCCATTCCATGGTTCCCAACTCTCAAGGTTCAAGGGATTCTTCCTTCTGCTAAAATTTGCATGGGAAACCCAGAGTATGCTCCACCGTGTGACTGGGAAACCTTTTTACATGCATGTCTGTTTTCATCCCCTGGTACTCAGGTTCACCATTCCAGACCCTTTTCTTACACTCTCCCCATTTGGAGAGTCAGTGCCTTTAACCTCCTGTTTGGCACTGTTTGCAATTTCTGCGCAAGATGAACAGGAATACGGAGAACCAATGGGAGACTATCTGTAGGTGTGTGCACGGGCAAATATTTTTTTAAACATCTTTATTGGGGTATAATTGCTTTACAATGGTGTGTTAGTTTTTGCTTTATAACAAAGTGAATCAGCTATACATATACATATGCTCCCTGTGTCTTCCCTCTTGTGTCTCCCTCCCTCCCTCTCTCCCCCTTCCACCCCTCCAGGCTGTCCCAACGCCCCGAGCTAATATCCCTGTGCCTTGTGGCTGCTTCCCCCTTGCTATCTACCTTACTACATTTGTTAGTGTGTATATGTCCATGACTCTCTCTCGCCCTGTCAAAACTCACCATTCCCCCTCCCCATATCCTCAATTCCGTTCTCCAGTAGGTCTGCGCCTCTATTCCTCTCTTATCCCTAGGTTCTTCATGACATTTTTTTCCTTTAAATTCCATATATATGTGTTAGCATACGCTATTTGTCTTTTTCTTTCTGACTTACTTCACTCTGTATGACAGACTCTAGGTCTATCCATCTCATTACAAATAACTCAGTTTCATTTCTCTTTAAGGCTGAGTAATATTCCATTGTGTATATGTGCCACATCTTCTTTATCCATTCGTCCGATGATGGGCGCTTAGGTTCTTTCCATCTCCGGGCTATTGTAAATAGAGCTGCAATGAACATTTTGGTACATGACTCTTTTTGAATTTTGGTTTTCTCAGGTTATATGCCCAGTATGCACGGGCAATTTTAACACTCATTTCCCAACAGGAAAAGGAATTAACCAAAGGCTCAGCATGCTGTGCTGGAACAAGTTTAGGTCCTGAAGCAATCCTGCGGTTTTGTGGCCAGCTCACAAGAAAGCGAGTTGAGGAAAGGAGCTCAGGGGCGCTGTCATTCACATACCTGCAGACTTATAAATGACAGAAATCGTACAAAAATATATTGAATTAAGGCTGCGAAGAGGACTTGAAAGTGGGGCAGAATTGCTGGAATCCGATTTCAGGAGGTAGACGTGAATTGCTCTGAAAGCATAAGAGAAGTGGCAGAACCTCGTCAATGAAGCACTTGGCCAAAAAGGGCATATGCATTTTTTCCAGGGCCATCATTCACGGGAGTAGGAGGCTCCCAGCATGCTCCAGTGGCCAACAGAGGGCCCACGTCGCCAAGGCGATGTGAGCTAGCCAGGCAGGAGTGACCTGATATCAGAGGGCCCACCTCACAGAATGGTAGGGAACCCAGCCAGGATCAGACTCTCCCCAGAGGGCCCACATCACCAAGGTGATGGGAACCAGGCAGGAGTGTCCTCACACCCATGGGGCCACATCATCAAAAGCTGAGGTACCCAGCACATGTGGCCTCAAACCAGAGGACCCACATCACCATGGGTTTCGGAGTGAGGCAGGCAGTATTAACCTCACAACACATGTCCCATTGTATACAAAAGGTGTGGAAACCAGCAGTTGGATCTTCCTAGCAGGCGGCCCAGAGCACTGAGGCTATGAGATCCAGGCCGGCATGAACTCACAACAGAGGGCCCTCATTGTGATTCTGTAAGCAACCCAGCCGTTGTGACCTCAGAGCAGAAGGCCCACATCCCCATGGGGAAGGGAAACAAGCAGGAGTGTCATCGCAAGAGTGGGCACACATGAAAAAATGTGGGGAGCCCAGCAATTAGTGCCTGATGCCAGAGGGCCCTCATCACCGAGGGGCGGTGGCTCCCAGCCAGCTCCGACTGCTACCAGAGGGGCGACGTCGCCAATGCGGAGTGCGACAACCAGGCAGGAGTGACCTCAGAGCAGAGGGTCAACCTCACAGAAGTGTGAAGAACCAAAGAGGATCAGATTCTCACCAGAGGGCCCACATCACCAAGGGAATGGGAACCAGGCTGGAGTGTCCTCACACTAGTGGGGCCACATCACCAAAAAGTGAGGGACCCAGCACACGTGGCCTCAAACCAGAGGACACACATCACAAGGGAGCTGGGATTGAGGCAGGCAGGAGGAGCCTCAAAACAGAGGGACCATAGAATTAAAGAGGTGAAGAATCCCGCAGTTGGAACCTCCCAGCAGGCGGCCAGGAGCAGCGAGACTATGGGATCCAGGCCGGAGTGATCTCACACCAGAGGGCCGTCATCATGAAACTGTGAGCAACCTAGGCTTTGGGATCTCAGAGCAGAAGGCCCACATTCCCATGGGATTGGGAACCTGTCAGAAGTGTACTCGCACCACAGGGCACACAGCAGAGAATTTAGGGAACCCAGGAGTTAGGGCCTGACGCCAGAGGGCCCTCATTACCAAGGGGAGGAGACTCCAATCAGGCACCAACACCCAACTGAGGGCCCACGTCGCCAAGGTGACGTGTGACAGCCAGGTAGGAGTGACCTCACCGCAGAGGGCCTACCTCACAGAAGGGTGAGGAACACAGCCAGGATAAGACTCTCACCAGAGGGCCCACATCACCAAGGTGATCAGAACCAGGCAGGAGAGTCTTCACACCAGTGTGGCCACATCATAGAAAGGTGAGGAACCCAGCACATGTGGCCTAAACCAGAAGACCCACATCTCCAAGGGGCTCGGAATGAGGCAGGCAGGAGTAGCCTCACAACACAGGGCCCATAGAATAAAAAAGCTGAGGAATCCAGCAATGGGAACCTCCCAGCAGGCGGCCAAGAGCACCAAGTCTATGCGATTCAGGCCGCAGTAAACTCACAGCAGAGGGTCCACATCATGAAACTGCGAGCAACCCAGCCATTTGGACCTCAGAGCAGAAGGTCCACATCCCCAAGGTGTTGGGAGCATGGCAGGAGTGTCCTCGCACCACTTAGCACATATCAGAAAATGTGGGTACCCAGCAGTTAGGGCCTGACGCCAGAGGGCCCTCA
The DNA here is from genome assembly GCF_963924675.1 of Phocoena phocoena. Classification (NCBI taxonomy): domain Eukaryota; kingdom Metazoa; phylum Chordata; class Mammalia; order Artiodactyla; family Phocoenidae; genus Phocoena; species Phocoena phocoena. The sequence goes on along the minus strand of NW_027077760.1, from coordinate 984,667 downwards.
TCACTGAGGGGAGGAGGCTCCCAGCATGTTCCAACTACCACAAGAGGGCCCACGTCGCCAAGGCGGGGTGTGCCAGCCAGGCAGGAGTGACCTCACAGCAGACGGCCCACCTCAAAGAAGTGTGAGGAACCCAACCAGGATCAGACTCTCACCAGAGGGCCCATATCACCAAGGGGACGGGAACCAGGCACGAGTGTCCTCACACCAGTGGGGCCACATCACTAAAAGATGAGGAAACTGGCACATGTGGCCACAAACCAGAGGACCTACATCACCAAGGGGCTGGGAGTGACACAGGCAGGAGGAGCCTCCCAACACAGGGCCCAAAGAATAAAAAAGGTGAGGAACCCAGCAGTTGGAACTTCCCAGCAGGCGGCCCAGAGAACAGAGGCTATGGGATCTAGGAATGAGTGAACTAACACCAGAGAGCTAACATCGGGAAACTGTGAGCAACCCAGTCGTTGGAACCTCAGAGCAGAAGGCCCATATCGCCATGGGGATGGGAACATTTCACGAGTGTCCTGGCATCACTGGGCTCACATCAGAAAACCTGGGGAGCCCAGCAGTTAGAGCCTGACGCCAGAGGGACCTCATCACCGAGGACAGGAGTCTCCAAAAGGATCCAACTGCCACCAGAGGGCCGACGTCACCAAGGCAATGGGAGCAAGCCAGGCAGGAGTTACCTCAGAGCACAGGGCCCACCTCACAGAACGGTAAGGAACCCAGCCAGGATCAGACTCTCACCAGAGGGGCCACATCACCAAGGGGCTGGGAAACAGGCACGAGTGTCCTCACACCATTGGGGCCACATCATCGAAAGGTGAGGGACCCAGCACACGTGGCCTCACACCAGAGGACACACATCACAACGGGGCTGGGATTGAGGCAGGCAGGAGGAGCCTCAAAACAGAGGGCCCATAGAATAAAAAAGGTGAGGAATCCCGCAGTTGGAACCTCCCAGCAGGCGCCCAGGAGCAGCAAGCCTATGGGATCTAGGCCGGAATGAACGCACATCAGAGGGCCCTCATCATGAAACTGTGAGCACCCCAGCCGTTGGGACCTCAGAGCAGAAGGCCCAAATTCCCATGGGGTTGGGAACCTGATAGGAGTGTACTCGCACCACAGGTCGCACATCTGCAAATTTTGGGAGCCCAGGAGTTAGGGTCTGACGCAAGAGGGCCCTCATTACCGAGGGACGGAGACTCGCAGCAGACACCAACTCCCAACTGAGGGCCCACGTCACCAAGGTGATGTGTGCCAGCCAGGCAGGAGTGACCTCACCGCAGAGGGCCTACCTCACAGAAGGGTGAGGAAACCAGCCAGGATAAGACTCTCACAAGAGGGCCCACATCACCAAGGGGATCGGAACCAGGCAGGAGGGTCCTCACACCAGTGTGGCCACATTATAGAAAGGTGAGGAACCCAGAACACCGAGGGGAGGAGGCCTAAAACAGGGGACCCACATCTCCAAGGGGCTAGGAGTGAGGCAAGCAGGAGTATCCTCACAAAACAGAGCCCACAGAATAAAAGTTGTGAGGAATCCAGCAGTTGGAACCGGCCAGTAGGCCGCCCAGAGCACAGAGTCTATGGGATCCAGGCCACAGCAAACTCACAGCAGAGGTCCCACATCATGAAACTGTGAGCAACCCAGCGGATGGGACCTCAGAGCAGAAGGCCCACATCCCTATGGGGATGGGAACCTGACAGGAGTGTCCTCGGCCCACTTCCACGAATCAGAAAATGTGGGAACCCAGCAGTTAGGACCTGAGGCCAGAGGACCCTCATCACCGAGGGGAGGAGGCTCACAGCAGGCTCTAACTGCCACCATAAGGCCGATGTCACCAAGGCGGGGTGTGCCAACCAGGCAGGAGTGACCTCAGAGCAGAAAGCCCACCTCACAGAAGTGTGAGGAACCCAACAAGGATCAGACTGTCACCAGAGGGCCAACATCACCAAGGGAATGGGAACCAGGCAGGAGTGTCCTCACACCAGTGGGGCTACATCACCATAATTTGAGGGACCCAGCACACGTGGCCTCAAACCTGAGGACACACATCACCAAGGGGCTGGGAGTGAGGCAGGGCAGAGGATCCTCAAAACAGAGGGACCATAGAATAAAATAGGTGAGGAATCCCACAGTTGGAACCTCCGGCAGGCAGCCAGGAGCAGCGAGGCTATGGGATCTAGGCAGGAGTGAACTCACACCAGAGGGCCCTCATCATGAAACTGTGAGCAACACAGCCGTTGGGACCTCAGAGCAGAAGGCTCACATCCCCATGGGGATGGGAACCTGGCAGGAGTGTCCTTGCACCACTTAGCACGAATCAGAAAATGTGGGAACCCAGCAATTAGGGCCTGAGGCCAGAGGGCCCTCATCACCGAGGGGAGGAGGCTCCCAGCAGGCTCCAACTGCCACCATATGGCCGACGTTGCCAAGGCGGGGTGTGCCAGCCAGGCAGGAGTGACCTCAGAGCAGAGGGCCCACCTCACAGAAGGGTGAGGAACCTAACCAGGATCAGACTCTCACCAGAGGGCCAACATCACCAAGGTGATGGGAACCAGGCAAGACTGTCCTAACAGCAGTGGGGCCAACATCACCAAGGGAATGGGAACCAGGCAAGAGTGTCCTCACACCAGTGTGGCCACATTATAGAAAGGTGAGGAACACAGCACATGTGGCCTCAAACAAGGGGACACACATCACGAAGGGGCTGGGAGTGAGGCATGCAGGAGGAGATGCACAACCGAGGGCCCATAGAATAAAAAAGGTGAGGAATCGAGAAGTTGGAAACTCCAAGCTGGAGGCCCAGAGCACTGACACTATGGGATACAGGCCAGAGTGAACACACAGCAAAGGGCCCACATCATGAAACTGTGAGCAACCCAGCAGTTGGGACCACAGAACAGAAGTCCCACATGCCCATGGGGATGGGAACCTGGCAGGAGTGACTCGCACCACTGGGCACACATCAGAAAATGTGTGGAGCCCAGCACTTAGGGCCTGACACCAGAAGGCCCTCATCACTGAGGGGAGGAGGCCCCAGCACGCTCCAACTGCCACCAGAGGGTCCACGTCGCCAAGGCGACGTGCGCCAGCCAGGCAGGATTGACCTCACAGCAGAGGGCCCACATCATGAAAGTGTGAGCAACCCAGCCGTTAGGACCTCAGAACAGAAGGCCCACACGCTCATGAGGATGGGAACCTGGCAGGAGTGCCCTCGTACCACTTAGCACGTATCAGAAAATGTGGGAACCCCGCCATTAGGGTCTGACGCCAGAGGGCCTCATCACCGCGGGAAGGAGGCTCCCAGCAGGCTCCAACTGCCACCAGGGTGCCGAAGTCAACAAGGCGGGTTGTGCCAGCCAGGCAGGAGTGACCTCAGAGAAGAGGGCTCACCTCACGGATGTGTGAGGAACCCAACCAGGATCAGAGTCTCACCAGAGGGCCCACATCACCAAGGGGATGGGAACCAGGCAGGAGTGTCCACACACCAGTGGGGCCACATCATCAAAAGATGAGGAACCCATCACATATGGCCTCAAACCTGAGGACATACATCACCATGTGGCTGGGAGTGAGGCAGGTATCTGGAGGGGCACATTTAACTCTAATTTCCCACCAGGAAGAGGAATTAACCAAAGGCTCAGAGTGCCGTGCCGGACCCTGATTATGGCCTGAAGCAAACCTGCAGTTTTGTGGCCAGCTTACAAGGAAGCGAGTTAAGAAAGGAGCTCAGGGGCACTGTAATTCACAAACCTGCAGAGATAAATGACAGCTATTGGCAAAAATATATCGAAGTAAGTCTGCAAAGGGGACTGGAAAACGAGGCAGAATTGCAGGAATCATATTTCAAGAGGTAGATTGGAATTGCATTTAAAGCATATGAAAAGCGGCAGATCTTTGACAGTGATGCACATGGACAAAAAGTGCGTATACATTTTTCCTGAATATATTCAGGAAAAAACGCATATGAACATTTTGGCCAACCAAGCACTCCAGCAATGGAAATCCACACTACAATGAAGTCACATTTCCCATTCGTCAAAAAGGCCATCTGAATAAAGTGTAAAAACCAGAAACACAGGACAGGCCATGGAGAACAGGGAGCCGTGTTATGCTGATGGGCGGGATGTAAATTGCCAACAGACACTCTGGAGATGTTCATGGTGTATCCTGAAACATCTAAAAAACAAAGCTACAGAGCCTAGGGCACTTCCACTTTTGGCCCTATAGCTTAGGAAAATTAAAATCAACAAGACACAGCCAACACAAAATTTAGGGCTGCTGTGTTTACAAGAACCTCGAGTCCAGTACAAATTAAATATCCCAGAAAGAAAAAAATGGATAAAGAAGTTGTGCTACTTACGTACAACGGAATATCACTCAGCAGTGAAATCAATGTCATCAGGCCTGTAGCAGCAAATTGAGTGGATTTAATTATGATGATTCTAAGAGAAATATGTCACACAAAGAAAGATAATTATCATAAGATACCACTAATAGAGGGAGTGTAAACTTGGCTACACATAAACTGAATTACAAAACCGAACAGAGTCTCACATTTAGATAAAAACCTTATGCTTGCTTAAGGGGAAAGTTGAGTTGGGCTGCTGTATAAAAACAGATTGAAATTAGCACACATACCATTCCATAAGCCAAATACGTAATAAACAAGACCTACTCTTTGCTCAACGAAATAGACTCATCCATGGTGTATCACCTCACACCTATTAGAATGGGCATCATCAGAAAATCTACAAACAACAGATGCTGGAAACGGTGTGGAGATAAGGAATCCTCTTCCACTATTGTTGGGAACGTAAATTGATACAGTCACTGTGGAGAACATTATGGAGTTTCTTATAAAACTAAGAATAGAATTACCATATGATACAGCAATCCCTCTACTGGGCATATACCCAGACAAAACCATAAATCAAAAAGATACATTCACCACAATGTTCATTGCATCACTATTTACACTATCCAGGAAATGGAAGCAACCTAAATGCCCACAGACAGACGAATGCATAAAGATGTGGTACATATATAAAATGGAATATTACTAAGCCATAAAAAGGAATGAAATTGGGACATTTGTAGAGACGTTGATGGATCTAGAGACTGTCATACAGAGTGAAGTAAGTCAGAAAGAGAAAAACAAATCTTGTATATTAATGCATATATGTGGAACCTAGAAAAATTGTACAGATGAACCGTTTTGCAAGGCAGAAATAGAGCAATACATGTATACAACAAACGTATGGACAACAAGGGGGAAAGCTGTTGGGGATGGTGGTGGGAGGAGTTGAGATATTGGGATTGGTATGTATACATTTATATGTATAAAGTAGATAACCAAAAACAACCTGCTGTATAAAAATATAAAATTAAATTCAAAATAAAAAAATAAAATTAAAAAAAGTAAAACAGAAAAAATATTCTTCCCTTCACATACATGTATTTATATGAATAAATTATTTCCATGCTTATATCTGTAAATACACAAAAGAGGAATAAAATCTACCTTGAACCAAAAACGAAAAAAGGATAAAAAAGAACAGAACCCACCAGTTACACAGAGGAAAACCGTTTCAGGGCACTTGCTCCAATTGCAAACAATTCTGAAGTTGGTCAGTGGTGGGGAATCATCTCCCATTCAGCCAGCATGCTCCTCGCAACAAGCGTCCTCACTGCAAAGCTGGGGGACCGTGCCGAGGTATCTGTGAGTAAACGTGGGCCGAGCCCCAGGCCAGCTGCTGCTGAAATGTTCCCACCCTTCCAAGGCTAAACACCTGAATATGTACAAGGACTTGAAAACCTAGAGGAAGGGCCATGGAGCCACATGAGGGACAGCATGCCAGCCGACTTGGTGCCTGCAGGCCAGCCAGGATGGTCCTGGCCCTGGGTGCTCTTCTGGAAGCTCTCCATTTCCCTGCCTGAGATACCCCTGCTGTCCCGGCCCCCACTGCTTTCTTCCTTCCTCACCTGTGCCCAGGGAGAAATTCCAGCAGCAGGTGTAGGTGACACATCCTCTTCTTTAGCAGGTAGCATCTTGGCAACTGCTGCAGAAAGTCCAGCAGAGCCCCACTCACACTGGGACACCCACAAAGCCGTGGCCTCTCACTCCCTCCCACCAGCCCAGCCCCGAGACTGCTGACAGGGCAGAGAAAATGGCGTCAGGCACAGCTGCAGGGGCTCTTGCTGCCTGGAGCGGTGTTTATATTGATCTCAACCCAGGCACACCTGGGGAGGGCTGGCCGGCACGGTCAGGCTTCCCAAGCCAGCCAATAATCACCCCTCAGGGGCTCACAGTTGCTGAAAATGGAACTTGCTGAATTGGCCAGGTCCAAGGAACAGGTGTGGGCTCCTGAGAGTCAGGATAGACAAGGGGCTGCAGCTCTGGCTTGTTTTCTAATTATATTATCTGGCCCATGAGTGGGAGACAACTTCAAGAAAACCCTCTCCTAATGAGAGGAACCCAGGAGTCAGGGAGAGGAGGGGTGGGTGGTGGTTGGAGACAGAGGCCTGGTGCCCCGGGTGCAGTGGAAGTCTCTGGAAGACCAGGTGGAGGAGGCCGCACAGAGTGATGCCCAGGGTCACAGACCTGTCAGAGCTGCTGTTTGTTAGTTCAAGTCCTGCTCTGAGGTGCTCTGTGTCAGATCTGAGCGACAGGTGAGCTGGGAGTGCTCTGCAATGAGGGCTATGTGCACGGTTCCTGTGTGCCCAGCCCTGCCAAGGTACCTGCAAGGGTAGCTCTGTATCCTGGGAGGGGCCTGACCACGGGAGCCCCATGGACTGCAGAGGACCTGCCCAGGGAATCCCATATCCTGGGAGGGGCCTGAACACGAGAGCCCCGTGGGCTGGGGTGGGGGTAGGGTACCTGCCCAGGTGAGCTCCATATCCTGGGATTGGCCTGACCTCGAGAGCCCCATGGGCTGCTGGAGTCCTGGTAAAGGATGTCAGGACAGTCAGTGAAGCCACTGAGGATATACCTCCAGTAGTTCCTAAATCCTACACCCTGCTGGTCATTCTACCAACCACCAGGACTTGGTATTCTGTATTAGTCTTCACTGATGCCTTCTTTTGTATTCCATTAGTCCCAGAGTCACAAGAAATTTTGGCTTGTGAGTGACAGGACTCAACATACAACTAAAACAATACTTCCAGGCTGTCTTGCCCCAAGGGTTCAAAAATTCCCACACCATCTTTGGGGAAAGCTCAGCTAAAGACCTAAAAGTTCTACCTCTGGAAAAGGAAACACTCCTTCAATATTCAGACGACATTCTGATCGCCAGCCCTACTAAGGAGGCCTCAGAACTACCAAGCCAATAAAGGATAGAAGTTGTCCACGAAAAAGCTCAAGTATCACAGACTACGGTGACCTGCCTGGGCTTCATTCTCACAGAAGGTCGGAGAAGCCCATCCCAGGAAAGGGAAGAAACAATTTACAGCCTTACCCCTTTCTGAAACTAGAAGACAGCTTAGGGGTTCCTGGGGAAGCCAGGGTTTCCTGCCTCTGGATCCCTAACTACAGTCTACTAGCTGGGCCTCTATATGAAACACTGAAAGGAAAAGATGATGATCCTTTTGAATAGAATCCAGAAGTGGCCTTTCAAGAATGGAAAGAGCAGTCAATTCAGACCCTTGCCCTGGAACTCCCTAATTTAGCTAAACCCTTTGACCTTTACATTCCTGGTGAAAGGTGAATCGCCATTGGAGTATTAGTGCAAAAACTGGGACCACTTGAAATGGAACAATGCAAGAATGCCATCCAGGTAGGATAAACTATGGTCACCAAGGGGCTTGGCCCACTGCCACATCTGGCCAAGATACTGGTGGTATCTGAAAACCTGGAAATCAGCAGCCCAAAAGGCCACCTCCCTTCTAAGGGAAACGGACCCCACGTGGTGATCCTAACCCCCAACCATGCCCTGAAGTTGCAGGGTTTGCTCCATGGGCACACTGACCTCGATTGAGGAGGCCCTCCAACTCCAACCTCCAGAGAGTAACCGGGGGCTACGGGGCACCATGACGACCTGTGTGACCATCACTTGACCTGGAGTTTCTCTCATAAAACAACAAGAGTGTGTCCCAAAAGAGTAGACTACTGCTTGCAGTACTTACTGTACCCAGAGGGGAGCTAATAATCTTGGCGGGGGAACCGTATATCATGCTGTCACCATAGAAAAGCCTACAGACACCCTGATGATGGTGGCCAATAAGACCGGCTGGACTCCTGTTTACTTCCAAAGGCTCCTGACTCAGTGACCATCATGATCCTTCATCACCACTGACCCTGGGCTGTCTGGGAGCTGAGCGGGCAGGATCCTGACACCTGGTGCTGTTTTTACATTAATTCAGGGGCCTAATGGAAGAAAGCGCAGACTGTTGGTCAGAGCATCTAGGCTGGCAGAAACGGTCAGTCAGAGCATCTAGGCTGGCAAAAACGGTCAGCCTAAGGTGGCCGAACAAATGTGGGGCGGAGTGAAACTGGACCTCACAGCGCCACTGCATATCTCCTTTCTGCACCCTTAAAGGTCATTAGAATCTATAACACTTCCAATACTGGTGCTCAGGTGGACGAGCAGGGAGGCAGGAGGCCTGGGGACAATCAACGTCACCTGGAGGCTGCTGGGGAGAAGTTCTGACCCTCGCCCACGGGTATGAAGCCTCCTAACTCAGCACTCAGCAGTTACAGAAGAAGGGTCTGCACCCGCAGCACTCCAAGAATGAGGAAAGGGACAAAAGGCAGAAGAGAAGTTTGTCCCAGGCAAAGCCCCTTAAAAATGCCTGGGAGATAAAAATAGAATCTGGACAATAAAATAAAGTCTAACCAATTTTATCCTTTGTGCTTTGTCTAATTTCAGGTGCTCCTAGTGTCCCGCATACAGAGGTTCCACACCCGGCACTTCAGACCAGATTTCCTAGAGCAGAATGGCTCGATGACACTTCAGCTCCTGGGGCCCAGTTCAGACTCCGTGACATAGAGCCTGAGCTGCAGCCAACCAGGTCCTCGAGAGCTCAGCCCCCTCCCTCCCAGTGACTCTGACAGGATCTCTACACAGCAGCCCAGCCCACAGCCCACAGGGTAGCACCTCTCCATTCTCTGATCAAAATATAAAGTTTCCTTTGCTTTTGAACCAAACTCAGTCTCAATCTATTGGCTCCAATGACACTGGGCAGGGGGACACTTGTTGGCGTCCACTCTGGGGGATCAGTAACAGAAATTGAGAACATTGTAACTTCAATGAACAGATGTGTGAGCCAAACTGTAATTAACATAGAACAGTGTATAAGGCTCGGGTAAAATAAGATGTTTCTAACACTTCCATTTGATATTTCCATCACTTTCTTATAAGCAAGTTCAGTGAAAAGGTTTGTCTTCTTTGTCAGGTCAATATTAGAGAAACAAAGTGATTTCTTTCCAAGGATGTACATCTAATAATCTTGGTTAAAGCTTCAATCTTGTTTTAAATGCTTTTGCATTGAAAATGATACCTCTCTTTCAGCTCCCCCATTTCTGAGAAGCATAAAATCTTATAATTTATTATTACCAAAGGGAAATGGTAGGAGGAGGGATAAATTAACAGTTTGGGATTAACACATACACACTGCTATGTATGAAATCATCAGCAAGGAACTACTGTATAGCACAGGGAACTACACTCAATATTTTGCAATAACCTATAAGGGGAAATGATCTGAAAAAGAATAGATATTTTTATTGACATCATCCATCAACGACAGTAAAAATGGAATCTAAGGGAAGACAGTGGTGAGTGCTTCTGACCCTGAAGACTTCAATCATCTAAAGTTTGGACTCTGCCTACTTCCCAAGGCCCTTAATGAACATATGTGTAGCCGTAGCTTAAAAAATTCCCCAGTTTGGGTTGCGGAGAGACACTGATATTTAAAATCCCCTGGTGTTCTCCTCACATGAATGGGACCCTTCCTACACCTAAAACATGCCTGTCACACCCAGAGGATGGTATACCGTCTGATCGGGAAAAGTTTGGAAAAGGCATCTCATCTCCTCATCTCTTGGTGCTAGGGTTCACCACTCCAGCGTCTTTACTAACAGTCTCCCCACTTGGAGATGTCAGCACTGTCAACATCCTGTTGCATACAGTTTGGAATTTGTCCAGAGGATGAAGCAGAAGGAGGAGGAACAATGAGAGACAAGTCCTAGGTGTTCGGACAGGCACATGCCACTCTAATTTCCAATCAGGAAGACGAATTGACCAAAGGCTAGGGTTGCCCATGGAAACAGAATAGGGCTTGAGGAATCCTGATGCTTTGTGGCCAGTTCCCATAAACACAAGTTGGAAAATGGAACTCAGGGGCACAAAAATTCACGAAACTGCAGAATTGAAAATATCTATCACTGAAAAATGTCTTGAGGAAAGTCAGAGAAAAGGACTTGTAAGCAACGGAGAATGGCAGGAAAGGGATTGGAAGAGGTAGAAAGGACTCGCCATTAAGCACAAGAAAAGGGGCTGAACATTGCCAACATTGCAGTTGACCAAAAAGGGTGTATGCGTCTTTTTCTGTATATATTCAAGAAAAGGGCATACACTTTTTTAGCCAACCAAACAGGTGGGCACTGGAAATCAATACTACAAAACATATCACTTTGCATCAGTCAGAAGAGCCGTCCTCATAAAGTGTAAACACCAGAAATGCAGGACAGGGCAAGGAGAAAAGGGAGCCCTGTGAGTCTTATAGTGGAAATGTATATTGCCAACGGTCACTCTGGATAAGTCTATTGTGTTTACTAAAGCATCTAAAAAATGAGCTACCGAGCACAGGGCACTTGCACTCATGGACGTATATCTTGGGAAAAACAAAAATCGAGAGGACACAGGCACCCCAATGTTTACCACCTCTCTGTTTAAAAGATCCTCGACTAGAATATAACTTAAATGTATCTGCAGAGAAAAAACGGACAGAGATGTGGTGCTTATGTAGAGTGGAATATTACTCAGCCTGGAAATCAATGAAACACGGCCAGTTATAACAACTCCAGAGGAGTTACGTGTGATCATTCGAAGTCACATAATTCAAAAAGAAAAAGACATAAGATATCACTAATACATGGAATGTTAACATGGCTACACATGAACTGAATTACAAAAGAGAAGAGGGTTTCAAATTAAGAAAACCAACTTATGCTTCCTTAAGGGGAAAGGTGAGTTGGGGTGCTGCATAAAACCAGAGATTGAAATTAGCACAGATACCATTCCATAAGCCAAATATGTAATAGTCAAGACCTACGCCTTGCTCAACGAAATGGACTCAACACGCCATATTCAATGCCTAAGAATATACCGGATTAGTAAGAATCTTAAAACCCATGGACTTATATGTCTCCGTAAGAGAATCAAGCGGGTGTACAGCGGCATAAACGAAGCAGTGAAAATCCGATAAATCCCATTATTAAAATAAATTTCAAAAACAAAACACAATGACAGTGAAATAGGTAGCAATTCTTAAATACTTTACTCAGGGCATGTGATGCAACCTGGATTTACCACATCTACACCCAGAGCTGGTTGAGACATAAGGCTGGACACTTCAGGCTGATAACATTGGTGAGTTTCGGTGAACAAATGCAGATCCATTGAAGTCATACTGCATGGTACCCATTCCAAGGGGCCCAACTCTCCAGGTTCAAGGGATTCTTTCTTCAGCTAAAACATGCGTGGGAAACGCCGAGTATGGTCCACCGTGTGATTAGGAAACGATTTAAAATGCATCTCAGTTTTCGTATCCTGGTCCTCGAGTTCACCATTCCAGACGGTTTACTAACACTCTCCCCGCTTGGAGAGTCAGTGCCTTTAACCTCCTGTTTGGCACAGCTTGCAATTTCTGCGCAAGATGAACAGGAATAGGGAGAACCAATGAGAGACTAGCTATAGGTGTCTGCACGGGCAAATGTAAGGCTCATTTCCCACCAGGAAGAGGAATTAACCAAAGGCTCAGCGTGCCCTGCCGGAAACAGATTAGGCCTGAAGCAATCCTGCGGTTTTGTGCCCAGCTCACAAGAAAGCGAGTTGAAGAAAGGAGCTCAGGGGCACTGTAATTCACAAACCTGCAGAGTTATAAATGACAGCTATCCTCCAAAAATATATTGAAGTAAGCCTGCGAAGGGGACTTGAAAGCGGGGCAGAATTTCAGGAAAACGATAGCAGGGGGTAGACTGGAATTGCCCTGAAAGCATAGGAAAAGAGGCAGAACGTTGACAATGATGCACTTGGCCAAAAAGTGCGTATGCGTTTTTTCCTGCATATATTCAGGAAAAAACGCATACGCCCTTTTTGGCCTACCAAGCAAGCCTGTAAAGGAAATCTGCAGTACAATGAAGTCTCACTGCCCCCCGGGCAAAAGGGATATCTGAAAAAAGTGTAAAATCCAGAAAGGTAGGACAGGATATGGAGAACAGGGAGCCTTGTTATGCTGATTGGCAGGATGTAAATTGCCAGCAGCCACCCTGGAGAAGTGTATGGTGTTTCCTGAAACAGGTAAGAAACAAAGCAACACAGCCTATGGCACTTCCACTTATGGTCCTATAGCTTACGGAAATTAAAATCAAAAACAGAGAGCCACCCCAAAGTTTGGGACGGCTGTGTTCCCAAGAAACTCGTCTACAGTACCAGGTAAATATCCCAGAAAGCAAAAAATGGATAAAGAAGTTGTGGCACGTACGTGCAATTCAATTTCACTCAGCAATGAAATCTGTGTCATCAGGCCCGTAGCGGCATAGTGAGTGGATGCAGGTACGGTGATTCTACGTCAACTACGTCACACAGAAAAAGAAACATCATAAGATATCACTAATACACAGAATGTAAACTTGACTACACATGAACTGAATTACAAAACAGAACAGGGACTCAAATTTAGAAAACCAACTAGTGCTTGCTTTTGGGGAAAGGTGCGTTGGGGTGCTACATAAAACCAGAGACTGAAATTAGCACAGATAACTTTCCATAAGCCAAATATGTAATAGACAAGACCTACTCCTTGCTCATCGAAATGGACCCAACACCACATATTCAACGCCTAGGAATATAACTGACTAGGAAGAATCTTAAAACCCATGGATATATATGTCTCCGTAAGAGAATCAAGCGTGTGTACAGCGGCCGAAACGCAGCAGTGAAAATCCGATAAATCCCATTATCAAAATAAATTTCGAAAACAAAACACAAAGACAGTGAAATAGAGAGCAATTCTTAACTAATTCACTCAGGGCATGTGATGCAACCGGGATTGACCACATATACACCCATAGCTGGTTGAGACATAAGGCTGGACACGTCAGGCTGATAGCATTGGTGAGTTTCGGTGAGCAAATGCAGACCCTTTGAAGTCATACTGCATGGTACCCATTCCATGGGTCCCAACTCTCCAGGTTCAAGGGATTCTTCCTCCAGCTAAAACATGCATGGGAAACCCAGAGTATCGTCCACCGTGTGATTGGGAAATGATTTAAAATGCATCTCAGTTTTCATATCCTGGTCCTCGGGTTCACCATTCCAGATGCTTTACTAACACTCTCCCCTCTTGGAGAGTCAGTGCCTTTAACCTCCTCTTAGGCACAGCTTGCAATTTCTGTGCAAGATGAACAGGAGTAGGGAGAACCAATGAGAGAATAGCTGTAGGTGTCTGCACGGGCAAATGTAACGCTCATTGCCAACCAGGAAGAGGAAGTAAACAAAGGCTCAGCGTGCCCAGCTGAAAACAGATTAGGGCCTGAAGCAATCCTGCCGTTTTGTGCCCAGCTCACAAGAAAGCGAGTTGAAGAAAGGAGCTCAGGGGCACTGTAATTCACAAACCTGCAGAGTCATAAATGACAGCTATCCTCCAAAAATATATTGAAGTAAGCCTGTGAAGGGGACTTGAAAGCAGGGCAGAATTTCAGGAAAACGATTGCAGGAGGTAGACTGGAATTGCCCTGAAAGCATAGGAAAAGAGGCACAATGTCGACAATGATGCACTTGGCCAAAAAGGGCGTATGCGTTTTTTCCTGAATATATTCAGGAAAAAACGCATACGCCCTTTTTGGCCAACCAAGCAAGCCTGTAAAGGAAATCTGCACTACAATGAAGTCTCACTGCCCCCCGGGCAAAAGGGCCATCTGAAAAAAGTGTAAAATCCAGAAAGGTAGGACAGGATATGGAGAACAGGGAGCCTTGTTATGCTGATTGGCAGGATGTAAATTGCCAGCAGCCACCCTGGAGAAGTGTATGGTGTTTCCTGAAACACGTAAGAAACAAAGCAACACAGCCTATGGCACTTCCACTTATGGTCCTATAGCTTACGGAAATTAAAATCAAAAACAGACAGCCACCCCAATATTTGGGACGGCTGTGTTCACAAGAAGCTCGTCTACAGTATCAGGTAAATATCCCAGAAAGCAAAAAATGGATAAAGAAGTTGTGGCACGTACGTACAATGCAATATCAATCAGCGATGAAATCTGTGTCATCAGGCCCGTAGCGGCATAGTGAGTGGATGCAGGTACGGTGATTTTACGTGAACTACGTCACACAGAAAAAGAAACATCATAAGATATCACTAATACACGGAATGTAAACTTGACTACACATGAACTGAATTACAAAACAGAACAGGGTCTCAAATTTAGAAAACCAACTAGTGCTTGCTTATGGGAAAAGGTGCGTTGGGGTGCTTCATGGAACCAGAGACTGAAATTAGCACAGATAACTTTCCATAAGCCAAATATGTAATAGACAAGACCTAATCCTTGCTCAACGAAATGGACCCAACACCACATATTCAACGACTAGGAATATACCTGACTAGGAAGAATCTTAAAACCCATGGATATATATGTCTCCGTAAGAGAATCAAGCGTGTGTACAGCGGCCGAAACTCAGCAGTGAAAATCCGATAATTCCCATTATCAAAATAAATTTCGAAAACAAAACACAAAGACAGTGAAATAGAGAGCAATTCTTAAATAATTCACTCAGGGCATGTGATGCAACCGGGATTGACCACATCTACACCCAGAGCTGGTTGAGACATAAGGCTGGACACTTCAGGCTGATTGCATTGGTGAGTTTCGGTGAGCAAATGCAGACCCTTTGAAGTCATACTGCATGGTACCCATTCCATGGGTCCCAACTCTCCAGGTTCAAGGCATTCTTCCTCCAGCTAAAACATGCATGGGAAACCCAGAGTATCGTCCACCGTGTGATTGGGAAATGATTGATTTAAAATGCATCTCAGTTTTCGTATCCTGGTCCTCGGGTTCACCATTCCAGATGCTTTACTAACACTCTCCCCGCTTGGAGAGTCAGTGCCTTTAACCTCCTCTTTGACACAGCTTGTAATTTCTGTGCAAGATGAACAGGAATAGGGAGAACCAATGAGAGACTAGCTGTAGGTGTCTGCACGGGCAAATGTAACGCTCATTGCCCACCAGGAAGAGGAATTAAACAAAGGCTCAGTGTCCCCTGCTGGAAACAGTTTAGGGCCTGAAGCAATCCTGCGGTATTGTGCCCAGCTCACAAGAAAGCGAGTTGAAGAACGGAGCTCAGGGGCACTGTAATTCACAAACCTGCAGAGTTATAAATGACAGCTATCTTCCAAAAGTATATTGAAGTAAGCCTGCGAAGGGGACTTGAAAGCGGGGCAGAATTTCAGGAAAACGATTGCAGGCGGTAGACTGGAATTGCCCTGAAAGCATAGGAAAAGAGGCAGAACGTCGACAATGATGCACTTGGCCAAAAAGTGCGTATGCGTTTTTTCCTGAATATATTCAGGAAAAAACGCATACGCCCTTTTTGGCCAACCAAGCAAGCCTGTAAAGGAAATCTGCACTACAATGTAGTCTCACTGCCCCCCGGGCAAGAGGGCCATCTGAAAAAAGTGTAAAATCCAGAAAGGTAGGACAGGATATGGAGAACAGGGAGCCTTGTTATGCTGATTGGCAGGATGTAAATTGCCAACAGCCACCCTGGAGAAGTGTATGGTGTTTCCTGAAACACGTAAGAAATAAAGCAACCCAGCCTATGGCAATTGCACTTATGGTACTATTCCTTAGGGAAATTAATATCAAAAACAGAGAGCCACCCCAGAGTTTGGGACGGCTGTGTTCCCAGAAAGCTCGTCTACAGTACCAGGTAAATATCCCAGAAAGCAAAAAATGGATAAAGAAGTTGTGGCACGTACGTACAATGCAATATCACTCAGCAATGAAATCTGTGTCATCAGGCCCGTAGCGGCATAGTGAGTGGATGCAGGTACGGTGATTCTACGTGAACTACGTCACACAGAAAAAGAAACATCATAAGATATCACTAATACACGGAATGTAAACTTGACTACACATGAACTGAATTACAAAACAGAACAGGGTCTCAAATTTAGAAAACCAACTAGTGCTTGCTTATGGGGAAAGGTGCCTTGGGGTGCTGCATAAAACCAGAGACTGAAATTAGCACAGATAACTTTCCATAAGCCAAATATGTAATAGACAAGACCTACTCCTTGCTCAACGAAATGGACTCAACACCAAATATTCAACGCCTAGGAATATACCTGACTAGGAAGAATCTTAAAACCCATGGATATATATGTCTCCGTAAGAGAATCAAGCGTGTGTAGAGCGGCCGATACACAGCAGTGAAAATCCGATAAATCCCATTATCAAAATAAATTTCGAAAACAAAACACAAAGACAGTGAAATAGAGAGCAATTCTTATATAATTCACTCAGGGCATGTGATGCAACCGAGATTGACCACATCTACACCCAGAGCTGGTTGAGACATAAGGCTGGACACTTCAGGCTGATAGCATTGGTGAGTTTCGGTGAGCAAATGCAGACCCTTTGAAGTCATACTGCATGGTACCTATTCCATGGGTCCCAATTCTTCAGGTTCAAGGGATTCTTCCTCCAGCTAAAACATGCATGGGAAACCCACAGTATGGTCCACCATATGATTGGGAAACGATTTAAAATGCATCTCAGTTTTCGTATCCTGGTCCTCGGGTTCAACATTCCAGATGCTTTACTAACACTCTCCTCGCTTGGAGAGTCAGTGCCTTTAACCTCCTGTTTGGCACAGCTTGCAATTTCTGTGCAAGATGAACAGGAATAGGGAGAACCAATGAGAGACTAGCTGTAGGTGTCTGCACGGGCAAATGTAACGCTCATTTCCCACCAGGAAGAGGAATTATCCAAAGGCTCAGCGTGCCCTGCCTGAAACAGATTAGGGCCTGAAGCAATCCTGCGGTTTTGTGCCCAGCTCACAAGAAAGCTAGTTGAAGAGAGGAGCTCAGGGGCACTGTAATTCACAAACCTGCAGAGTTATAAATGACAGCTATCCTCCAAAAATGTATTGAAGTAAGCCTGCGAAGGGGACTTGAAAGCGAGGCAGAATTTCAGGAAAACGATTGCAGGGGGTAGACTGGAATTGCCCTGAAAGCATAGGAAAAGAGGCACAACGTCGACAATGATGCACTTGGCCAAAAAGGGTGTATGCGTTTTTTCCTGAATATATTCAGGAAAAAACGCATATGCACTTTTTGGCCAACCAAGCAAGCCTGTAAAGGAAATCTGCACTACAATGAAGTCTCACTGCCCCCCTGGCAAAAGGGCCATCTGAAAAAAGTGTAAAATCCAGAAAGGTAGGACAGGATATGGAGAACAGGGAGCCTTGTTATGCTGATTGGGAGGATGTAAATTGCCAACAGCCATCCTGGAGAAGTGTATGGTGTTTCCTGAAACAGGTAAGAAATAAAGGAACACAGCCTATGGCAATTACACTTATGGTCCTCTTGCTTAGGGAAATTAAAATCAAAAACAGAGATCCACCCCAAAATTTGTGAGGGCTGTGTTCCCAAGAAGCTCGTCTACAGTACCAGGTAAATATCCCAGAAAGCAAAAAATGGATAAAGAAGTTGTGGCACGTACGTGCAATGCAATATCACTCAGCAATGAAATCTGTGTCATCAGGCCCGTAGCGGCATAGTGAGTGGATGCAGGTACGGTGATTCTACGTGAAATACGTCACACAGGAAAAGAAACATCATAAGATATCACTAATACACGGAATGTAAATTTAACTACACATGAACTGAATTACAAAACAGAACAGGGTCTCAACTTTTGAAAACCAACTAGTGATTGCTTATGGGGAAATGTGCGTTGGGATGCTGCATAAAACCAGAGACTGAAATTAGCACAGATAACTTTCCATAAGCCAAATATGTAATAGACAAGACCTACTCCTTGCTCAACGAAATGGTCTCAACACCACATATTAAACGCCTAGGAATATACATGACTAGGAAGAATCTTAAAACCCATGGATTTATATGTCTCCGTAAGAGAATCAAGCGTGTGTACAGCGGCATAAACGCAGCAGTGAAAATCCGATAAATCCCATTATAAAAATAAATTTCAAAAACAAAACAAAAAGACAGTGAAATAGAGAGCAATTCTTAAACAATTCACTCAGGGCATGTGAAGCAACCGGGATTGACCACATATACACCCACAGCTGGTTGAGACATAAGGCTGGACACTTTAGGCTGATAGCATTGGTGAGTTTCAGTGAGCAAATGCAGACCCTTTGAAGTCATACTGCATGGTACCCATTCCAAGGGTCCCAACTCTCCAGGTTCAAGGGATTCTTCCTCCAGCTAAAACATGCATGGGAAACCCAGAGTATCGTCCACCGTGTGATTGGGAAAGGATTGATTTAAAATGCATCTCAGTTTTCGTATCCTGGTCCTCGGGTTCACCATTCCAGATGCTTTACTAACACTCTCCACGCTTGGAGAGTCAGTGCCTTTAACCTCCTCTTTGGCACAGCTTGCAATTTCTGTGCAAGATGAACAGGAATAGGGAGAACCAATGAGAGACTAGCTGTAGGTGTCTGCACGGGCAAATGTAACGCTCATTGCCCACCAGGAAGAGGAATTAAACAAAGGCTCAGTGTCCCCAGCTGGAAACAGTTTAGGGCCTGAAGCAATCCTGCGGTATTGTGCCCAGCTCACAAGAAAGCGAGTTGAAGAACGGAGATCAGGGGCACTGCAATTCACAAACCTGCAGAGTTATAAATGACAGCTATCTTCCAAAAGTATATTGAAGTAAGCCAGCGAAGGGGACTTGAAAGCGGGGCAGAATTTCAGGAAATCGATTGCAGGGGGTAGACTGCAATTTCCCTGAAAGCATAGGAAAAGAGGAAGAACGTCGACAATGATGCACTTGGCCAAAAAGGGCGTATGCGTTTTTTCCTGAATATATTCAGGAAAAAACGCATATGCCCTTTTTGGCCAACCAAGCAAGCCTGTAAAGGAAATCTGCACTACAATGTAGTCTCACTGCCCCCCGGGCAAGAGGGCAATCTGAAAAAAGTGTAAAATCCAGAAAGGTAGGACAGGATATGGAGAACAGGGAGCCTTGTTATGCTGATTGGCAGGATGTAAATTGCCAACAGCCAACTTGGAGAAGTGTATGGTGTTTCCTGAAACACGTAAGAAATAAAGCAACACAGCCTATGGCAATTGCACTTATGGTACTATTCCTTAGGGAAATTAATATCAAAAACAGAGAGCCACCCCAGAGTTTGGGACGGCTGTGTTCCCAGAAAGCTCGTCTACAGTACCAGGTAAATATCCCAGAAAGCAAAAAATGGATAAAGAAGTTGTGGCACGTACATGCAATGCAATATCACTCAGCAATGAAATCTGTGTCATCAGGCCCGTAGCGGTATAGTGAGTGGATGCAGGTACGGTGATTCTACGTGAACTACGTCACACAGAAAAAGAAACATCATAAGATATCACTAATACACGGAATGTAAACTTGACTACACATGAACTGAATTACAAAACAGAACAGGGTCTCAAATTTAGAAAACCAACTAGTGCTTCCTTATGGGGAAAGGTGCCTTGGGGTGCTGCATAAAACCAGAGACTGAAATTAGCACAGATAACTTTCCATAAGCCAAATATGTAATAGACAAGACCTACTCCTTGCTCAACGAAATGGACTCAACACCACATATTCAACGCCTAGGAATATACCTGACTAGGAAAAATCTTAAAACCCATGGATTTATATGTCTCCGTAAGAGAATTAAGCATGTGTATAGCGGCATAAACGCAGCAGTGAAAATCCCATTATCAAAATAAATTTCAAAAACAAAACACAAAGACAGTGAAATAGAGAGCAATTCTTAAATAATTCACTCAGGGCATGTGATGCAACCGGGATTGACCACATCTACACCCAGAGCTGGTTGAGACATAAGGCTGGACACTTCAGGCTGATAGCATTGGTGAGTTTCGGTGAGCAAATGCAGACCCTTTGAAGTCATACTGCATGGTACCCATTCCATGGGTCCCAACTCTCCAGGTTCAAGGCATTCTTCCTTCAACTAAAACATGCATGGGAAACCCAGAGTATGGTACACCGTGAGATTAGGAAACGATTTAAAATGGATCTCAGTTTTCGTATCCTTGTCCTCGGATTCACCATTCCAGACGCTTTACTAACACTCTCCCCGCTTGGAGAGTCAGTGCCTTTAACCTCCTGTTTGGCACAGCTTGCAATTTCTGTGCAAGATGAACAGGAATAGGGAGAACCAATGAGAGACTAGGTGTAGGTGTCTGCACGGGCAAATGTAACACTCAATGCCCACCAGGTAGAGGAATTAAACAAAGGCTAAGTGTGCCCTGCTGGAAACAGATTAGGGCCTGAAGCAATCCTGCGGTTTCGTGCCCAGCTCACAAGAAATCGAGTTGAAGAAAGGAGCTCAGGGTCACTGTAATTCACAAGCCTGCAGAGTTATAATTGACAGCTATCCTCCTAAAATATATTGAAGTAAGCCTGCGAAGGGGACTTGAAAGCGGGGCAGAATTTCAGGAAAACGATTGCAGGGGGTAGAGTGGAATTGCCCTGAAAGCCTAGGAAAAGAGGCACAACGTCGACAATAATGCACTTGGCCAAAAAGGGCGTATGCGTTTTTTCCTGAATATATTCAGGAAAAAACGCATACGCCCTTTTTGGCCAACCAAGCAAGCCTGTAAAGGAAATCTGCACTACAAAGAAGTCTCACTGCCCCCTGGGCAAAAGGGCCATCAGAAAAAAGTGTAAAATCCAGAAAGGTAGGACAGGATATGGAGAACAGGGAGCCTTGTTATGCTGATTGGCAGGATGTAAATTGCCAGCAGCCACCCTGGAGAAATGTATGGTGCTTCCTGAAACACATAAGAAACAAAGCAACACAGCCTATGGCAATTACACTTATGGTCCTATAGCTTACGGAAATTAAAATCCAAAACAGACAGCCACCCCAATATTTGGGACGGCTGTGTTCCCAAGAAGCTCGTCTACACTACCAGGTAAATATCCCAGAAAGCAAAAAATGGATAAAGAAGTTGTGGCACGTACGTACAATGCAATATCACTCAGCAATGAAATCTGTGTCATCAGGCCCGTAGCGGCATAGTGAGTGGATGCAGGTACGGTGATTCTACGTGAACTACGTCACACAGAAAAAGAAACATCATAAGATATCACTAATACACGGAATGTAAACTTGACTACACATGAACTGAATTACAAAACAGAACAGGGTCTCAAATTTAGGAAACTAACTAGTGCTTGCTTATGGGGAAAGGTGCGTTGGGGTGCTGCATAAAACCAGAGACTGAAATTAGCACAGATAACTTTCCATAAGCCAAATATGTAATAGACAAGACCTACTCCTTGCTCAACGAAATGGACCCAACACAACATATTCAACGCTTAGGAATATACCTGACTAGGAAGAATCTTAAAAGCCATGGATATATATGTCTCCGTAAGAGAATCAAGCCTGTGTACAGCGGCCGAAACGCAGCAGTGAAAATCCGATAAATCCCATTATCAAAATAAATTTCGAAAACAAAACACAAAGACAGTGAAATAGAGAGCAATTCTTAAATAATTCACTCAGGGCATGTGATGCAACCGGGATTGACCACATCTACACCCAGAGCTGGTTGAGACATAAGGCTGGACACTTCAGGCTGATAGCATTGGTGAGTTTCGGTGAGCAAATGCAGACCCTTTGAAGTCATACTGCATGGTACCCATTCCATGGGTCCCAACTTTCCAGGTTGAAGGGATTCTTCCTCCAGCTAAAACATGCATGGGAAACCCAGAGTATCGTCCACCATGTGATTGGGAAAGGATTTATAATGCATCTCAGTTTTCGTATCCTGGTCCTCGGGTTCACCATTCCAGATGCTTTACTAACACTCTCCCCGCTTGGAGAGTCAGTGCCTTTAACCTCCTGTTTGGCACAGCTTGCAATTTCTGTGCAAGATGAACAGGAATAGCGAGAACCAATGAGAGACTAGCTGTAGGTGTCTGCACGGGCAAATGTAACGCTCATTGCCCACCAGGAAGAGGAATTAAACAAAGGCTCAGTGTGCCCTGCTGGAAAAAGATTAGGGCCTTAATCAATATTGCGGTTTTGTGCCCAGCTCACAAGAAAGCGAGTTGAAGAAAGGAGCTCAGGGGCACTGTAATTAACAAACCTGCAGAGTTATAAATGACAGCTATCTTCCAAAAGTATATTGAAGTAAGCCTGCGAAGGGGACTTGAAAGCGGGGCAGAATTTCAGGAAAACAATTGCCGGGGGTAGACTGGAATTGCCCTGAAAGCATAGGAAAAGAGGCACAACGTCGACAATGATGCACTTGGCCAAAAAGGGCGTATGCGTTTTTTCCTGAATATATTCAGGAAAAAACGCATACGCCCTTTTTGGCCAACCAAGCAAGCCTGTAAAGGAAATCTGCACTATAATGAAATCTCACTGCCCCCTGGGCCAAAGGGCCATCTGAAAAAAGTGTAAAATCCAGAAAGGAAGGACAGGATATGGAGAACAGGGAGCCTGGTTATGCTGATTGGCAGGATGTAAATTTTGAACAGCCACCCTGGAGAAGTGTATGGTGTTTCCTGAAACACGTAAGAAATAAAGCAACACAGCCTTTGGCAATTGCACTTATGGTCCTATTGCTTAGGGAAATTAAAATCAAAAACAGAGAGCCACCCCAAAGTTTGGGACGTCTGTGTTCCCAAGAAGCTCGTCTACAGTACCAGGTAAATATCCCAGAATGCAAAAATGGATAAAGAAGTTGTGGCACGTACGTGCAATGCAGTATCACTCAGCAATGAAATCTGTGTCATCAGGCCCTTAGCGGCATAGTGAGTGGACGCAGGTACGGTGATTCTACGTGAACTACGTCTCACAGGAAAAGAAACATCATAAGATATCACTAATACACGGAATGTAAACTTGACTACACATGAACTGAATTACAAAACAGAACAGGGTCTCAAATTTAGAAAACCAACTAGTGCTTGCTTATGGGGTAAGGTGCCTTGGGGTGCTGCATAAAACCAGAGACTGAAATTAGCACAGATAACATTCCATAAGCCAAATATGTAATAGACAAGACCTACTCCTTGCTCAACGAAATGGACTCAACACCACATATTCAACGCCTAGGAATATACCTGACTAGGAAGAATCTTAAAACCCATGGATATATATGTCTCCATAAGAGAATCAAGCGTGTGTACAGCGGCCGAAATGCAGCAGTGAAAATCCGATAAATCCCATTATCAAAATAAATTTCGAAAACAAAACACAAAGACAGTGAAATAGAGAGCAATTCTTAAATATTTCACTCAGGGCATGTGATGCAACCGGGATTGACCACATCTACACCCAGAGCTGGTTGAGACATAAGGCTGGACACTTCAGGCTGATAGCATTGGTGAGTTTCGGTGAGCAAATGCAGACCCTTTGAAGTCATACTGCATGGTACCCATTCCATGGGTCCCAACTCTCCAGGTTCAAGGGATTCTTCCTCCAGCTAAAACATGCATGGGAAACCCAGAGTATCGTCCACCGTGTGATTGGGAAACGATTTAAAATGCATCTCAGTTTTCGTAGCCTGGTCCTCGGGTTCACCATTCCAGATGCTTTACTAACACTCTCCCCGCTTGGAGAGTCAGTGCATTTAACCTCCTCTTTGGCACAGCTTGCAATTTCTGTGCAAGATGAACAGGAATAGGGAGAACCAATGAGAGACTAGCTGTAGGTGTCTGCACGGGCAAATGTAACGCTCATTTCCCACCAGGAAGAGGAATTAAACAAAGGCTCAGTGTGCCCTGCCGGAAACAGATTAGGGCCTGAAGCAATCCTGCGGTTTTGTGCCCAGCTCACAAGAAAGCGAGTTGAAGAAAGGAGCTCAGGGGCACTGTAATTCACAAACCTGCAGAGTTATAATTGACAGCTATCCTCCAAAAATATATTGAAGTAAGCCTGCGAAGGGGACTTGAAAGCGGGGCAGAATTTCAGGAAAACGATTGCAGGGGGTAGACTGGAATTGCCCTGAAAGCATAGGAAAAGAGGCACAACGTCGACAATGATGCACTTGGCCAAAAAGGGCGTATGCGTTTTTCCCTGAATATATTCAGGAAAAAACGCATACGCCCTTTTTGGCCAACCAAGCAAGCCTGTAAAGGAAATCTGCACTAAAAAGTAGTCTCACTGCCCCCTGGGTAAAAGGGCCATCTGAAAAAAGTGTAAAATCCAGAAAGGTAGGACAGGATATGGAGAACAGGGAGCCTTGTTATGCTGATTGGCAGGATGTAAATTGCCAGCAGCCACCCTGGAGAAATGTATGGTGTTTCCTGAAACACGTAAGAAACAAAGCAACACAGCCTATGGCACTTCCACTTATGGTCCTATAGCTTACGGAACTTAAAATCAAAAACAGACAGCCACCCCAATATTTGGGACGGCTGTGTTCACAAGAAGCTCGTCTACAGTATCAGGTAAATATCGCAGAAAGCAAAAAATGGATAAAGAAGTTGTGGCACGTACGTACAATGCAATAACACTCAGCAATGAAACCTGTGTCATCAGGCCCGTAGCGGCATAGTGAGTGGATGCAGGTACGGTGATTCTACGTGAACTACGTCACACAGAAAAAGAAACATCATAAGATATCACTAATACACGGAATGTAAACTTGACTACACATGAACTGAATTACAAAACAAAACAGGGTCTCAAATTTAGAAAACCAACTAGTGCTTGCTTATGGGGAAAGGTGCCTTGGGGTGCTGCATAAAACCAGAGACTGAAATTAGCACAGATAACTTTCCATAAGCCAAATATGTAATAGACAAGACCTACTCCTTGCTCAACGAAATGGACCCAACACGACATATTCAACGCCTAGGAATATACCTGACTAGGAAGAATCTGAAAACCCATGGATATATATGTCTCCGTAAGAGAATCAAGCGTGTGTACAGTGGCCGAAACGCAGCAGTGAAAATCCCATTATCAAAATAAATTTCGAAAACAAAACACAAAACAGTGAAATAGAGAGCAATTCTTAAACAATTCACTCAGGGCATGTGATGCAACCGGGATTGACCACATATACACCCACAGCTGATTGAGACATAAGGCTGGACACTTCAGGCTGATAGCATTGGTGAGTTTCGGTGAGCAAATGCAGACCCTTTGAAGTCATACTGCATGGTACCCATTCCATGGGTCCCAACTCTCCAGGTTCAAGGGATTCTTTCTCCAGCTAAAACATACATGGGAATCCCAGAGTATCGTCCACCGTGTGATTGGGAAACGATTTAAAATGCATCTCAGTTTTCATATCCTGGTCCTCGTGTTCACCATTCCAGATGCTTTACTAACACTCTCCCCGCTTGGAGAGTCAGTGCCTTTAATCTCCTCTTTGGCACAGCTTGCAATTTCTGTGCAAGATGAACAGGAATAGGGAGAACCAATGAGAGACTAGCTGTAGGTGTCTGCACGGTCAAATGTAACGCTCATTTCCCACCAGGAAGAGGAATTAACCAAAGGCTCAGCATGACCTGCCGGAAACAGATTAGGGCCTGAAGCAATCCTGCTGTTTTGTGCCCAGCTCACAAGAAAGCGAGTTGAAGAAAGGAGCTCAGGGGCACTGTAATTCACAAACCTGCACAGTTATAAATGACAGCTATCCTCCAAAAATATATTGAAGTAAGCCTGCGAAGGGGACTTGAAAGCGGGGCAGAATTTCAGGAAAACGATTGCAGGGGGTAGACTGGAATTGCCCTGAAAGCATAGGAAAAGAGGCACAACGTCGACAATGATGCACTTGGCCAAAAAGGGCGTATGCGTTTTTCCTGAATATATTCAGGATAAAACTCATACGCCCTTTTTGGCCAACCAAGCAAGCCTGTAAAGGAAATCTGCACTACAATGAAGTCTCACTGCACCACGGGCAAAGGCGCCATCTGAAAAAAGTGTAAAATCCAGAAATGTAGGACAGGATATGGAGAACAGGGAGCCTTGTTATGCTGATTGGCAGGATGTAAATTGCCAGCAGCCACCCTGGAGAAGTGTATGGTGTTTCCTGAAACACGTAAGAAACAAAGCAACACAGCCTATGGCACTTCCACTTATGGTACTATAGCTTACGGAAATTAAAATCAAAAACAGACAGCCACCCCAATATTTGGGACGGCTGTGTTCACAAGAAGCTCGTCTACAGTATCAGGTAAATATCCCAGAAAGCGAAAAATGGATAAAGAAGTTGTGGCACGTACGTACAATGCAATATCACTCAGCAATGAAATCTGTGTCATCTGGCCCATAGCGGTATAGTGAGTGGATGCAGGTACGGTGATTCTACGTGAACTACGTCACACAGAAAAAGAAACATCATAAGATATCACTAATACACGGAATGTAAACTTGACTACACATGAACTGAATTACAAAACAGAACAGGGTCTCAAATTTAGAAAACCAATTAGTGCTTGCTTATGGGAAAAGGTGCCTTGGGGTGCTACATAAAACCAGAGACTGAAATTAGCACAGATAACTTTCCATAAGCCAAATATGTAATAGACAAGACCTACTCCTTGCTCAACGAAATGGACCCAACACCACATATTCAACGCCTAGGAATATACCTGACTAGGAAGAATCTTAAAACCCATGGATATATATGTCTCCGTAAGAGAATCAAGCATGTGTACAGCGGCCGAAACGCAGCAGTGAAAATCCGATAAATCCCATTATCAAAATAAATTTCGAAAACAAAACACAAAGACAGTGAAATAGAGAGCAATTCTTAAATAATTCACTCAGGGCATGTGATGCAACCGGGATTGACCACATCTACACCCACAGCTGGTTGAGACATAAGGCTGGACACTTCAGGCTGATAGCATTGGTGAGTTTCGGTGAGCAAATGCAGACCCTTTG
Source organism: Phocoena phocoena (assembly GCF_963924675.1). Classification (NCBI taxonomy): domain Eukaryota; kingdom Metazoa; phylum Chordata; class Mammalia; order Artiodactyla; family Phocoenidae; genus Phocoena; species Phocoena phocoena. The sequence goes on along the minus strand of NW_027077760.1, from coordinate 957,331 downwards.
AAGTCATACTGCATGGTACCCATTCCATGGGTCCCAACTCTCCAGGTTCAAGGGAATCTTCCTCCAGCTAAAACATGCATGGTTAACCGAGAGTATCGTCCACCGTGTGATTGGGAAACGATTTAATATGCATCTCAGTTTTCGTATCCTGGTCCTCGGGTTCACCATTCCAGATGCTTTACTAACACTCTCCCCGCTTGGAGAGTCAGTGCCTTTAACCTCCTGTATGGCACAGCTTGCAATTTCTGTGCAAGATGAACAGTAATAGGGAGAACCAATGAGAGACTAGCTGTAGGTGTCTGCACGGGCAAATGTAACGCTCATTGCCCACCAGGAAGAGGAATTAAACAAAGGCTCAGCGTGCCCTGCCGGAAACAGATTACGGCCTGAAGCAATCCTGCGGTTTTGTGCCCAGCTCACAAGAAAGCGAGTTGAAGAAAGGAGCTCAGGGGCACTGTAATTCACAAACCTGCAGAGTTATAAATGACAGCTATCCTCCAAAAATATATTGAAGGAAGCCTGCGAAGGGGATTTGCATGTGATGCAGAATTTCAGGAAAACGATTGCAGGGGGTAGACTGGAATTGCCCTGAAAGCATAGGAAAAGAGGAAGAACATCGACAATGATGCACTTGGCCAAAAAGGGCATATGCGTTTTTTCCTGAATATATTCAGGAAAAAACGCATATGCCCTTTTTGGCCAAGCAAGCAAGCCTGTAAAGGAAATCTGCACTACAATGTACTCTCACTGCCCCCCGGGCAAGAGGGCCATCTGAAAAAAGTGTAAAATCCAGAAAGGTAGGGCAGGATATGGAGAACAGGGAGCCTTGTTATGCTGATTGGCAGGATGTAAATTGCCAACAGCCACCCTGGAGAAGTGTATGGTGTTTCCTGAAACACGTAAGAAATAAAGCAACACAGCCTATGGCAATTGCACTTAGGGTACTATTACTTAGGGAAATTAATATCAAAAACAGAGAGCCACCCCAGAATTTGGGACGGCTGTGTTCCCAGAAAGCTCGTCTACAGTACCAGGTAAATATCCCAAAAAGCAAAAAATGGATAAAGAAGTTGTGGCACGTACATGCAATGCAATATCACTCAGCAATGAAATCTGTGTCATCAGGCCCGTAGCGGTATAGTGAGTGGATGCAGGTACGGTGATTCTACGTGAACTACGTCACACAGAAAAAGAAACATCATAAGATATCACTAATACACGGAATGTAAACTTGACTACACATGAACTGAATTACAAAACAGAACAGGGTCTCAAATTTAGAAAACCAACTAGTGCTTGCTTATGGGGAAAGGTGCCTTGGGGTGCTGCATAAAACCAGAGACTGAAATTAGCACAGATAACTTTCCATAAGCCAAATATGTAATAGACAAGGCCTACTCCTTGCTCAACGAAATGGACTCAACACCACATATTCAACGCCTAGGAATATACCTGACTAGGAAGAATCTTAAAACCCATGGATTTATATGTCTCCGTAAGAGAATTAAGCGTGTGTACAGCGGCATAAACGCAGCAGTGAAAATCCCATTATCAAAATAAATTTCAAAAAAAAAACACAAAGACAGTGAAATAGAGAGCAATTCTTAAATAATTCACTCAGGGCATGTGATGCAACCGGGATTGACCACATCTACACCCAGAGCTGGTTGAGACATAAGGCTGGACACTTCAGGCTGATAGCATTGGTGAGTTTCGGTGAGCAAATGCAGACCCTTTGAAGTCATAATGCATGGTACCCATTCCATGGGTCCCAACTCTCAAGGTTCAAGGCATTCTTCCTTCAACTAAAACATGCATGGTAAACCCAGAGTATGGTACACCGTGAGATTAGGAAACGATTTAAAATGGATCTCAGTTTTCGTATCCTTGTCCTCGGATTCACCATTTCAGACGCTTTACTAACACTCTCCCCGCTTGGAGAGTCAGTGCCTTTAACCTCCTGTTTGGCACAGTTTGCAATTTCTGTGCAAGATGTACAGGAATAGGGAGAACCAATGAGAGACTAGCTGTAGGTGTCTGCACGGGCAAATGTAACACTCATTGCCCACCAGGAAGATGAATTAAACAAAGGCTCAGTGTGCCCTGCTGGAAACAGATTAGGGCCTGAAGCAATCCTGCGGTTTCGTGCCCAGCTCACAAGAAAGCGAGTTGAAGAAAGGAGCTAAGGGTCACTGTAATTCACTAGCCTGCAGAGTTATAATTGACAGCTATCCTCCAAAAATATATTGAAGTAAGCCTGCGAAGGGGACTTGAAAGCGGGGCAGAATTTCCGGAAAACGATTGCAGGGGGTAGACTGGAATTGCCCTGAAAGCCTCGGAAAAGAGGCACAACGTCGACAATAATGCACTTGGCCAAAAAGGGCATATGCGTTGTTTCCTGAATATATTCAGGAAAAAACGCATACGCCCTTTTTGGCCAACCAAGCAAGCCTGTAAAGGAAATCTGCACTACAAAGAAGTCTCACTGCCCCCGGGCAAAAGGGCCATCAGAAAAAAGTGTAAAATCCAGAAAGGTAGGACAGGATATGGAGAACAGGGAGCATTGTTATGCTGATTGGCAGGATGTAAATTGTGAACAGCCACCCTGGAGAAGTGTATGGTGTTTCCTGAAACACGTAAGAAATAAAGCCACACAGCCTATGACAATTGCAATTATGGTCCTATGGCTTAGGGAAATTAAAATCAAAAACAGAAAGCCACCCAAAAGTTTGGGACGGCTGTGTTCCCAAGAAGCTCGTCTACAGTACCAGGTAAATATCCCAGAAAGCAAAAAATGGATAAAGAAGTTGTGGCACGTACGTGCAATGCAATATCACTCAGCAATGAAATCTGTGTCATCAGGCCCGTAGCGGCATAGTGAGTAGATGCAGGTACGGTGATTCTACGTGAACTACGTCACACAGAAAAAGAAACATCATAAGATATCACTAATACACGGAATGTAAACTTGACTACACATGAACTGAATTACAAAACAGAACAGGGTCTCAAATTTAGAAAACCAACTAGTGCTTGCTTATGGGGAAAGGTGCGTTGGGGTGCTGCATAAAACCAGAGACTGAAATTAGCACAGATAACTTTCCATAAGCCAAATATGTAATAGACAAACCTACTCCTTGCTCAACGAAATGGACCCAACACCACATATTCAACGCCTAGGAATATACCTGACTAGGAAGAATCTTAAAACCCATGGATTTATATGTCTCCGTAAGAGAATCAAGCGTGTGTACAGCGGCATAAACGCAGCAGTCAAAATCCGATAAATCCCATTACCAAAATAAATTTCAAAAACAAAACACAAAGACAGTGAAATAGAGAGCAATTCTTAAATAATTCACACAGGGCATGTGATGCAACCGGGATTGACCACATCTACACCCAGAGCTGGTTGAGACATAAGGCTGGACACGTCAGGCTGATAGCATTGGTGAGTTTCGGTGAGCAAATGCAGACCCTTTGAAGTCATACTGCATGGTACCCATTCCATGGGTCCCAACTCTCCAGGATCAAGGGATTCTTCCTCCAGCTAAAACATGCATGGGAAACCCAGAGTATCGTCCACCGTGTGATTGGGAAACGATTTAAAATGCATCTCAGTTTTCGTATCCTGGTCCTCGGGTTCACCATTCCAGATGCTTTACTAACACTCTCCCCGCTTGGAGAGTCAGTGCCTTTAACCTCCTGTTTGGCACAGCTTGCAATTTCTGTACAAGATGAACAGGAATAGGGAGAACCAATGAGAGACTAGCTGTAGGTGTCAGCACGGGCAAATGTAACGCTCATTGCCCACCAGGAAGAGGGATTAAACAAAGGCTCAGTGTGCCCTGCCGGAAACAGATTAGGGCCTGAAGCAATCCTGCGGTTTTGTGCCCAGCTCACAAGAAAGTGAGTTGAAGAAAGGAGCTCAGGGGCACTGTAATTCACAAACCTGCGGAGTTATAAATGACAGCTATCCTCCAAAAATATATTGAAGTAAGCCTACGAAGGGGACTTGAAAGCGGGGCAGAATTTCAGGAAAACGATTGCAGGGGGTAGACTGGAATTGCCCTGAAAGCATAGGAAAAGAGGCAGAACGTCGACAATGATGCACTTGGCCAAAAAGGGCGTATGCGTTTTTTCCTGAATATATTCAGGAAAAAACGCATACGCCCTTTTTGGCCAACCAAGCAAGCCTGAAAAGGAAATGTGCACTACAATGAAGTCTCATTGCACCCCGGGCAAAAGGGCCATATGAAAAAAGTGTAAAATCCAGAAAGGTAGGACAGGATATGGAGAACAGGGAGCCTTGTTATGCTGATTGGCAGGATGTAAATTGCCAGCAGCCACCCTGGAGAAGTGTATGGTGTTTCCTGAAACACGTAAGAAACAAAGCAACACAGCCTATGGCACTTCCACTTACGGTCCTATAGCTTACGGAAATTAAAATCAAAAACAGACAGCCACCCCAATATTTGGGACGGCTGTGTTCACAAGAAGCTCGTCTACAGTATCAGGTAAATATCCCAGAAAGCAAAAAATGGATAAAGAAGTTGTGGCACGTACGTACAATGCAATATCACTCAGCAATGAAATCTGTGTCATCAGGCCCGTAGCGGCATAGTGAGTGGATGCAGTTACGGTGATTCTACGTGAACTACGTCACACAGAAAAAGAAACATCATAAGATATCACTACTACACGGAATGTAAACTTGACTACACATGAACTGAATTACAAAACAGAACAGGGTCTCAAATTTAGAAAACCAACTAGTGCTTGCTTATGGGAAAAGGTGCCTTGGGGTGCTGCATAAAACCAGAGACTGAAATTAGCACAGATAACTTTCCATAAGCCAAATATGTAATAGACAAGACCTACTCCTTTCTCAACGAAATGGACCCAACACCACATATTCAACGCCTAGGAATATACCTGACTAGGAAGAATCTTAAAACCCATGGATATATATGTCTCCGTAAGAGAATCAAGCGTGTGTACAGCGGCCGAAACGCAGCAGTGAAAATCCGATAAATCCCATTATCAAAATAAATTTCGAAAACAAAACACAAAGACAGTGAAATAGAGAGCAATTCTTAAATAATTCAATCAGGGCATGTGACACAACCGGGATTGACCACATCTACACACAGAGCTGGTTGAGACATAAGGCTGGACACTTCAGGCTGATAGCATTGGTGAGTTTCGGTGAGCAAATGCAGACCCTTTGAAGTCATACTGCATGGTACCCATTCCATGGGTCCCAACTCTCCAGGTTCAAGGGATTCTTCCTCCAGCTAAAACATGCATGGGAAACCCAGAGTATCGTCCACCGTGTGATTGGGAAACGATTTAAAATGCATCTCAGTTTTCGTATCCTGGTCCTCGGGTTCACCATTCCAGATGCTTTACTAACACTCTCCCTGCTTGGAGAGTCAGTGCCTTTAACCTCCTGTTTGGCACAGCTTGCAATTTCTGTGCAAGATGAACAGGAATAGGGAGAACCAATGAGAGACTAGCTATAGGTGTCTGCACGGGCAAATGTAATGCTCCTTTTCCACCAGGAAGAGGAATTAACCAAAGGCTCAGCGTGCCCTGCCGGAAACAGATTAGGGCCTGAAGCAATCCTGCGGTTTTGGGCCCAGGTCACAAGAAAGCGAGTTGAAGAAAGGAGCTCAGGGGCACTGTAATTCACAAACCTGCAGAGTTATAAATGACAGCTATCCTCCAAAAATATATTGAAGGAAGCCTGCGAAGGGGACTTGAATGCGATGCAGAATTTCAGGAAAACGATTGCAGGGGGTAGACTGGAATTGCCCTGAAAGCATAGGAAAAGAGGAAGAACATCGACAATGATGCACTTGTCCAAAAAGGGCGTATGCGTTTTTTCCTGAATATATTCAGGAAAAAACGCATACGCCCTTTTTGGCCAACCAAGCAAGCCTGAAAAGGAAATGTGCACTACAATGAAGTCTCATTGCCCCCCGGGCAAAAGGGCCATATGAAAAAAGTGTAAAATCCAGAAAGGTAGGACAGGATATGGAGAACAGGGAGCCTTGTTATGCTGATTGGCAGGATGTAAATTGCCAGCAGCCACCCTGGAGAAATGTATGGTGCTTCCTGAAACACATAAGAAACAAAGCAACACAGCCTATGGCAATTACACTTATGGTCCTATAGCTTACGGAAATTAAAATCAAAAACAGACAGCCACCCCAATATTTGGGACGGCTGTGTTCACAAGAAGCTCGTCTACAGTATCAGGTAAATATCCCAGAAAGCAAAAAATGGATAAAGAAGTTGTGGCACGTACGTACAATGCAATATCACTCAGCAATGAAATCTGTGTCATCAGGCCCGTAGCGGCATAGTGAGTGGATGCAGGTACGGTGATTCTACGTGAACTACGTCACACAGAAAAAGAAACATCATAATATATCACTAATACACGGAATGTAAACTTGACTACACATGAACTGAATTACAAAACAGAACAGGGTGTCAAATTTAGAAAACCAACTAGTGCTTGCTTATGGGGAAAGGTGCGTTGGGTTGCTGCATAAAACCAGAGACTGAAATTAGCACAGATAACTTTCCATAAGCCAAATATGTAATAGACGAGACCTACTCCTTGTTCAACCAAATGGACCCAACACCAAATATTCAACGCCTAGGAATATACCTGACTAGGAAGAATCTTAAAACCCATGGATATATATGTCTCCGTAAGAGAATCAAGCGTGTGTACAGCGGCCGAAAAGCAGCAGTGAAAATCCGATAAATCCCATTATCAAAATAAATTTCGAAAACAAAACACAAAGACAGTGAAATAGAGAGCAATTCTTAAATAATTCACTCAGGGTATGTGATGCAACCGGGATTTAACACATCTACACCAAGAGCTGGTTGAGACATAGGCTGGACACTTCAGGCTGATAGCATTGGTCAGTTTCGGTGAGCAAATGCAGACCCTTTGAAGTCATACTGCATGGTACCCATTCCATGGGTCCCAACTCTCCAGGTTCAAGGGATTCTTCCTCCAGCTAAAACATGCATGGGAAACCCAGAGTATCGTCCACCGTGTGATTGGGAAACGATTTAAAATGCATCTCAGTTTTCGTATCCTGGTCCTCGGGTTCACCATTCCAGATGCTTTACTAACACTCTCCCTGCTTGGAGAGTCAGTGCCTTTAACCTCCTGTTTGGCACAGCTTGCAATTTCTGTACAAGATGAACAGGAATAAGGAGAACCAATGAGAGACTAGCTGTAGGTGTCTGCACGGGCAAATGTAACGCTCATTGCCCACCAGAAAGAGGAATTAAACAAAGGCTCAGTGTGCCCTGCCGGAAACAGATTAGGGCCTGAAGCAATCCTGCGGTTTTGTGCCCAGCTCACAAGAAAGCGAGTTGAAGAAAGGAGCTCAGCGGCACTGTAATTCACAAACCTGCGGAGATATAAATGACAGCTATCCTCCAAAAATATATTGAAGTAAGCCTGCGAAGGGGACTTGAAAGCGGGGCAGAATTTCAGGAAAACGATTGCAGGGGGTAGACTGGAATTGCCCTGAAAGCATAGGAAAAGAGGCACAAGGTCGACAATGATGCACTTGGGCAAAAAGGGCGTATGCGTTTTTTCCTGAATATATTCAGGAAAAAACGCATACGCCCTTTTTGGCCAAGCAAGCAAGCCTGTAAAGGAAATCTGCACTACAATGAAGTCTCACTGCCACCCGGGCAAAAGGGCAACCTGAAAAAAGTGTAAAATCCAGAAAGGTAGGACAGGATATGAAGAACAGGGAGCCTTGTTATGCTGATTGGCAGGATGTAAATTGTCAGCAGGCACCCTGGAGAAGTGTATGGTGTTTCCTGAAACACGTAAGAAACAAAGCAACACAGCCTATGGCACTTCCACTTATGGTCCTATAGCTTACGGAAATTAAAATCAAAAACAGAGAGCCACCCCAATATTTGGGACGGCTGTGTTCACAAGAAGCTCGTCTACAGTACCAGGTAAATATCCCAGAAAGCAAAAAATGGATAAAGAAGTTGTGGCACGTACGTGCAATGCAATATCACTCAGCAATGAAATCTGTGTCATCAGGCCCGTAGCGGCATAGTGAGTGGATGCAGGTACGGTGATTCTACGTGAACTACGTCACACAGAAAAAGAAACATCATAAGATATCACTAATACACGGAATGTAAACTTGACTACACATGAACTGAATTACAAAACAGAACAGGGTCTCAAATTTAGAAAACCAACTAGTGCTTGCTTATGGGGAAAGGTGCTTTGGGGTGCTGCAAAATACCAGAGACTGAAATTAGCACAGATAACTTTACATAAGCCAAATATGTAATAGACAAACCTACTCCTTGCTCAACGAAATGAACCCAACACCACATATTTAACGCCTAGGAATATACCTGACTAGGAAGAATCTTAAAACCCATGGATATATATGTCTCCGTAAGAGAATCAAGCGTGTGTACAGCGGCCGAAACGCAGCAGTGAAAATCCGATAAATCCCATTATCAAAATAAATTTCGAAAACAAAACACAAAGACAGTGAAATAGAGAGCAATTCATAAATAATTCACTCAGGGTAAGTGATGCAACTGGGATTTACCACATCTACACCCAGAGCTGGTTGAGACATAAGGCTGGACACTTCAGGCTGATAGCATTGGTGAGTTTCGGTGAGCAAATGCAGACCCTTTGAAGTCACACTGCATGGTACTTATTCCAGGGGTCCCAACTCTTCAGGTTCAAGGGAATCTTCCTCCAGCTAAAACATGCATGGGAAACCCACAGTATGGTCCACCGTGTGATTGGGAAACGATTTAAAATGCATCTCAGTTTTCGTATCCTGGTCCTCGGGTTCACCATTCCAGATGCTTTCCTTACACTCTCCCCGCTTGGAGAGTCAGTGCCTTTAAACTCCTGTTTGGCACAGCTTGCAATTTCTGTGCAAGATGAACAGGAATAGGGAGAACCAATGAGAGACTAGCTGTAGGTGTCTGCACGGGCAAATGTAACGCTCATTGCCCACCAGGAAGAGGAATTAACCAAAGGCTCAGCATGCCCTGCCAGAAACAGATTCGGTCCTGAATCAATCCTGCGGTTTTGTGCCCAGCTCACAGGAAAGCGAGTTGACGAAAGGAGCTCAGCGGCACTGTAATTCACAAACCTGCAGAGTTATAATTGACGGCTATCCTCCAAAAATATATTGAAGTAAGCCTGCGAAGGGGACTTGAAAGCGGGGCAGAATTTCAGGAAATCGATTGCAGGGTGTAGACTGGAATTGCCCTGAAAGCATAGGAAAAGAGGCAGAACATCGACAGTGATGCACTTGGCCAAAAAGGGCGTATGCGTTTTTTCCTGAATATATTCAGGAAAAAACGCATACGCCCTTTTTGGCCAACCAAGCAAGCCTGTAAAGGAAATCTGCAATACAATAAAGTCTCACTTCCCCCCGGGCAAAAGGGCCATGTGAAAAAAGTGTAAAATCCAGAAACGTAGGACAGGATATGGAGAACAGGGAGCCTTGTTATGCTGATTGGCAGGATGTAAATTGCCAGCAGCCACCCTGGAGAAGTGTATGGTGTTTCCTGAAACACGTAAGAAATAAAGCAACACAGCCTATGGCAATTGCACTTATGGTCCTATTCCTTAGGGAAATTAAAATGAAAAACAGAGAGCCACCCCAAAGTTTGGGACGGCTGTGTTCCCATGAAGCTCGTTTACAGTACCAGGTAAATATCACAGAAAGCAAAGAATGGATAAAGAAGTTTTGGCACGTACGTGCAATGCAATATCACTCAGCAATGAAATCTGTGTCATCAGGCCCGTAGCGGCATAGTGAGTGGATGCAGGTACGGTGATTCTACGTGAACTACGTCACACAGAAAAAGAAACATCATAAGATATCACTAATACACGGAATGTAAACTTGACTACACATGAACTGAATTACAAAACAGAACAGGGTCTCAAATTTAGAAAACCAACTAGTGCTTGCTTATGGGGAAAGGTGCCTTGGGGTGCTGCACATAACCAGAGACTGAAATTAGCACAGATAACATTCCATAACCCAAATATGTAATAGACAAGACCTACTCCTTGCTCAACGAAATGGACTCAACACCACATATTCAATGCCTAGGAATATACCTGACTAGGAAGAATCTTAAAACCCATGGATATATATGTCTCCATAAGGGAATCAAGCGTGTGTACAGCGGCCGAAACGAAGCAGTGAAAATCCGATAAATCCCATTATCAAAATAAATTTCGAAAACAAAACACAAAGACAGTGAAATAGAGAGCAATTCTTAAATAATTCACTCAGGGCATATGATGCAACCGGGATTGACCACATCTACAGCCAGAGCTGGTTGAGACATAAGGCTGGACACTTCAGGCTGATAGCATTGGTGAGTTTCGGTGAGCAAATGCAGACCCTTTGAAGTCATACTGCATGGTACCCATTCCATGTGTTCCAACTCTTCAGGTTCAAGGGATTCTTCCTCCAGCTAAAACATGCATGGGAAAGCCACAGTATGGTCCACCGTGTGATTGGGAAACGATTTAAAATGCATCTCAGTTTTCGTATCCTGGTCCTCGGGTTCACCATTCCCTATGCTTTACTAACACTCTCCCCGCTTGGAGAGTCAGTGCCTTTAACCTCCTGTTTTGCACAGCTTGCAATTTCTGTGCAAGATGAACAGGAATAGGGAGAACCAATGAGAGACTAGCTGTAGGTGTCTGCACGGGCAAATGTAACGCTCATTTCCCACCAGGAAGAGGAATTAAACAAAGGCTCAGCATGCCCTGCCGGAAACAGATTAGAGCCTGAAGCAATCTTGTGGTTTTGTGCCCAGCTCTCAAGAAAGCGAGTTGAAGAAAGGAGCTCAGGGGCACTGTAATTCACAAACCTGCAGAGTTATAAATGACAGCTATCCTCCAAAAATATATTGAAGTTAGCCTGCAAAGGGGACTTGAAAGCGGGTCAGAATTTCAGGAAAACGATTGCAGGGGGTAGACTGGAATTGCCCTGAAAGCATAGGAAATGAGGCAGAACGTTGACAATGATGCACTTGGCCAAAAAGGGCGTATGCGTTTTTTCCTGAATATATTCAGGAAAAAACGCATACGCACTTTTTGGCCAACCAAGCAAGCCTGTAAAGGAAATTTGCACTACAATGAAGTCTCAGTGCCCCCCGGGCAAAAGGGCCATCTGAAAAAAGTGCAAAATCCAGAAAGTTAGGACAGGATATGGAGAACAGGGAGCCTTGTTATGCTGATTGGCAGGATGTAAATTGCCAGCAGCCACCCTGGAGAAGTGTATGGTGTTTCCGGAAACACGTAAGAAACAAAGCAACACAGCCTATGGCACTTCCACTTACGGTCCTAGAGCTTACGGAAAATAAAATCAAAAACAGACAGCCACCCCAATATTTGGGACGGCTGTGTTCACAAGTAGCTCGTCTACAGTATCAGGTAAATATCAAAGAAAGCAAAAAATGGATAAAGAAGTTGTGGCACGTACGTACAATGCAATATCACTCAGCAATGAAATCTGTGTCATCAGGCCCGTAGCGGCATAGTGAGTGGATGCAGGTACGGTGATTCTACGTGAACTACGTCACACAGAAAAAGAAACATCATAAGATATCACTAATACACGGAATGTAAACTTGACTACACATGAACTGAATTACAAAACAGAACAGGGTCTCAAATTTAGAAAACCAACTACTGCTTGCTTATGGGCAAAGTTGCGTTGGGTTGCTGCATAAAACCAGAGACTGAAATTAGCACAGATAACTTTCCATAAGCCAAATATGTAATAGACAAGACCTACTCCTTGCTCAACGAAATGGACCCAAAACCACATATTCAACGCCTAGGAACATACCTAACTAGGAAGAATCTTAAAACCCATGGATATATATGTCTCCGTAAGAGAATCAAGCGTGTGTACAGCGGCCGAAATGCAGTAGTGAAAATCCGATAAATCCCATTTTCAAAATAAATTTCGAAAACAAAACACAAAGACAGTGAAATGGAGAGCAATTCTTAAATAATTCACTCAGGGCATGTGATGCAACCGGGATTTAACACATCTACACCCAGAGCTGGTTGAGACATAAGGCTGGACACTTCAGGCTGATAGCATTGGTGAGTTTCGGTGAGCAAATGCAGACCTTTTGAAGTCATACTGCATGGTACCCATTCCATGGGTCCCAACTCTCCAGGTTCAATGGATTCTTCCTCCAGCTAAAACATGCATGGGAAACCCAGAGTATCGTCCACCGTGTGATTGGGAAACAATTTAAAATGCATCTCAGATTTCGTATTCTGGTCCTCGGGTTCACCATTCCAGATGATTTACTAACACTCTCCCTGCTTGGAGACTCAGTGCCTTTAACCTCCTCTTTGGCACAGCTTGCAATTTCTGCGCAAGATGAACAGGAATAGGGAGAACCAAAGAGAGACTAGCTGTAGGTGTCTGCACGGGCAAATGTAACGCTCATTGTCCACCAGGAAGAGGAATTTAACAAAGGCTCAGTGTGCCCTGCTGGAAACAGATTAGGGCCTGAAGCAATCCTGCGGTTTTGTGCCCAGCTCACAAGAAAGCGAGTTGAAGAAAGGAGCTCAGGGGCACTGTAATTCACAAACCTGCAGAGTTATAAATGACAGCTATCTTCCAAAAGTATATTGAAGTAAGCCTGCGAAGGGGACTTGAAAGCGGGACAGAATTTCAGGAAAACGATTGCAGGGGGTAGACTGGAATTGCCCTGAAAGCATAGGAAAAGAGGCACAACGTCGACAATGATGCACTTGGACAAAAAGGGCGTATGCGTTTTTTCCTGAATATATTCAGGAAAAAACGCATACGCACTTTTTGGCCAACCAAGCAAGCCTGTAAAGGAAATCTGCACTACAATGAAGTCTCACTACCCCCTGGGCAAGAGGGCCATCTGAAAAAAGTGTAAAATCCAGAAAGGTAGGACAGGATATGGAGAACAGGGAGCCTTGTTATGCTGATTGGCAGGATGTAAATTGCCAGCAGCCACCCTGGAGAAGTGTATGGTGTCTCCTGAAACACGTAAGAAACAAAGCAACACAGCCTATGGCACTTCCACTTATGGTCCTATAGCTTTCGGAAATTAAAATCAAAAACAGACAGCCACCCCAATATTTGGGACGGCTGTGTTCACAAGAAGCTCGTCTAAAGTATCAGGTAAATATCCCAGAAAGCAAAAAATGGATAAAGAAGTTGTGGCACGTACGTACAATGCAATATCACTCAGCAATGAAATCTGTGTCATCAGGCCCATAGCGGCATAGTGAGTGGATGCAGGTACGGTGATTCTACGTGAACTACGTCACACAGAAAAAGAAACATCATAATATATCACTAATACACGGAATGTAAACTTGACTACACATGAACTGAATTACAAAACAGAACAGGGTCTCAAATTTAGAAAACCAACTAGTGCTGGCTTATGGGGAAAGGTGCCTTAGGGTGCTGCATAAAATCAGAGACTGAAATTACACAGATAACTTTGAATAAGCCAAATATGTAATAGACAAGACCTACTCCTTGCTCAACGAAATGGACCCAACACCACATATTCAACGCCTAGGTATATACCTGACTAGGAAGAATCTTAAAACCCATGGATATATATGTCTCCGTAAGAGAATCAAGCGTGTGTACAGCGGCCGAAACGCAGCAGTGAAAATCGGATAAATCCCATTATCAAAATAAATTTAGAAAACAAAACACAAAGACAGTGAAATAGAGAGCAATTCTTAAATAATTCACTCAGGGCATGTGATGCAACCGGGATTTAACACATCTACACCCAGAGCTGGTTGAGACAAAAGGCTGGACACTTCAGGCTGATAGCATTGGTGAGTTTCGGTGAGCAAATGCAGACCCTTTGAAGTCATATTGCATGGTACCCATTACATGGGCCCCAACTCTCAAGGTTCAAGGGATTCTTCCTCCAGCTAAAACATGCATGGGAAACCCAGAGTATCGTCCACCGTGTGATTGGGAAACGATTTATAATGCATCTCAGTTTTCGTATCCTGGTCCTCGGGTTCACCATTCCAGATGCTTTACTAACACTCTCCCCGCTTGGAGAGTCAGTGCCTTTAACCTCCTCTTTGGCACAGCTTGCAATTTCTGTGCAAGATGAACAGGAATACGGAGAACCAATGAGAGACTAGCTCTAGGTGTCTGCACGGGCAAATGTAACGCTCATTGCCGACCAGGAAGAGGAATTAAACAAAGGCTCAGCATGCCCTGCCGGAAACAGATTAGGGCCTGAAGCAATCCTGCGGTTTTGTGCCCAGCTCACAAGAAAGCGAGTTGAAGAAAGGAGCTCAGGGGCACTGTAATTCACAAACCTGCAGAGTTATAAATGACAGCTATCCTCCAAAAATATATTGAAGTAAGCCTCCGAAGGGGACTTGAAAGCGGAGCAGAATTTCAGGAAAACGACTGCAGGGGTAGACTGGAATTGACCTGAAAGCATAGGAAAAGAGGCACAACGTCGACAATGATGCACTTGGCCAAAAAGGGCGTATGCGTTTTTTCCGGAATATATTCAGTCAAAAACGCATACGCCCTTTTTGGCCAACCAAGCAAGCCTGTAAAGGAAATCTGCACTACAATGAAGTCTCACTGCCCCCCGAGCAAGAGGTCCATCTGAAAAAAGTGTAAAATCCAGAAAGGTAGGACAGGATACGGAGAACAGGGAGCCTTGTTATGCTGATTGGCAGGATGTAAATTGCCAGCAGCCACCCTGGAGAAGTGTATGGTGTTTCCTGAAACACGTAAGAAACAAAGCAACACAGCCTATGGCACTTCCACATATGGTCCTATAGCTTACGGAAATTAAAATCAAAAACAGACAGCCACCCCAATATTTGGGACGGCTGTGTTCACAAGAAGCTCGTCTACAGTATCAGGTAAATATGCCAGAAAGCAAAAAATGGATAAAGAGGTTGTGGCACGTACGTACAATGCAATATCACTCAGCAATGAAATCTGTGTCATCAGGCCCGTAGCGGCATATTGAGTGGATGCAGGTATGGTGATTCTACGTGAACTACGTCACACAGAAAAAGAAACATCATAAGATATCACTAATACACGGAATGTAAACTTGACTACACATGAACTGAATTACAAAACAGAACAGGGTCTCAAATTTAGAAAACCAACTAGTGCTTGCTTATGGGGAAAGGTGCGTTGGGGTGCTGCATAAAACTAGAGACTGAAATTAGCACAGATAACTTTCCATAAGCCAAATATGTAATAGACAAGACCTACTCGTTGCTCAACGAAATGGACTCAACACCACATATTCAACGCCTAGGAATATACCTGACTAGGAAGAATCTTAAAACCCATGGATTTATATGTCTCCGTAAGAGAATCAAGCGTGTGTACAGCGGTATAAACGCAGCAGTGAAAATCCGATAAATCAAATTATCAAAATAAATTTCGAAAACAAAACACAAAGACAGTGAAATAGAGAGCAATTCTTAAACAATTCACTCAGGGCATGTGATGCAACCGGGATTGACCACATCTACACCCAGAGCTGGTTGAGACATAAGGCTGGACACTTCAGGCTGATAGCATTGGTGAGTTTCGGTGAGCAAATGCAGACCCTTTGAAGTCATACTGCATGGTACCCATTCCATGGGTCCCAACTCTCCAGGATCAAGGGAATCTTCCTTCAGCTAAAACATGCATGGGAGACCCAGAGTATCGTCCACTGTGTGATTGGGAGACGATTTAAAATGCATCTCAGATTTCGTATCCTGGTCCTCGGGTTCACCATTCCAGATGCTTTACTAACACTCTTCCCGCTTGGAGAGTCAGTGCCTTTAACCTCCTGTTTGGCACAGCTTGCAATTTCTGTGCAAGATAAACAGGAATAGGGAGAACCAATGAGAGACTAGCTATAGGTGTCTGCACGGGCAAATGTAACGCACATTTCCCACCAGGAAGAGGAATTAACCAAAGGCTCAGCGTGCCCTGCCGGAAACAGATTAGGGCCTGAAGCAATCCTGCGGTTTTGTGCCCAGCTCACAAGAAAGCGAGTTGAAGAAAGGAGCTGAGGGGCACTGTAATTCACAAACCTGCAGAGTTATAAATGACAGCTATCCTCCAAAAATATATTGAAGTAAGCCTGCGAAGGGGACTTGAAAGCGGGGCAGAGTTTCAGGAAAACCATTGCAGGGGGTAGACTGGAATTGCCCTGAAAGCATAGGAAAAGAGGCAGAACGTCGACAATGATGCACTTGGCCAAAAAGGGCGTATGCGTTTTTTCCTGAATATATTCAGGAAAAAACGCATACGCCCTTTTTGGCCAACCAAGCAAGCCTGTAAAGGATATTTGCACTACAATGAAGTCTCACTGCCCCCCGGGCAAAAGTGCCACCTGAAAAAAGTGTAAAATCCAGAAAGTTAGGACAGGATATGGAGAACAGGGAGCCTTGTTATGCTGATTGGCAGGATGTAAATTGCCAGCAGCCACCCTGGAGAAGTGTATGGTGTTTCCTGAAACACGTAAGAAACAAAGCAACACAGCCTATGGCACTTCCATTTATGGTCCTATAGCTTACGGAAATTAAAATCAAAAACAGACAGCCACCCCAATATTTGGGACGGCTGGGTTCCCAAGAAGCTCGTCTACAGTACCAGTTAAATATCCCAGAAAGGAAAAAATGAATAAAGAAGTTGTGGCACGTACGTGCAATGCAGTATCACTCAGAAATGAAACCTGTGTCATCAGGCCCGTAGCGGCATAGTGAGTGGATGCAGGTACGGTGATTCTACGTGAACTACGTCACACAGAAAAAGAAACATCATAAGATATCACTAATACACGGAATGTAAACTTGACTACACATGAACTGAATTACAAAACAGAACAGGGTCTCAAATTTAGAAAACCAACTAGTGCTTGCTTATGGGGAAAGGTGCCTTGGGGTGCTGAATAAAAGAAGAGACTGAAATTAGCACAGATAACTTTCCATAAGCCAAATATGTAATAGACAAGACCTACTCCTTGCTCAACGAAATGGACTCAACACCACATATTCAACGCCTAGGAATATACCTGACTAGGAAGAATCTTAAAACCCATGGATATATATGTCTCCGTAAGAGAATCAAGCGTGTGTACAGCGTCTGAAACGCAGCAGTGAAAATCCGATAAATCCCATTATCAAAATAAATTTCAAAAACAAAACACAAAGACAGTGAAATAGAGAGCAATTCTTAAATAATTCACTCAGGGCATGTGATGCAACCGGGATTGACCACATCTACACCCAGAGCTGGTTGAGACATAAGGCTGGACACTTCAGGCTGATAGCATTGGTGAGTTTCGGTGAGCAAATGCAGACCCTTTGGAGTCATACTGCATGGTACATATTCCATGGGTCCCAACTCTCCAGGTTCAAGGGATTCTTCCTCCAGCTAAAACATGCATGGGAAACCCACAGTATGGTCCACCGTGTGATTGGGAAACGATTTAAAATGCATCTCTGTTTTCGTATCCTGGTCCTCGGGTTCACCATTCCAGATGCTTTACTAACACTTTCCCCGCTTGGAGAGTCAGTGCCTTTAACCTCCTGTTTGGCACAGCTTGCAATTTCTGTGCAAGATGAACAGGAATAGGGAGAACAAATGAGAGACTAGCTGTAGGTGTCTGCACGGGCAAATGTAACGCTCATTGCCCACCAGGAAGAGGAATTAACCAAAGGCTCAGCGTGCCCTGCCGGAAACAGTTTAGGGCCTGAAGCAATCCTGCGGTTTTGTGACCAGCTCACAAGAAAGCGAGTTGAAGAAAGGAGCTCAGGGGCACTGTAATTCACAAACCTGCAGAGTTATAAATGACAGCTATCCTCCAAAAATATATTGAATTAATCCTGCGAAGGGGACTTGAAAGCGGGGCAGAATTTCAGGAAAACGATTGCAGGGTGTAGACTAGAATTGCCCTGAAAGCATAGGAAAAGAGGCAGAACGTCGACAATGATGCACTTGGCTAAAAAGTGCGTATGCGTTTTTTCCTGAATATATTCAGGTAAAAACGCATACGCCCTTTTTGGCCAACCAAGCAAGCCTGTAAAGGAAATCTGCACTACAATGAAGTCTCACTGCCCCCCGGGCAAAAGGGCCATCTGAAAAAAGTGTAAAATCCAGAAAGGTAGGACAGGATATGGAGAACAGGGAGCCTTGTTATGCTGATTGGCAGGATGTAAATTGCCAGCAGTCACCCTGGAGAAGTGTATGGTGTTTCCTGAAACACGTAAGAAACAAAGCAACTCAGCCTATGGCACTTGCACTTATGGTCCTATAGCTTACGGAAATTAAAACCAAAAACAGACAGCCACCCCAATATTTGGGACGGCTGTGTTCACAAGAAGCTCGTCTACAGTATCAGGTAAATATCCCAGAAAGCAAAAAATGGATAAAGAAATTGTGGCACGTACGTACAATGCAATATCACTCAGCAATGAAATCTGTGTCATCAGGCCCGTAGCGGCATAGTGAGTGGATGCAGGTACGGTGATTCTACGTGAACTACGTCACACAGAAAAAGAAACATCATAAGATATCACTAATACACGGAATGTAAACTTGACTACACATGAACTGAATTACAAAACAGAACAGGGTCTCAAATTTAGAAAACCAACTAGTGCTTGCTTATGGGGAAAGGTGCCTTGGGGTGCTGCACAAAACCAGAGACTGAAATTAGCGCAGATAACTTTCCATAAGCCAAATATGTAATAGACAAGACCTACTCCTTGCTCAACGAAATGGACCCAACACCACATATTCAACGCCTAGGAATATACCTGACTGGGAAGAACCGTAAAACCCATGGATATATATGTCTCCGTAAGAGAATCAAGCGTGTGTACAGCGGCCGAAAAGCAGCAGTGAAAATCCGATAAATCCCATTATCAAAATAAATTTCGAAAACAAAACACAAAGACAGTGTAATAGAGAGCAATTCTTAAATAATTCACTCAGGGCATGTGATGCAACCGGGATTGACCACAACTACACCCAGAGCTGGTTGAAACATAAGGCTGGATACTTCAGGCTGATAGCATTGGTGAGTTTCGGTGAGCAAATGCAGATCCTTTGAAGTCATACTGCATGGTACCCATTCCATGGGTCCCAACTCTCCAGGTTCAAGAGATTCTTCCTCCAGCTAAAACATGCATGGGAAACCCAGAGTATCGTCCACCGTGTGATTGGCAAACGATTTAAAATGCATCTCAAATTTCGTATCCTGGTCCTCGGGTTCACCATTCCAGATGCTTTACTAACACTCTCCCCGCTTGGAGAGTCAGTGCCTTTAACCTCCTGTTTGGCACAGCTTGCAATTTCTGTGCAAGATGAACAGGAATAGGGAGAACCAATGAGAGACTAGCTGTAGGTGTCTGCACGGGCAAGTGTAACGCTCATTGCCCACCAGGAAGAGGAATTAAACAAAGGCTCAGTGTGCCCTGCCGGAAACAGATTAGGGCCTGAAGCAATCCTGCGGTTTTGTGCCCAGCTCACAAGAAAGCGAGTTGAAGAAAGGAGCTCAGGGACACTGTAATTCACAAACCTGCAGAGTTATAAATGACAGCTATCCTCCAAAAATATATTGAATTAAGCCTGAGAAGGGGACTTGAAAGCGGGTCAGAATTTCAGGAAAACGATTGCAGGGTGTAGACTGGAATTGCCCTGAAAGCATAGGAAAAGAGGCAGAACGTCGACAATGATGTACTTGGCCAAAAAGGGCGTATGCGTTTTTTCCTGAATATATTCAGGTAAAAACGCATACGCCCTTTTTGGCCAACCAAGCAAGCCTCTAAATGAAATCTGCACTACAATGAAGTCTCACTGCCCCCCAGGCAAGAGGGCCATCTGAAAAAAGTGTAAAATCCAGAAAGGTAGGACAGGTTATGGAGAACAGGGAGCCTTGTTATGCTGATTGGCAGGATGTAAATTGCCAGCAGCCACCCTGGAGAAGTGTATGGTGTTTCCTGAAACACGTAAGAAACAAAGCAACTCAGCCTATGGCACTTCCACTTATGGTCCTATAGCTTACGGAAATTAAAACCAAAAACAGACAGCCACCCCAATATTTGGGACGGCTGTGTTCACAAGAAGCTCGTCTACAGTATCAGGTAAATATCCCAGAAAGCAAAAAATGGATAAAGAAGTTGTGGCACGTACGTACAATGCAATATCACTCAGCAATGAAATGTGTGTCATCAGGCCCGTAGCGGCATAGTGAGTGGATGCAGGTACGGTGATTCTACGTGAACTACGTCACACAGAAAAAGAAACATCATAAGATATCACTAATACACGGAATGTAAACTTGACTACACATGAACTGAATTACAAAACAGAACAGGGTCTCAAATTTAGAAAACCAACTAGTTCTTGCTTATGGGGAAAGGTGCCTTGGGGTGCTGCATAAAACCAGAGACTGAAATTAGCACAGATAACTTTCCATAAGCCAAATATGTAACAGACAAGACCTACTCCTTGCTCAACGAAATGGACTCAACACCACATATTCAACGCCTAGGAATATACCTGACTAGGAAGAATCTTAAAACCCATGGATATATATGTCTCCGTAAGAGAATCAAGCGTGTGTACAGCGGCCGAAACGCAGCAGTGAAAATCCCATTATCAAAATATATTTCGAAAACAAAACACAAAGACAGTGAAATAGAGAGCAATTCTTAAATAATTCACTCAGGGCATGTGATGCAACCGGGATTGACCACATGTACACCCAGAGCTGGTTGAGACATAAGGCTGGATACTTCAGGCTGATAGCATTGGTGAGTTTCGGTGAGCAAATGCAGACCCTTTGAAGTCATACTGCATGGTACCCATTCCATGGGTCCCAACTCTCCAGGTTCAAGGCATTCTTCCTCCAGCTAAAACATGCACGGGAAACCCAGAGTATCGTCCACCGTGTGATTGGGAAACGATTTAAAATGCATCTCAGTTTTCCTATCCTGGTCCTCGGGTTCACCATTCCAGATGCTTTACTAACACTCTCCCCGCTTGGAGAGTCAGTGCCTTTAACCTCCTGTTTGGCACAGCTTGCAATTACTGTGCAAGATGAACAGGAATAGGGAGAACCAAGGAGAGACTAGCTGTAGGTGTCTGCACGGGCAAATGTAACGCTCATTGCCGACCAGGAAGAGGAATTAAACAAAGGCTCAGTGTGCCCTGCCGGAAACAGATTAGGGCCTGAAGCAATCCTGCTGTTTTGTGCCCAGCTCACAAGAAAGCGAGTTGAAGAAAGGACCTCAGGGGCACTGTAATTCGCAAACCTGCAGAGTTATAAATGACAGCTATCCTCCAAAAATATACTGAAGTAAGCCTGCGAAGGGGACTTGAAAGCGGGGCAGAATTTCAGGAAAACGATTGCAGGGGGTAGACTGGAATTGCCCTGAAAGCATAGGAAAAGAGGCAGAACGTCGACAATGATGCACTTGGCCAAAAAGGGCGTATGCGTTTTTTCCTGAATATATTCAGGAAAAAAACGCATATGCCCTTTTTGGCCAAGTAAGCAAGCCTGTAAAGGAAATCTGCACTACAATGAAGTCTCACTGCCCCCCGGGCAAAAGGGCCATCTGAAAAAAGTGTAAAATTCAGAAACGTAGGACAGGATATGGAGAACAGGGAGCCTTGTTATGCTCATTGGCAGGATGTAAATTGCCAACAGCCACCCTGGAGAAGTGTATGGTATTTCCTGAAACACATAAGAAATAAAGCAACACAGCCTATGGCAATTGCACTTATGGTCCTATTCCTTAGGGAAATTAAAATCAAAAACAGAGAGCCACCCCAAAGTTTGGGACGGCTGTGTTCCCAAGAAGCTCGTCTACAGTACCAGGTAAATATCCCAGAAAGCAAAAAATGGATAAAGAAGTTGTGGCACGTACGTGCAATGCAGTATCACTCAGCAATGAAATCTGTGTCATCAGGCCCGTAGCGGCATAGTGAGTGGATGCAGGTACGGTGATTCTACGTGAACTACGTCACACAGAAAAAGAAACATCATAAGATATCACTAATACACGGAATGTAAACTTGACTACACATGAACTGAATTACAAAACAGAACAGGGTCTCAAATTTAGAAAACCAACTAGTGCTTGCTTATGGGGAAAGGTGCCTTGGGGTGCTGCATAAAACCAGAGACTGAAATTAGCACAGATAACATTCCATAAGCCAAATATGTAATAGACAAGACCTACTCCTTGCTCAACGAAATGGACTCAACACCACATATTCAACGCCTAGTAATATACCTGACTAGGAATAATCTTAAAACCCATGGATATATATGTCTCCGTAAGAGAATCAAGCGTGTGTACAGCGGCCGATACGCAGCAGTGAAAATCCGATAAATCCCGTTATCAAAATAAATTTCGAAAACAAAACACAAAGACAGTGAAATACAGAGCAATTCTTAACTAATTCACTCAAGGCATGTGATGCAACCGGGATTGACCACATCTACACCCAGAGCTGGTTGAGACATAAGGCTGGACACTTCAGGCTGATAGCATTGGTGAGTTTCGGTGAGCAAATGCAGACCCTTTGGAGTCATACTGCATGGTACCTATTCCATGTGTCCCAACACTTCGGGTTCAAGGGATTCTTCCTCCAGCAAAAACATGCATGGGAAACCCAGAGTATCGTCCACCGTGTGATTGGGAAACGATTTAAAATGCATCTCAGTTTTCGTATCCTGGTCCTCGGGTTCACCATTCCAGATGCTTTACTAACACTCTCCCCACTTGGAGCGTCAGTGCCTTTAACCTCCTGTTTGGCACAGCTTGCAATTTCTGTCCAGATGAACAGGAATAGGGAAAAACAATGAGAGACTAGCTGTAGGTGTCTGCACGGACAAATATAACGCTCATTTCCCATCAGGAAGAGGAATTAACCAAAGGCTCAGCATGCCCTGCTGGAAACAGTTTAGTGCCTGAAGCAATCCTGCGGTTTTGTGCCCAGCTCACAAGAAAGCGAGTTGAAGAAAGGAGCTCAGGGGCACTGTAATTCACAAACCTGCAGAGTTATAAATGACAGCTATCTTCCAAAAGTATATTGAAGTAAGCCTGCGAAGGGGACTTGAAAGCGGGGCAGAATTTCAGGAAAACGGTTGCAGGGGGTAGACTGGAATTGCCCTGAAAGCATAGGAAAAGAGGCACAACGTCGACAATGATGCACTTGGCCAAAAAGGGCGTATGCGTTTTTCCCTGAATATATTCAGGAAAAAACGCATACGCCCTTTTTGGCCAACCAAGCAAGCCTGTAAAGAAAATCTGCACTACAATGAAGTCTCACTGCCCCCCGGGCAAAAGGGCCATCTGAAAAAAGTGTAAAATCCAGAAAGGTAGGACAGGATATGGAGAACAGGGAGCCTTGTTATGCTGATTGGCAGGATGTAAATTGCCAGCAGCCACCCTGGAGAAGTGTATGGTGTTTCCTGAAACATGTAAGAAACAAAGCAACACAGCCTATGGCACTTCCACTTATGGTCCTATAGCTTACGGAAATTAAAATCAAAAACAGACAGCCACCCCAATATTTGGGACGGCTGTGTTCACAAGAAGCTCGTCTACAGTATCAGGTAAATATCCCAGAAATCAAAAAATGGTTAAACAAATTGTGGCACGTTCCTACAATGCAATATCACTCAGCAATGAAACCTGTGTCATCAGGCCCGTAGCGGCATAGTGAGTGGATGCAGGTACGGTGATTCTACGTGAACTACGTCACACAGAAAAAGAAACATCATAAGATATCACTAATACACGGAATGTAAACTTGACTACACATGAACTGAATTACAAAACAGAACAGGGTCTCAAATTTAGAAAACCAACTCGTGCTTGCTTATGGGGAAAGGTGCCTTCGGGTGCTGCATAACACCAGAGACTGAAATTAGCACAGATAACTTTCCATAAGCCAAATATGTAATAGACAAAACCTACTCCTTGCTCAACGAAATGGACCCAACACCACATATTCAACGCCTAGGAATATACCTGACTAGGAAGAATCTTAAAACCCATGGATATATATGTCTCTGTAAGAGAATCAAGCGTGTGTACAGCGGCCGAAACGCAGCAGTGAAAATCCGATAAATCTCATTATCAAAATAAATTTCAAAAACAAAACACAAAGACAGTGAAATAGAGAGCAATTCTTAAATAATTCACTCAGGGCATTTGATGAAACCGGGATTGACCACAACTACACCCAGAGCTGGTTGAGACATAAGGCTGGACACTTCAGGCTGATAGCATTAGTGAGATTCGGTGAGCAAATGCAGACCCTTTGAAGTCATACTGCATGGTACCCATTCCATGGGTCTCAACTCTCCAGGTTCAAGGCATTCTTCCTCCAGCTAAAACATGCATGGGAAACCCACAGTATGGTCCACCGTGTGATTGGGAAACGATTTAAAATGCACCTCAGTTTTCGTATCCTGGTCCTCGGGTTCACCATTCCAGATGCTTTACTAACACTCTCCCCGCTTGGAGAGTCAGTTCCTTTAACCTCTTCTTCGGCACAGCTTGCAATTTCTGTGCAAGATGAACAGGAATAGGGAGAACCAATGAGAGACTAGCTGTAGGTGTCTGCACGGGCAAATGTAACGCTCATTGCCGAACAGGAAGAGGAATTAAACAAAGGCTCAGTGTGCCCTGCTGGAAACAGATTAGGGCCTGAAGCAATCCAGCGGTTTTGTGCCCAGCTCACAAGAAAGCGAGTTGAAGAAAGGAGCTCAGGGGCACTGTAATTCACAAACCTGCAGAGTTATAAATGACAGCTATCCTCCAAAAATATATTGAAGTAAGCCTGAGAAGGGGACTTGAAAGCGGGGCAGAATTTCAGGAAAACGATTTCAGGGGGTAGACTGGAATTGCCCTGAAAGCATAGGAAAAGAGGCAGAACGTCGACAATGATGCACTTGGCCAAAAAGGGCGTATGCGTTTTTTCCTGAATATATTCAGGAAAAAACGCATACGCCCTTTTTGGCCAACCAAGCAAGCCTGTAATGGAAATCTGCACTACAATGAAGTCTCACTGCCCCCCGGGAAAAAGGGCCATCTGAAAAAAGTGTAAAATGTCGGGAGCCGCATAAGAAGTGCCTTTGAGTCTCAGCACGGACGAGACCCATAGTGCCTAGCAAAGCTGGTACTATCAGGTACAAATATGGAGAAGCAAAGCTCTCCTCTGTGTGGTTCCCCTTGTTTTCCCCTGGTTTTGCTTAAAGTGATTTTTATAGGATTACTATTAATGTTAGGAAATATCCCCAGTGCCGACGGAGGGTTTAAGGAAAAACCCCAACTTAGGGTAAAACCAAAAAAGACTCCGGCTCCCCCAATGACTACACCCGAAATCCCCACTCCCAGGCCAGGACATTGGGTGCAGGGAAACACAACAGGAGCATTTGTATGGCAAGAGCTTACGTTAGAAGAAAAGCTAGATGAACTATGGCCCCCCTGGGGAGTAATAGATATGCTGGGAAATATTTGGGTAAGGTGGCGAGGAGGATTTATGCTACGTTGGGTGTATTCAAAGCTGGATGAAGTAGGCTACATGGCAAGCTTATACAAGTTACATTGCTCTTTGTGCAGAAATGCTTATAAAGGACAAATTATATATTGTAAGTATTTTGCAAAGGAATTTGCTAATAGGTTTAAGGTAGAATGTCCACCCCCAAAGCCTCCCAAATAATTATAAGGAAAAATGTGCGATGTCTGAAGGATAACGGTGAACGTGTAAAGCCTGTGGGAGAGAATTTTTATTACTGTATGGGTTTGTAATTGTTAAGAGAAGAATATGCTTAAGTTTTGGGTTTGTAATTGTTAAGAGAAGAATGTACTTAAGTTTTGGGTTTGTAATTGTTAAGAGAAGAATGTACTTAAGTTTTGGGTTTGTAATTGTTAAGAGAAGAATGTGCTTAAGTTTTGGGTTTGTAATTGTTAAGAGAAGAATATGTTTAAGTTTTGGGCTTGTAATTGTTAAGAGAAGAATGTGCTTAAGTTTGTACCTTGATTAATGGCCTGATTGAATAGAATGTGCAAATTCAAGAACATCTGCTTTTAAGAAAGGTGAAGAAACCGCAAACAGAATTCCAGACCTAGATGTGACCAAGATATACCTAACCACAGGGGATGAAAGAGACCACAGGAGATAAGAGGATTACCTGATCATAAAACCTGCCTAACCTGCTGATATAATCTTTTGATGTAAATGACCTTTGGTTTTACTGTTGTGTACCTTTATTTTGTGGCTTTGGTATGAGAACTAGAATGTTAAGATTGAAAGTGAGATTGCCTCACAGTATAAAAAGCTTCGAAATTGTAACAATAAATTGGCAGATCCTCGCATCCTCTGAGGTGTCTTGCGTTCTGTCCACGCCGACTCCGTCTCCCCTTTGGGTGAAACCTGTCCGGCTGGGGCTGGTCCCCGGCAAGTGGCGCCCGAACAGGGACCTGAAGGGGTAAGTGTATATATATATTTTTCAGACGGATAGGAGTCTCACCATAGGGTGCTGCAGACCCCCAGTTAGAGAAGGACTGGTAAGAGAGGTGAGTAATCGGTGTCAAAATGGGACACGCTGAGTCCAAGGAGAGGCTCTTGTTTATAGATATAGTTAAACATATGATAAATGGAAGAGGAATTAAGGTAACTAATAAGCAATTAACTCAGTTTTTTCAGTTTGTACAGGAACAATGTCCTTGGTTTCCAGAACAAGGAACGGTTAATATAGAAACCTGGCAAAAGGTAGGACAAACTTTGCAGGTTTATTATAATCATTTTGGGCCAGAAAAGGTCCCTGTAGATACTTTTACTTTGTGGAATTTAATAAGAGAAAGTTTGGCCCCGTTACCAGAAGGTCAAAAAAATCCATATAAATATCCTCCGGACGTCAGTGAAACTACACCCTTACTTTCTCCAAAGTCATTTGCGGAGGAAGCTGAGGTTGTAGGGGCAGCTATGAAGGATTGTAATATTTATGATTCTGACTCAGAGGAGGAAGTAAATAAGTCAAAAGGTAAATCTAAGCCTATTTTGTTAAAAGATTCAACCCATGATGAAGAATTAACACCTGCTGATCAAGATGATTTAGATGCAGCAGCTTATGATTATGAGAGAAGAAAGTATGATCTTGGGGCTTTCCCTGTACGAGAAGAAAATTTAACTAAACCACAGTCAAGAAGTTTTAGGGCGTTGGGGCTTCCCCCATTAGCCTCTCAAAATTCTTCTTCTCAATCTAAAAAGTTAGGAAAAGGAGTGACTAACATAAAGGGGCCTCCTCCACCGCCCCCACCTTTTAATAAAATACAAAAAGAAATTATAAAATCCTTTTAACAATTGTGCCAGAGGTTTGGCATTATTCATAATACTGGAATTCCTTATAATCCATAAGGACAGGCAATTGTAGAAAGAGCAAATCAAATTTTAAAAAATATGATTTATAAATTGCAAAATGGAGATTTAAAATATTTTTCTCCTCATCATATTGTAAATCATTCTTTATTTGTAATCAATTGTATAAATATGAATAATGAAGGAAAAACTCCAATGATGATACATTGGGAGGCTAATAACGATAAACCAAAGCCAATGGTTCTTTGGAAAGATGTGTTAACTGGAAAATGGAATGGACCAGACATACTACTAACCAATGGTAGAGGATATGCTTGTGTTTTTCCACAGACCTTTGACTCACCCATCTGGATACCAGATCGTCTAATTAGACATCCGGTGGTAGGGAATTTACCAAAGCGTCTGTCAGGAAATGAGTCTGACACCCGAAATGTCAGAGAAAGAAAAACCGAAGGACTCAATGACAGAAACGCTGGTTCCCCCGCTGCAACAATTATCATTTAAGTCCACATGTCATAGAGAGACTCAAACTTCTCCTGAGCATTTAGAGCCTAAGCTTCTTGAGACCCAACGCCGGGGAAAAAAGAGGAAATATGCTGCTTCTACTTTAGATGCGCAACGGGTAACGTGGGGAGCTATAAAAAGGCTTTGCCAAGATGCTGAAAATGCTGTAAACACTCAAAAAATACCTTTGACTGCCGCTAACTTTTTTGTGGCCATGTTAAGTCTTTTATCAGTACAGGTGAATGCTAACGATACGTACTGGGCTTATTTTCCTGATTTTCCTATACTACATGCTTGTACATGGAAAGATGCTATTATTCCGGTAACTTCCTCATTTCCTGAACTAACTGATGGTGTTCGTGATGTACAAGGCTACGAACAATTTGTTATAAATAATAATTTTTCTTTTAAGGGACAATCGGATTTTCCTCCGATTTGTTTCTTTTTAAACTCTGAGAGGTTAAGAAAATCAGATCGTGTAAAAAATGGATGTTTACCGATAGTAAATTCAGCCTTTTTAACTGATTCTCCTAAAGAGGATAATAATGTTAAAAGAAACTTATGGGTGTTATTAGGAAGATTTATGGGACAAAATAAGGTAGATAATAAAGTACAATTTGTTAGCACAAAACATCCTCAAAGATACCCAGATTGTGATAATGCTTTAAGTAAGGCAACAGAGGAATGGAAATGGATTGATGATAATGGTGGATATCCTTATTGGATATACTGTATGAATAATAAAGAAATTCGTATTAATATTCCTGGAACTAAGTATTATGTATCAGATTGGAGTATTAATACCCCTGAAAATAATTACCGGCAATATCTAAAATATGCTGCAAATTATGCTTGGAATGAATCTATGATTCCCTCGCAAATAAAAGTAAATAGATGGAACAGTCATGGATGGGTAGCACCTATATATACATTCACTAATAACAATGAGACTTCCTTTCAACCACAATTATGGAGATTGCCCTTAGCTACAAGTTCAATTATATTAAGAAGGCCTAATATTCAAGAGAGTGAGTATTTTATCCAGGCTTGTGTGACTTCTCCATATTCCATATTATTGACTAATAAAACTGAAAAATTACAAATTATAAAAAACAATGGAAGGTTTTTTATAACTTGTGATGAATGTGCATTAACAACCTGTGTGAACTCCAATATGAATATAAAAACAATTATGTTATTAAAAAGACCAGCTTATATTATGTTGCCAGTATCTTTATCAGAACCATGGTATACAGATACAGGAGCTGAAATTATAAAACAGGTTAGAGAACTTATGAGGCCAAAAAGATTTGTAGCTACTTTAATTTTGGGGATTTCCGCATTGATAGGAATATTGAGCTCTTTTACTGTTGCAACGTATGCCTTAGTGAAAGAGGTACAGACAGCACAATATGCTAATGATTTATCAAAAAATATATCCTTGGCTTTAGCTACTCAAGAAGCTATAGATAGAAAATTAGAAACTAAGGTTGATGCCCTTGAGGAAGCAGTTTTACATATTGGTCAAGAACTTACTGCTTTAAAAATTCGCTTATCCTTAACTTGCCATAAAAAATACTCCTGGATATGTGTCACTCCCTTAAAAGTAAATCATTCTGAGTATTCCTGGGAAAAAATTCAAATGCATATTTTAAATGTATGGAATTCTAGTGATTTGGGAATTGATTTGGAACATTTGCATAAACAGATTCATGATATTGCAGCCTCACAATATGATATGAATCCCTCTAAGGCTGCTGCAGAATTTTTACAAAATTTACAAAGTTATTTTAATGGTAATTCATTTATGCATATTTTAATAAATTATGGGGCTGCCGGAGTAGTTATAATTTTACTTCTTATTTCTTTTCTAGTCATCATCCGATTAATACAAGCTGCTCTTCAGAGTATACATAGAACCAAAGTGGAATTGCATACTGCCTTTTTAAAAAAAATAAAAAAGGGGGAGATGTCGGGAGCCGCATAAGAAGTGCCTTTGAGTCTCAGCACGGACGAGACCCATAGTGCCTAGCAAAGCTGGTACTATCAGGTACAAATATGGAGAAGCAAAGCTCTCCTCTGTGTGGTTCCCCTTGTTTTCCCCTGGTTTTGCTTAAAGTGATTTTTATAGGATTACTATTAATGTTAGGAAATATCCCCAGTGCCGACGGAGGGTTTAAGGAAAAACCCCAACTTAGGGTAAAACCAAAAAAGACTCCGGCTCCCCCAATGACTACACCCGAAATCCCCACTCCCAGGCCAGGACATTGGGTGCAGGGAAACACAACAGGAGCATTTGTATGGCAAGAGCTTACGTTAGAAGAAAAGCTAGATGAACTATGGCCCCCCTGGGGAGTAATAGATATGCTGGGAAATATTTGGGTAAGGTGGCGAGGAGGATTTATGCTACGTTGGGTGTATTCAAAGCTGGATGAAGTAGGCTACATGGCAAGCTTATACAAGTTACATTGCTCTTTGTGCAGAAATGCTTATAAAGGACAAATTATATATTGTAAGTATTTTGCAAAGGAATTTGCTAATAGGTTTAAGGTAGAATGTCCACCCCCAAAGCCTCCCAAATAATTATAAGGAAAAATGTGCGATGTCTGAAGGATAACGGTGAACGTGTAAAGCCTGTGGGAGAGAATTTTTATTACTGTATGGGTTTGTAATTGTTAAGAGAAGAATATGCTTAAGTTTTGGGTTTGTAATTGTTAAGAGAAGAATGTACTTAAGTTTTGGGTTTGTAATTGTTAAGAGAAGAATGTACTTAAGTTTTGGGTTTGTAATTGTTAAGAGAAGAATGTGCTTAAGTTTTGGGTTTGTAATTGTTAAGAGAAGAATATGTTTAAGTTTTGGGCTTGTAATTGTTAAGAGAAGAATGTGCTTAAGTTTGTACCTTGATTAATGGCCTGATTGAATAGAATGTGCAAATTCAAGAACATCTGCTTTTAAGAAAGGTGAAGAAACCGCAAACAGAATTCCAGACCTAGATGTGACCAAGATATACCTAACCACAGGGGATGAAAGAGACCACAGGAGATAAGAGGATTACCTGATCATAAAACCTGCCTAACCTGCTGATATAATCTTTTGATGTAAATGACCTTTGGTTTTACTGTTGTGTACCTTTATTTTGTGGCTTTGGTATGAGAACTAGAATGTTAAGATTGAAAGTGAGATTGCCTCACAGTATAAAAAGCTTCGAAATTGTAACAATAAATTGGCAGATCCTTGCATCCTCTGAGGTGTCTTGCGTTCTGTCCACGCCGACTCCGTCTCCCCTTCGGGAGAAACCTGTTCTGCTGGGGCTGGTCCCCGGCAGTAAAATCCAGAAAGGTAGGACAGGATATGGAGAACAGGGAGCCTTGTTATGCTGATTGGCAGGATGTAAATTGCCAGCAGCCACCCTGGAGAAGTGTATGGTGTTTCCTGAAACACGTAAGAAACAAAGCAACACAGCCTATGGCACTTCCACTTATGGTCCTATAGCTTACGGAAATTAAAATCAAAAACAGACAGCCACCCCAATATTTGGGACGGCTGTGTTCACAAGAAGCTCGTCTACAGTATCAGGTAAATATCCCAGAAAGCAAAAAATGGATAAAGAAGTTGTGGCACGTACGTACAATGCAATATCACTCAGCAATGAAATCTGTGTCATCAGGCCCGTAGCGGCATAGTGAGTGGATGCAGGTACGGTGATTCTACGTGAACTACGTCACACAGAAAAAGAAACATCATAAGATATCACTAATACACGGAATGTAAACTTGACTACACATGAACTGAATTACAAAACAGAACAGGGTCTCAAATTTAGAAAACCAACTACTGCTTGCTTATGGGCAAAGTTGCGTTTGGTTGCTGCATAAAACCAGAGACTGAAATTAGCACAGATAACTTTCCATAAGCCAAATATATAATAGACAAGACCTACTCCTTGCTCAACGAAATGGACCCAACACCACATATTCAACGCCTAGGAATATACCTGACTAGGAAGAATCTTAAAACCCATGGATATATATGTCTCCGTAAGAGAATCAAGCGTGTGTACAGCGGCCGAAACGCAGTAGTGAAAATCCGATAAATCCCATTTTCAAAATAAATTTCGAAAACAAAACACAAAGACAGTGAAATGGAGAGCAATTCTTAAATAATTCACTCAGGGCATGTGATGCAACCGGGATTTAACACATCTACACCCAGAGCTGGTTGAGACATAAGGCTGGACACTTCAGGCTGATAGCATTGGTGAGTTTCGGTGAGCAAATGCAGACCTTTTGAAGTCATACTGCATGGTACCCATTCCATGGGTCCCAACTCTCCAGGTTCAAGGGATTCTTCCTCCAGCTAAAACATGCATGGGAAACCCAGAGTATCGTCCACCGTGTGATTGGGAAACAATTTAAAATGCATCTCAGATTTCGTATTCTGGTCCTCGGGTTCACCATTCCAGATGATTTACTAACACTCTCCCCGCTTGGAGACTCAGTGCCTTTAACCTCCTCTTTGGCACAGCTTGCAATTTCTGCGCAAGATGAACAGGAATAGGGAGAACCAAAGAGAGACTAGCTGTAGGTGTCTGCACGGGCAAATGTAACGCTCATTGCCCACCAGGAAGAGGAATTAAACAAAGGCTCAGTGTGCCCTGCTGGAAACAGATTAGGGCCTGAAGCAATCCTGCGGTTTTGTGCCCAGCTCACAAGAAAGCGAGTTGAAGAAAGGAGCTCAGGGGCACTGTAATTCACAAACCTGCAGAGTTATAAATGACAGCTATCTTCCAAAAGTATATTGAAGTAAGCCTGCGAAGGGGACTTGAAAGCGGGATAGAATTTCAGGAACACGATTGCAGGGGTAGACTGGAATTGCCCTGAAAGCATAGGAAAAGAGGCACAACGTCGACAATGATGCACTTGGACAAAAAGGGCGTATGCGTTTTTTCCTGAATATATTCAGGAAAAAACGCATACGCACTTTTTGGCCAACCAAGCAAGCCTGTAAAGGAAATCTGCACTACAATGAAGTATCACTACCCCCTGGGCAAGAGGGCCATCTGAAAAAAGTGTAAAATCCAGAAAGGTAGGACAGGATATGGAGAACAGGGAGCCTTGTTATGCTGATTGGCAGGATGCAAATTGCCAACAGCCACCCTGGAGAAGTGTACGGTGTTTCCTGAAACACGTAAGAAATAAAGCAACACAGCCTATGGCAATTGCCCTTATGGTCCTATTCCTTAGGGAAATTAAAATCAAAAACAGAGAGCCACCCCAAAGTTTGGGACGGCTGTGTTCCCAGGAAGCTCGTCTACAGTACCAGGTAAATATCCCAGAAAGCAAATAATGGATAAAGAAGTTGTGGCACGTACGTGCAATGCAATATCACTCAGCAATGAAATCTGTGTCATCAGGCCTGTAGCGGCATAGTGAGTGGATGCAGGTACGGTGATTCTACGTGAACTACGTCACACAGAAAAAGAAACATCATAAGATATCACTAATACACGGAATGTAAACTTGACTACACATGAACTGAATTACAAAACAGAACAGGGTCTCAAATTTAGAAAACCAACTAGTGCTTGCTTATGGGAAAAGGTGCCTTGGGGTGCTGCATAAAACCAGAGACTGAAATTAGCACAGATAACTTTCCATAAGCCAAATATGTAATAGACAAGACCTACTCCTTGCTCAACGAAATGGACCCAACACCACATATTCAACGCCTAGGAATATACCTGACTAGGAAGAATCTTAAAACCCATGGGTATATATGTCTCCGTAAGAGAATCAAGCGTGTGTACAGCGGCCGAAACGCAGCAGTGAAAATCCAATAAATCCCATTATCAAAATAAATTTCGAAAACAAAACACAAAGACAGTGAAATAGAGAGCAATTCTTAGATAATTCACTCAGGGCCTGTGATGCAACCGGGATTGACCACATCTACACCCAGAGCTCGTTGAGACATAAGGCTGGACACTTCAGGCTGATACCATTGGTGAGTTTCGGTGAGCAAATGCAGACCATTTGAAGTCATACTGCATGGTACCCATTCCATGGGTCCCAACTCTCCAGGTTCAAGGCATTCTTCCTCCAGCTAAAACATGCATGGGAAACCCAGAGTATCGTCCACCGTGTGATTGGGAAACGATTTAAAATGCATCTCAGTTTTCGTATCCTGGTCCTCGGGTTCACCATTCCAGATGCTTTACTAACACTCTCCCTGCTTGGAGAGTCAGTGCCTTTTACCTCCTGTTTGGCACAGCTTGCAATTTCTGTGCAAGATGAACAGGAATAGGGAGAACCAATGAGAGACTAGCTGTAGGTGTCTGCACGGGCAAATATAACGCTCATTGCCGACCAGGAAGAGGAATTAAACAAAGGCTCAGTGTGCCCTGCTGAAAACAGATTAGGGCCTGAAGCAATCCTGCGGTTTTGTGCACAGCTCACAAGAAAGCGAGTTGAAGAAAGGAGCTCAGGGGCACTGTAATTCACAAACCTGCAGAGTTATAAATGACAGCTATCCTCCAAAAATATATTGAAGTAAGCCTGCGAAGGGGACTTGAAAGCGGGGCAGAATTTCAGGAAAACGATTGCAGGGGGTAGACTGGAATTGCCCTGAAAGCATAGGAAAAGAGGCACAACGTCGACAATCATGCACTTGGCCAAAAAGGGCGTATGGGTTTTTTCCTGAATATATTCAGGAAAAAACGCATACGCCCTTTTTGGCCAACCAAGCAAGCCTGTAAAGGAAATCTGCACTACAATGAAGTCTCACTGCCCCCCGGGCAAAAGGGCCATCTGAAAAAAGTGTAAAATCCAGAAAGGTAGGACAGGATATGGAGAACAGGGAGCCTTGTTATGCTGATTGGCAGGATGTAAATTGCCAGCAGCCACCCTGGAGAAGTGTATGGTGTTTCCTGAAACACGTAAGAAACAAAGCAACACAGCCTATGGCACTTCCACTTATGGTCCTATAGCTTACGGAAATTAAAATCAAAAACAGACAGCCACCCCAATATTTGGGACGGCTGTGTTCACAAGAAGCTCGTCTACAGTATCAGGTAAATATCCCAGAAAGCAAAAAATGGATAAAGAAGTTGTGGCACGTACGTACAATGCAATATCACTCAGCAATGAAATCTGTGTCATCAGGCCCGTAGCGGCATAGTGAGTGGATGCAGGTACGGTGATTCTACGTGAACTACGTCACACAGAAAAAGAAACATCATAAGATATCACTAATACACGGAATGTAAACTTGACTACACATGAACTGAATTACAAAACAGAACAGGGTCTCAAATTTAGAAAACCAACTACTGCTTGCTTATGGGCAAAGTTGCGTTTGGTTGCTGCATAAAACCAGAGACTGAAATTAGCACAGATAACTTTCCATAAGCCAAATATATAATAGACAAGACCTACTCCTTGCTCAACGAAATGGACCCAACACCACATATTCAACGCCTAGGAATATACCTGACTAGGAAGAATCTTAAAACCCATGGATATATATGTCTCCGTAAGAGAATCAAGCGTGTGTACAGCGGCCGAAACGCAGTAGTGAAAATCCGATAAATCCCATTTTCAAAATAAATTTCGAAAACAAAACACAAAGACAGTGAAATGGAGAGCAATTCTTAAATAATTCACTCAGGGCATGTGATGCAACCGGGATTTAACACATCTACACCCAGAGCTGGTTGAGACATAAGGCTGGACACTTCAGGCTGATAGCATTGGTGAGTTTCGGTGAGCAAATGCAGACCTTTTGAAGTCATACTGCATGGTACCCATTCCATGGGTCCCAACTCTCCAGGTTCAAGGGATTCTTCCTCCAGCTAAAACATGCATGGGAAACCCAGAGTATCGTCCACCGTGTGATTGGGAAACAATTTAAAATGCATCTCAGATTTCGTATTCTGGTCCTCGGGTTCACCATTCCAGATGATTTACTAACACTCTCCCCGCTTGGAGACTCAGTGCCTTTAACCTCCTCTTTGGCACAGCTTGCAATTTCTGCGCAAGATGAACAGGAATAGGGAGAACCAAAGAGAGACTAGCTGTAGGTGTCTGCACGGGCAAATGTAACGCTCATTGCCCACCAGGAAGAGGAATTAAACAAAGGCTCAGTGTGCCCTGCTGGAAACAGATTAGGGCCTG
This sequence comes from Phocoena phocoena, assembly GCF_963924675.1. Taxonomy (NCBI): domain Eukaryota; kingdom Metazoa; phylum Chordata; class Mammalia; order Artiodactyla; family Phocoenidae; genus Phocoena; species Phocoena phocoena. Next base: position 921,162 of record NW_027077760.1, on the reverse strand, counting down.
AAGCAATCCTGCGGTTTTGTGCCCAGCTCACAAGAAAGCGAGTTGAAGAAAGGAGCTCAGGGGCACTGTAATTCACAAACCTGCAGAGTTATAAATGACAGCTATCTTCCAAAAGTATATTGAAGTAAGCCTGCGAAGGGGACTTGAAAGCGGGATAGAATTTCAGGAACACGATTGCAGGGGGTAGACTGGAATTGCCCTGAAAGCATAGGAAAAGAGGCACAACGTCGACAATGATGCACTTGGACAAAAAGGGCGTATGCGTTTTTTCCTGAATATATTCAGGAAAAAACGCATACGCACTTTTTGGCCAACCAAGCAAGCCTGTAAAGGAAATCTGCACTACAATGAAGTATCACTACCCCCTGGGCAAGAGGGCCATCTGAAAAAAGTGTAAAATCCAGAAAGGTAGGACAGGATATGGAGAACAGGGAGCCTTGTTATGCTGATTGGCAGGATGCAAATTGCCAACAGCCACCCTGGAGAAGTGTACGGTGTTTCCTGAAACACGTAAGAAATAAAGCAACACAGCCTATGGCAATTGCCCTTATGGTCCTATTCCTTAGGGAAATTAAAATCAAAAACAGAGAGCCACCCCAAAGTTTGGGACGGCTGTGTTCCCAGGAAGCTCGTCTACAGTACCAGGTAAATATCCCAGAAAGCAAATAATGGATAAAGAAGTTGTGGCACGTACGTGCAATGCAATATCACTCAGCAATGAAATCTGTGTCATCAGGCCTGTAGCGGCATAGTGAGTGGATGCAGGTACGGTGATTCTACGTGAACTACGTCACACAGAAAAAGAAACATCATAAGATATCACTAATACACGGAATGTAAACTTGACTACACATGAACTGAATTACAAAACAGAACAGGGTCTCAAATTTAGAAAACCAACTAGTGCTTGCTTATGGGAAAAGGTGCCTTGGGGTGCTGCATAAAACCAGAGACTGAAATTAGCACAGATAACTTTCCATAAGCCAAATATGTAATAGACAAGACCTACTCCTTGCTCAACGAAATGGACCCAACACCACATATTCAACGCCTAGGAATATACCTGACTAGGAAGAATCTTAAAACCCATGGGTATATATGTCTCCGTAAGAGAATCAAGCGTGTGTACAGCGGCCGAAACGCAGCAGTGAAAATCCAATAAATCCCATTATCAAAATAAATTTCGAAAACAAAACACAAAGACAGTGAAATAGAGAGCAATTCTTAGATAATTCACTCAGGGCCTGTGATGCAACCGGGATTGACCACATCTACACCCAGAGCTCGTTGAGACATAAGGCTGGACACTTCAGGCTGATACCATTGGTGAGTTTCGGTGAGCAAATGCAGACCATTTGAAGTCATACTGCATGGTACCCATTCCATGGGTCCCAACTCTCCAGGTTCAAGGCATTCTTCCTCCAGCTAAAACATGCATGGGAAACCCAGAGTATCGTCCACCGTGTGATTGGGAAACGATTTAAAATGCATCTCAGTTTTCGTATCCTGGTCCTCGGGTTCACCATTCCAGATGCTTTACTAACACTCTCCCTGCTTGGAGAGTCAGTGCCTTTTACCTCCTGTTTGGCACAGCTTGCAATTTCTGTGCAAGATGAACAGGAATAGGGAGAACCAATGAGAGACTAGCTGTAGGTGTCTGCACGGGCAAATATAACGCTCATTGCCGACCAGGAAGAGGAATTAAACAAAGGCTCAGTGTGCCCTGCTGAAAACAGATTAGGGCCTGAAGCAATCCTGCGGTTTTGTGCACAGCTCACAAGAAAGCGAGTTGAAGAAAGGAGCTCAGGGGCACTGTAATTCACAAACCTGCAGAGTTATAAATGACAGCTATCCTCCAAAAATATATTGAAGTAAGCCTGCGAAGGGGACTTGAAAGCGGGGCAGAATTTCAGGAAAACGATTGCAGGGGGTAGACTGGAATTGCCCTGAAAGCATAGGAAAAGAGGCACAACGTCGACAATCATGCACTTGGCCAAAAAGGGCGTATGGGTTTTTTCCTGAATATATTCAGGAAAAAACGCATACGCCCTTTTTGGCCAACCAAGCAAGCCTGTAAAGGAAATCTGCACTACAATGAAGTCTCACTGCCCCCCGGGCAAAAGGGCCATCTGTAAAAAGTGTAAAATCCAGAAAGGTAGGACAGGATATGGAGAACAGGGAGCCTTGTTATGCTGATTGGCAGTATGTAAATTGCCAGCAGCCACCCTGGAGAAGTGTATGGTGTTTCCTGAAACACGTAAGAAACAAAGCAACACAGCCTATGGCACTTCCACTTATGGTCCTATAGCTTACAGAAATAAAAATCAAAAACAGACATCCACCCCAATATTTGGGACGGCTGTGTTCACAAGAAGCTCGTCTACAGTATCAGGTAAATATCCCAGAAAGCAAAAAATGGATAAAGAAGTTGTGGCACGTACGTACAATGCAATATCACTCAGCAATGAAATGTGTGTCATCAGGCCCGTAGCGGCATAGTGAGTGGATGCAGGTACGGTGATTCTACGTGAACTCCGTCACACAGAAAAAGAAACATCATAAGATATCACTAATACACGGAATGTAAACCTGACTACACATGAACTGAATTACAAAACAGAACAGGGTCTCAAATTTAGAAAACCAACTAGTGCTTGCTTATGGGAAAGCTGCCTTGGAGTGCTGCATAAAACCAGAGACTGAAATTAGCACAGATAACTTTCCATAAGCCAAATATGTAATAGACAAGACCTACTCCTTGCTCAACGAAATGGACCCAACACCACATATTGAACGCATAGGAATATACCTGACTAGGAAGAATCTTAAAACCCATGGATATATATGTCTCCGTAAGAGAATCAAGCGTGTGTACAGCGGCCGAAACGCAGCAGTGAAAATCCAATAAATCCCATTATCAAAATAAATTTCGAAAACAAAACACAAAGACAGTGAAATAGAGAGCAATTCTTAAATAATTCACTCAGGGCATGTGATGCAACCGGGATTGACCACATCTACACCCAGAGCTGGTTGAGACATAAGGCTGGACACTTCAGGCTGATAGCATTGGTGAGTTTCGGTGAGCAAATGCAGACCCTTTGAAGTCATACTGCATGGTACCCATTCCATGGGTCCCAACTCTCCAGGTTCAAGGCATTCTTCCTCCAGCTAAAACATGCATGGGAAACCCACAGTATGGTCCACCGTATGATTGGGAAACGATTTAAAATGCATCTCAGTTTTCGTATCCTGGTCCTCGGGTTCACCATTCCAGATGCTTTACTAACACTCTCCCCGCTTGGAGAGTCAGTTCCTTTAACCTCTTCTTTGGCACAGCTTGCAATTTCTGTGCAAGATGAACAGGAATAGGGAGAACCAATGAGAGACTAGCTATAGGTGTCTGCACGGGCAAATGTAACGCACATTTCCCACCAGGAAGAGGAATTAACCAAAGGCTCAGCGTGCCCTGCCAGAAACAGATTAGGGCCTGAAGCAATCCTGCGGTTTTGTGCCCAGCTCACAAGAAAGCGAGTTGAAGAAAGGAGCTCAGGGGCACTGTAATTCACAAACCTGCAGAGTTATAAATGACAGCTATCCTCCAAAAATATATTGAAGTAAGCCTGCGAAGGGGACTTGAAAGCGGGGCAGAGTTTCAGGAAAACAATTGCAGGGGGTAGACTGGAATTGCCCTGAAAGCATAGGAAAAGAGGCAGAACGTCGACAATGATGCACTTGGCCAAAAAGGGCGTATGCGTTTTTTCCTGAATATATTCAGGAAAAAACGCATACGCCCTTTTTGGCCAACCAAGCAAGCCTGTAAAGGAAATCTGCACTACAATGAAGTCTCACTGCCCCCCGGGCAAAAGTGCCACCTGAAAAAAGTGTAAAATCCAGAAAGGTAGGACAGGATATGGAGAACAGGGAGCCTTGTTATGCTGATTGGCAGCATGTAAATTGCCAGCAGCCACCCTGGAGAATTGTATGGTGTTTCCTGAAACACGTAAGAAACAAAGCAACACAGCCTATGGCACTTCCATTTATGGTCCTATAGCTTACGGAAATTAAAATCAAAAACAGACAGCCACCCCAATATTTGGGACGGCTGTGTTCACAAGAAGCTCGTCTACAGTATCAGGTAAATATCCCAGAAAGGAAAAAATGGATAAAGAAGTTGTGGCACGTACGTGCAATGCAATATCACTCAGCAATGAAATCTGTGTCATCAGGCCCGTAGCGGCATAGTGAGTGGATGCAGGTACGGTGATTCTACGTGAACTACGTCACACAGAAAAAGAACATCATAAGATATCACTAATACACGGAATATAAACTTGACTACACATGAACTGAATTACAAAACAGAACAGGGTCTCAAATTTAGAAAACCAAGTAGTGCTTGCTTATGCGGAAAGGTGCGTTGGGGTGCTGCATAAAACCAGAGACTGAAATTAGCACAGATAACTTTCCATAAGCCAAATATGTAATAGACAAGACCTACTCCTTGCTCAACGAAATGGACCCAACACCACATATTCAACGCCTAGGAATATACCTGACTAGGAAGAATCTTAAAACCCATGGATTTATATGTCTCCTTAAGAGAATCAAGCGTGTGTACAGCGGTATAAACGCAGCAGTGAAAATCCGATAAATCCCATTATCAAAATAAATTTCGAAAACAAAACACAAAGACAGTGAAATAGAGAGCAATTCTTAAACAATTCACTCAGGGCATGTGATGCAACTGGGATTGACCACATATACACCCACAGCTGGTTGAGACATAAGGCTGGACACTTCAGGCTGATAGCATTGGTGAGTTTCGGTGAGCAAATGCAGACCCTTTGAAATCATAGTGCATGGTACACATTCCATGGATCCCAACTCTCCAGGTTCAAGCGATTCTTCCTCCAGCTAAAACATGCATGGGAAACCCAGAGTATCGTCCACAGTGTGACTGGGAAACGATTTAAAATGCATCTCAGTTTTCGTATCCTGGTCCTCGGGTTCACCATTCCAGATGCTTTACTAACACTCTCCCCGCTTTGAGAGTCAGTGCCTTTAACCTCCTCTTTGGCACAGCTTGCAATTTCTGTGCAAGATGAACAGGAATAGGGAGAACCAATGAGAGACTAGCTGTAGGTGTCTGCACGGGCAAATGTAACAATCATTGCCCACCAGGAAGAGGAATTAAACAAAGTCTCAGTGTGTCCGGCTGGAAACAGATTAGGGCCTGAAACAATCCTGCGGTTTTGTGCCCAGCTCACAAGAATGCGAGTTGAAGAAAGGAGCTCAGGGGCACTGTAATTCACAAACCTGCAGAGTTATAAATGACAGCTATCTTCCAAAAGTATATTGAAGTAAGCCTGCGAAGGGGACTTGAAAGCGGGGCAGAATTTCAGGAAAACAATTGCAGGGGGTAGACTGCAATTGCCCTGAAAGCATAGGAAAAGAGGCACAACGTCGACAATGATGCACTTGGCCAAAAAGGGCTTATGCGTTTTTTCCTGAATATATTCAGGAAAAAACGCATACGCCCTTTTTGGCCAACCAAGCAAGCCTGTAAAGGAAATCTGCACTACAATGAAGTCTCACTGCCCCCCGGGCAAAAGGGCCATCTGAAAAAAGTGTAAAATCCAGAAAGTTAGGACTGGATATGGAGAACAGGGAGCCTTGTTATGCTGATTGGCAGGATGAAAATTGCCAGCAGCCACCCTGGAAAAGTGTATGGTGATTCCTGAAACACGTAAGAAACAAAGCAACACAGCCTATGGCACTTCCACTTATGGTCCTATAGCTTACGGAAATTAAAATCAAAAACAGACAGCCACCCCAATATTTGGGACGGCTGTGTTCACAAGAAGCTCGTCTACAGTATCAGGTAAATATCCCAGAAAGCAAAAAATGGATAAAGAAGTTGTGGCACGTACGTACAATGCAATATCACTCAGCAATGAAATCTGTGTCATCAGGCCCCTTCCCGGCATAGTGAGTGGATGCAGGTACGGTGATTCTACGTGAACTCCGTCACACAGAAAAAGAAACATCATAAGATATCACTAATACACGGAATGTAAACTTGACCACACATGAACTGAATTACAAAACAGAACAGGGTCTCAAATTTAGAAAACCAACTAGTGCTTGCTTATGGGGAAAGGTGCCTTGGGGTGCTGCATAAAACCAGAGACTGAAATTAGCACAGATAACTTTCCATAAACCAAATATGTAATAGACAAGACCTACTCCTTGCACAACGAAATGGACCCAACACCACATATTCAACGCCTAGGAATATACCTGACTAGGAAAAATCTTAAAACCCATGGATATATATGTCTCCGTAAGAGAATCATGCGTGTGTACAGCGGCCGAAACGCAACAGTGAAAATCCGATAAATCCCATTATCAAAATAAATTTCGAAAACAAAACACAAAGACAGTGAAATAGAGACCAATTCCTAAATAATTCACTCAGGGCATGTGATGCAACCGGGATTGACCACATCTGCACCCAGAGCTGGTTGAGACTTAAGGCTGGACATGTCAGGCTGATAGCATTGGTGAGTTTCGGTGAGCAAATGCAGACCCTTTGAAGTCATACTGCATGGTACCCATTCCATGGGTCCCAACTCTCCAGGTTCAAGGGATTCTTCCTCCAGCTAAAACATGCATGGGAAACCCAGAGTATCGTCCACCGTGTGATTGGGAAACGATTTAAAATGTATCTCAGTTTTCGTATCCTGGTCCTCGGGTTCACTATTCCAGATGCTTTACTAACACTCTCCCCGCTTGGAGAGTCAGTGCCTTTAACCAACTGATTGGCACAGCTTGCAATTTCTGTACAAGATGAACAGGAATAGGGAGAACCAATGAGAGACTAGCTGTAGGTGTCTGCACGGGCAAATGTAATGCTCATTTCCCACCAGGAAGACGAATTAACCAAAGGCTCAGCTTGCCCTGCCGGAAACAGTTTATGGCCTGAAGCAATCCTGCGGTTTTGTGCCCAGCTCTCAAGAAAGCGAGTTGAAGAAAGGAGCTCAGGGGCACTGTAATTCACAAACCTGCAGAGTTATAAATGACAGCTATCCTCCAAAAATATATTGAAGTAAGCCTGCGAAAGGGACTTGAAAGCGGGGCAGAATTTCAGGAAAACGATTGCAGGGGGTAGACTGGAATTGCCCTGAAAGCATAGGAAAAGAGGCACAACGTCGACAATGATGCACTTGGCCAAAAAGGGCGTATGCGTTTTTTCCTGAATATATTCAGGAAAAAACGCATACGCCCTTTTTGGCCAACCAAGCAAGCCTGTAAAGGAAATCTGCACTACAATGAAGTCTCACTGCCCCCCGGGCAAAAGGGCCATCTGAAAAAAGTGTAAAATCCAGAAAGGTAGGACAGGATATGGAGAACAGGGAGCCATGTTATGCTGATTGGCAAGATGTATATTGCCAGCAGCCACCCTGGAGAAGTGTATGGTGTTTCCTGAAACACGTAAGAAACAAAGCAACACAACCTATGGCACTTCCACTTATGGTCTTATACCTTACGGAAATTAAAATCAAAAACAGACAGCCACCCCAATATTTGGGACGGCTGTGTTCACAAGAAGCTCGTCTACAGTACCAGGTAAATATCCCAGAAAGCAAAAAATGGATAAAGATGTTGTGGCACGTACGTGCAATGCAATATCACTCAGCAATGAAATCTGTGTCATCAGGCCCGTAGCGGCATAGTGAGTGGATGCAGGTACGGTGATTCTACGTGAACTACGTCACACAAAAAAAGAAACATCATAAGATATCACTAATAAACGGAATGTAAACTTGACTACACATGAACTGAATTACAAAACAGAACAGGGACTCAAATTTAGAAAACCAACTAGTGCTTGCTTATGGGGAAAGGTGCCTTGGGGTGCTGCATAAAACCAGAGACTGAAATTAGCACAGATAACATTCCATAAGCCAAATATGTAATAGACAAGACCTACTCCTTGCTCAACGAAATGGACTCAACACCACATATTCAACGCCTAGGAATATACCTGACTAGGAAGAATCTTAAAACCCATGGATTTACATGTCTCCGTAAGAGAATCAAGCGTGTGTACAGCGGCATAAACGCAGCAGTGAAAATCCGATAAATCCCATTATCAAAATAAATTTCAAAAACAAAACTCAAAGACAGTGAAATAGAGAGCAATTCTTAAATAATTCACTCAGGGCATGTGATGCAACCGGGATTGACCAGAACTACACCCAGAGCTGGTTGAGACATAAGGCTGGACACGTCAGGCTGATAGCATTGGTGAGTTTCGGTGAGCAAATGCAGACCCTTTGAAGTCATACTGCATGGTACCCATTCCATGGGTCCCAACTCTCCAGGTTCAAGGGATTCTTCCTCCAGCTAAAACATGCATGGGAAACCCAGAGTATCGTCCACCGTGTGATTGGGAAACGATTTAAAATGCATCTCAGTTTTCGTATCCTGGTCCTCGGGTTCACCATTCCAGATGCTTTACTAACACTCTCCCCGCTTGGAGAGTCAGTGCCTTTAACCTCCTGTTTGGCACAGCTTGCAATTTCTGTGCAAGATGAAGAGGAATAGGGAGAACCAATGAGAGACTAGCTGTAGGTGTCTGCACGGGCAAATGTAACGCTCATTGCCCACCAGGAAGAGGAATTAAACAAAGGCGCAGTGTGCCCAGCTGGAAACAGATTAGGGACTGAAGCAATCCTGCGGTTTTGTGTCCAGCTCACAAGAAAGCGAGTTGAAGACAGGAGCTCAGGGGCACTGTAATTCACAAACCTGCAGAGTTATAAATGACAGCTATCCTCCAAAAATATATTGAAGTAAGCCTGCGAAGGGGACTTGAAAGCGGGGCAGAATTTTAGGAAAACGATTGCAGGGGGTAGACTGGAATTGCCCTGAAAGCATAGGAAAAGAGGCAGAACGTCGACAATGATGCACTTGGCCAAAAAGGGTGTATGCGTTTTTTCCTGAATATATTCAGGAAAAAACGCATATGCACTTTTTGGCCAACCAAGCAAGCCTGTAAAGGAAATCTGCACTACAATGAGGTCTCACTGCCACCATGGCAAAAGGGCCATCTGAAAAAAGTGTAAAATCCAGAAAGGTAGGACAGGATATGGAGAACAGGGAGCCTTGTTATGCTGATTGGGAGGATGTAAATTGCCAACAGCCAACCTGGAGAAGTGTATGGTGTTTCCTGAAACACGTAAGAAATAAAGGAACACAGCCTATGGCAATTGCACTTATGGTCCTCTTGCTTAGGGAAATTAAAATCAAAAACAGAGATCCACCCCAATGTTTGGGACGGCTCTGTTCCCAAGAAGCTCGTCTACAGTACCAGGTAAATATCCCAGAAAGCAAAAAATGGATAAAGAAGTTGTGGCACGTACGTGCAATGCAATATCACTCAGCAGTGAAATCTGTGTCATCAGGCCCGTAGCGGCATAGTGAGTGGATGCAGGTACGGTGATTCTACGTGAACAACGTCACACAGAAAAAGAAACATCATAAGATATCACTAATACACGGAATGTAAACTTGACTACACATGAACTGAATTACAAAACAGAACAGGGTCTCAAATTTAGAAAACAAACTAGTGCTTGCTTATGGGGAAAGGTCCCTTGGGGTGCTGCATAAAACCAGAAACTGAAATTAGCACAGATAACTTTTCATAAGCCAAATATGTAATAGAAAAGACCTACTCCTTGCTCAACGAAATGGACCCAACACCACATATTCAACGCCTAGGAATATACCTGACTAGGAAGAATCTTAAAACCCATGGATATATATGTCTCTGTAAGAGAATCAAGCGTGTGTACAGTGGCCGAAACGCAGCAGTGAAAATCCGATAAATCCAATTATCAAAATAAATTTCGAAAACAAAACACAAAGATAGTGAAATAGAGAGCAATTCTTAAATAATTCACTCAGGGCATGTGATGCAACCGGGATTGACCACATCTACACCCAGAGCTGGTTGAGACATAAGGCTGGACACTTCAGGCTGATAGCAGTGGTGAGTTTCGGTGAGCAAATGCAGACCCTTTGAAGTCATACTGCATGGTACCTATTCCATGGGTCCCAACTCTTCAGGTTCAAGGGATTCTTCCTCCAGCTAAAACATGCATGGGAAACCCACAGATGTTCCACCGTGTGATTGGGAAACGATTTAAAATGCATCTCAGTTTTCGTATCCTGGTCCTCGGGTTCACCATTCCAGATGCTTTACTAACACTCTCCCTGCTTGGAGAGTCAGTGCCTTTAACCTCCTGTTTGGCACAGCTTGCAATTTCTGTGCAAGATGAACAGGAATAGGGACAACCAATGAGAGACTAGCTGTAGGTGTCTGCACGGGCAAATGTAACGCTCATTTCCCACCAGGAAGAGGAATTAACCAAAGGCTCAGCATGCTCTGCCGGAAACAGATTAGGGCCTGAAGCAATCCTGCGGTTTTGTGCCCAGCTCACAAGAAAGCGAGTTGAAGAAAGGAGCTCAGGGGCACTGTAATTCACAAAATTGCAGAGTTATAAATGACAGCTATCCTCCAAAAATATATTGAAGTAAGCCTGCGAAGGGGACTTGAAAGCGGGGCAGAATTTAAGGAAAACGATTGCAGGGGTTAGACTGGAATAGCCCTGAAAGCATAGGGAAAGAGGCAGAACGTCGACAGTGATGCACTTGGCCAAAAAGTGCGTATGCGTTTTTTCCTGAATATATTCAGGAAAAAACGCATACGCCCTTTTTGGCCAACCAAGCAAGCCTGTAAAGGAAATCTGCACTACAATGAAGTCTCACTGTCCCCGGGCAAAAGGGCCATCTGAAAAAAGTGTAAAATCCAGAAAGGTAGGACAGGATATGGAGAACAGGGAGCCTTGTTATGCTGATTGGCAGGATGTAAATTGTGAACCGCCACCCTGGAGAAGTGTATGGTGTTTCCTGAAACACGTAAGAAATAAAGCAACACAGCCTATGGCAATTGCACTTATGGTCCTATTGCTTAGGGAAATTAAAATCAAAAACAGAGAGCCACGCCAAAGTTTGGGACGGCTGTGTTCCCAAAGAGCTCGTCTACAGTACCAGGTAAATATTCCAGAAAGCAAAAAATGGATAAAGAATTTGTGACACGTACGTGCAATGCAGTATCACTCAGCAATGAAATCTGTGTCATCAGGCCCGTAGCGGCATAGTGAGTGGATGCAGTTACGGTGATTCTACGTGAACTACGTCACACAGAAAAAGAAACATCATAAGATATCACTAATACACGGAATGTAAACTTGACTACACATGAACTGAATTACAAAACAGAACAGGGTCTCAAATTTAGAAAACCAACTAGTGCTTGCTTATGGGGAAAGGTGCCTTGGGGTGCTACATAAAACCAGAGACTGAAATTAGCACAGATAACATTCCATAAGCCAAATATGTAATAGACAAGACCTACTCCTTGCTCAACGAAATGGACTCAACACCACATATTCAACGCCTAGGAATATACCTGACTAGGAAGAATCTTAAAACCCATGGATATATATGTCTCCGTAAGAGAATCAAGCGTGTTTACAGCGGCCGAAACGCAGCAGTGAAAATCCGATAAATCCCATTATCAAAATAAATTTCGAGAACAAAACAGAAAGACAGTGAAATAGAGAGCAATTCTTAAATAATTCACTCAGGGCATGTGATGCAACCGGGATTGACCACATCTACACCCAGAGCTGGTTGAGACATAAGGCCGGACACTTCAGGCTGATAGCATTGGTGAGTTTCGGTGAGCAAATGCAGACCCTTTGAAGTCATACTGCATGGTACCCATTCCATGGGTCCCAACTCTCCAGGTTCAAGCGATTCTTCCTCCAGCTAAAACATGCATGGGAAACCCAGAGTATCGTCCACCATGTGATTGGGAAACGATTTAAAATGCATCTCAGTTTTCGTATCCTGGTCCTCGGGTTCACCATTCCAGATGCTTTACTAACACTCTCCCCGCTTGGAGAGTCAGTGCCTTTAACCTCCTGTTTGGCACAGCTTGCAATTTCTGCGCAAGATGAACAGGAATAGGGAGAATCAATCAGAGACTAGATGTAGGTGTCTGCACGCGCAAATGTAACGCTCATTTCCCACCAGGAAGAGGAATTAACCAAAGGCTCAGTGTGCCCTGCCAGAAGCAGATTAGGGCCTGAAGCAATCCTTAGGTTTTGTGCCGAGCTCACAAGAAAGCGAGTTGAAGAAAGGAGCTCAGGGGCACTGTAATTCACAAACCTGTGGAGTTATAAATGACAGCTATCCTCCAAAAATATATTGAAGTAAGCCTGCGAAGGGGACTTGAAAGCGGGGCAGAATTTCAGGAAAACGATTGCACGGGGTAGACTGGAATTGCCTTGAAAGCAAAGGAAAAGAGGCAGAACGTCGACAATGATGCACTTGGCCAAAAAGGGCGTATGCGTTTTTTCCTGAATATATACAGGAAAAAACGCATACGCCCTTTTTGGCCAACCAAGCAAGCCTGTAAATGAAATCTGCACTACAATGAAGTCTCACTGCCCCCCAGGCGAAAGGGCCATCTGAAAAAAGTGTAAAATCCAGAAAGGTAGGACAGGATATGGAGAACAGGGAGCCTTGTTATGCTGATTGGCAGGATGTAAATTGCCAGCAGCCACCCTGGAGAAGTGTATGGTGTTTCCTGAAACACGTAAGAAACAAAGCAACACAGCCTATGGCACTTCCACTTATGGTCCTATAGCTTACAGAAATTAAAATCAAAAACAGACAGCCACCCCAATATTTGGGACGGCTGTGTTCACAAGAAGCTCGTCTACAATATCAGGTAAATATCCCAGAAAGCAAAAAATGGATAAAGAAGTTGTGGCACGTACGTACAATGCAATATCACTCAGCAATGAAATCTGTGCCATCAGGCACGTAGCAGCATAGTGAGTGGATGCAGGTACGGTGATTCTACGTGAACTACGTCACACAGAAAAAGAAACATCATAAGATATCACTAATACACGGAAGGTAAACTTGACTACACATGAACTGAATTTCAAAACAGAACAGGGTTTCAAATTTAGAAAACCAACTAGTGCTTGCTTATGGGGATAGGTGCCTTGGGGTGCTGCATAAAACCAGAGACTGAAATTAGAACAGATAAGTTTCCATAAGCCAAATATGTAATAGACAAAACCTACTCCTTGTTCAACGAAATGTACCCAACACCACATATTCAACGCCTAGGAATATACCTGACTAGGAAGAATCTTAAAACCCATGGATATATATGTCTCCGTAAGAGAATCAAGCGTGTGTACAGCGGCTGAAACGCAGCAGTGAAAATCCGATAAATCCCATTATCAAAATAAATTTCGAAAACAAAACACAAAGACAGTGAAATAGAGAGCAATTCTTAAATAATTCACTCAGGGCATGTGATGCAACCGGGATTGACCATATCTACACCCAGAGCTGTTTGAGACATAAGGCTGGACACTTCAGGCTGATAGCATTGGTGAGTTTCAGTGAGCAAATGCAGACCCGTTGAAGTCATACTGCATGGTATCTATTCCATGGGTCCCAACTCTTCAGGTTCAAGGGATTCTTCCTCCAGCTAAAACATGCATGGGAATCCCACAGTGTGGTCCACCGTGTGATTGGGAAACGATTTAAAATGCATCTCAGTTTTCGTATCCTGGTCCTCGTGTTCACCATTCCAGATGCTTTACTATCACTCTCCCTGCTTGGAGAGTCAGTGACTTTAACCTCCTGTTTGGCACAGCTTGCAATTTCTGTGCAAGATGAACAGGAATAGGGAGAACCAATGAGAGACTAGCTGTAGGTGTCTGCACGGGCAAATGTAACGCTCATTTCCGACCAGGAAGAGGAATTAACCAAAGGCTCAGCATGCCCTGCCGGAAACAGATTAGGGCCTGAAGCAATCCTGCGGTTTTGTGCCCAGCTCACAAGAAAGCGAGTTGAAGAAAGGAGCTAAGGGGCACTGTAATTCACAAACCTGCAGAGTTATAAATGACAGCTATCCTCCAAAAATATATTGAAGTAAGCCTGCGAAGGGGACTTGAAAGCGGGGCAGAATTTCAGGAAAACGATTGCAGGGGGTAGACTGGAATTGCCCTGAAAGCATAGGAAAAGAGGCACAACGTCGACAATGATGCACTTGGCCGACAAGGGCGTATGCGTTTTTCCCTGAATATATTGAGGAAAAAACGCATACGCCCTTTTTGGCCAACCAAGCAAGCCTGTAAAAGAAATCTGCACTACAATGAAATCTCACTGCCCCCCGGGGAAAAGGGCCATCTGAAAAAAGTGTAAAATCCAGAAAGGTAGGACAGGATATGGAGAACAGGGAGCCTTGTTATGCTGATTGGCAGGATGTAAATTGCCAGCAGACACCCTGGAGAAGTGTATGGTGTTTCCTGAAACACGTAAGAAACAAAGCAACACAGCTTATGGCACTTCCACTTATGGTCCTATAGCTTAGGGAAATTAAAATCAAAAACAGAGATCCACCCCAATGTTTGGGACGGCTGTGTTCCCAAGAAGCTCGTCTACATTACCAGGTATATATCCCAGAAATCAAAAAATGGATAAAGAACTTGTGCCACGTACGTGCAATGCAATATCACTCAGCAATGAAATCTGTGTCATCAGGCCCGTAGCGGCATAGTGAGTGGATGCAGGTACGGTGATTCTACGTGAACTACGTCACACAGAAAAAGAAACATCATAAGATATCACTAATACACGGAATGTAAACTTGACTACACATGAACTGAATTACAAAACAGAACAGGGTCTCAAATTTAGAAAACCAACTAGTGCTTGCTTATGGGGAAAGGTGCCTTGGGGTGCTGCATAAAACCAGAGACTGAAATTAGCACAGATAACTTTCCATAAGCCAAATATGTAATAGACAATGCCTACTCCTTGCTCAACGAAGTGGACCCAACACCACACATTCAACGCCTAGGAATATACCTGACTAGGAAGAATCTTAAAACCCATGGATATATATGTCTCCATAAGAGAATCAAGCGTGGGTACAGCGGCCAAAACGCAGCAGTGAAAATCCGATAAATCCCATTATCAAAATAAATTTCGAAAACAAAACACAAAGACAGTGAAATTGAGAGCAATTCTTAAATAATTCACTCAGGGCATGTGATGCAACCGGGATTGACCACATCTACACCCAGAGCTGTTTGAGACATAAGGCTGGACACTTCAGGCTGATAGCATTGGTGAGTTTCGGTGAGCAAATGCAGACCCTTTGAAGTCATACTGCATGGTACCCATTCCATGGGTCCCAACTCTCCAGGTTCAAGGCATTCATCCTCCAGCTAAAACATGCATGGGAAACCCAGAGTATCGTCCACCGTGTGATTGGGAAAAGATTTAAAATGCATCTCAGTTTTCGTATCCTGGTCCTCGGGTTCACCATTCCAGATGCTTTACTAACACTCTCCCTGCTTGGAGAGTCAGTGCCTTTAACCTCCTGTTTGGCACAGCTTGCAATTTCTGTGCAAGATGAACAGGAATAGGGAGAACCAATGAGAGACTAGCTGTAGTTGTCTGCACGGGCAAATGTAATGCTCATTTCCCACCAGGAAGAGGAATTAACCAAAGGCTCAGCGTGCCCTGCTGGAAAGAGATTAGTGCCTGAAGCAATCCTGCGGTTTTGTGCCCAGCTCACAAGAAAGCGAGTTGAAGAAAGGAGCTAAGGGGCACTGTAATTCACAAACCTGCAGAGTTATAAATGACAGCTATCCTCCAAAAATATATTGAAGTAAGCCTGCAAAGGGGACTTGAATGCGGGGCAGAAATTCAGGAAAACGATTGAAGGGTTAAACTGGAATTGCACTTAAAGAATAGGAAAAGAGGCAGAACGTCCATAATGATGCACTTGTCCAAAAAGTGCGGATGCTTTTTTCCCTAAATATATTCAGGAAAAAACGCATACGCACTTTTTGCCCAACCAAGCAAGCTTGTAAATAAACCTGCATTACGATGAAGTCTCAGTGCCCCCCAGGGCAAAAGGGCCATTTAAAAAAATTGTAAAATCCAGAAACGGAGGACAGGCAATGGAAAACAGGGATCCTTATTATGCTGATGCATATGATGTAAATTGCCGACAGCCATTCTGGAGAAGTGTTATGTGTTTCCTGAAACACGTAAGAAACAAAGCAACACAGCCTATGGCACTTACACTTATGGTCCTACAGCTTAGGGAAATTAAAATCAAAAACACCCCGCCACCTCAAAGTTTGGGACCTCTCTGTTCACAAGAACCTCGTTTACAGTACCAGGTAAATATCTCAGAGAGCAAACAATGGATAAAGATGTTGTGGTACGTACGTACAATGGAATATCACTCAGCAATGAAATCTGTGTCATCAGGCCCGTAGCGGCATAGTGAGTGGATTCAGGTATGGTGATTCTACGTGAAATAAATCACACATAAAAAGAAACATCATAAAATATCACTAATACACAGTATGTAAACTTGACTACACATGAACTGAATTACAAAACAGAACAGTCTCAAATTTAGAAAACCAACTTGTGCTTTCTTATGGAGAAAGGTGCGTTGGAGTGCTGCATAAAACCAGAGACTGAAATTAGCACAGATACCGTTCCATAAGCCAAATATGTAATAGACAAGACCTACTCCTTGCTCTGCGAAATGGACTCAACACCACATATTCAACGCCTAGGAATATACCTGACTAGGAAGAATCTTAAAACCCGTGGATATTTATGTCTCCGTAACAGAATCAAGCGTGTGTACAGCGGCATTAACGCAGCAGTGAAAATCCGATAAATCCCAGTGTGAAAAAAAAATTTCAAAAACAAAACACAATGACAGTGAAATAGAGAGCAATTCTTATATAACTCACACAGGGCATGTGATGCAACCTGGTTTACCACATCTACACCCAGAGCTGGGTGAGAGATAAGGCTGGACCCTTTGGGCTGATAGCATTGGTGAGGTTCAGTGAGCAAATGGAGAGCCTTTGATGTCATACTGCCTGGTACCCATTCCATGGTTCCCTACTCTCCAGGTTCAATGGATTCTTCCTTCTGCTAAAATTTGCATGGGAAACCCAGAGTATGCTCCACCGTGTGACTGGGAAACCTTTTTACATGCATGTCTGTTTTCGTCCCCTGGTACTCAGGGTCACCATTCCAGACCCTTTTCTTACACTCTCCCCATTTGGAGAGTCAGTGCCTTTAACCTCCTCTTTGGCACTGTTTGCAATTTCTGCGCAAGATGAACAGGAATACGGAGAACCAATGGGAGACTATCTGTAGGTGTGTGCACGGGCAAATATTTTTTTTAACATCCTTATTGGGGTATAATTGCTTTACAATGGTGTGTTAGTTTTTGCTTTATAACAAAGTGAATCAGCTATACATATACATATGCTCCCTGTGTCTTCCCTCTTGTGTCTCCCTCCCTCCCTCTGTCCCCCTTCCACCCCTCCAGGCTGTCCCAACGCCCCGAGCTAATATCCCTGTGCCTTGCGGCTGCTTTCCCCTTGCTATCTACCTTACTACATTTGTTAGTGTGTATATGTCCATGACTCTCTCTCGCCCTGTCAAAACTCACCATTCCCCCTCCCCATATCCTCAATTCCGTTCTCCAGTAGGTCTGCGCCTCTATTCCTGTCTTATCCCTAGGTTCTTCATGACATTTTTTTCCTTTAAATTCCATATATATGTGTTAGCATACGCTATTTGTCTTTTTCTTTCTGACTTACTTCACTCTGTATGACAGACTCTAGGTCTATCCATCTCATTACAAATAACTCAGTTTCATTTCTTTTTAAGGCTGAGTAATATTCCATTGTGTATATGTGCCACATCTTCTTTATCCATTCATCCGATGATGGGCGCTTAGGTTCTTTCCATCTCCGGGCTATTGTAAATAGAGCTGCAATGAACATTTTGGTACATGACTCTTTTTGAATTTTGGTTTTCTCAGGGTATATGCCCAGTATGCACGGGCAATTTTAACACTCATTTCCCAACAGGAAAAGGAATTAACCAAAGGCTCAGCATGCCGTGCTGGAACAAGATTAGGGCCTGAAGCAATCCTGCGGTTTTGTGGCCAGCTCACAAGAAAGCGAGTTGAGGAAAGGAGCTCAGGGGCACTGTCATTCACATACCTGCAGACTTATAAATGACAGAAATCGTACAAAAATATATTGAATTAAGGCTGCGAAGAGGACTTGAAAGTGGGGCAGAATTGCTGGAATCCGATTTCAGGAGGTAGACGTGAATTGCTCTGAAAGCATAAGAGAAGTGGCAGAACCTCGTCAATGAAGCACTTGGCCAAAAAGGGCATATGCATTTTTTCCAGGGCCATCATTCACGGGAGTAGGAGGCTCCCAGCATGCTCCAGTGGCCAACAGAGGGCCCACGTCGCCAAGGCGATGTGAGCTAGCCAGGCAGGAGTGACCTGACATCAGAGGGCCCACCTCACAGAATGGTAGGGAACCCAGCCAGGATCAGACTCTCCCCAGAGGGCCCACATCACCAAGGTGATGGGAACCAGGCAGGAGTGTCCTCACACCCGTGGGGCCACATCATCAAAAGTTGAGGTACCCAGCACATGTGGCCTCAAACCAGAGGACCCACATCACCATGGGTTTCGGAGTGAGGCAGGCAGGATTAACCTCACAACACATGTCCCATTGTATACAAAAGGTGTGGAAACCAGCAGTTGGATCTTCCTAGCAGGCGGCCCAGAGCACTGAGGCTATGAGATCCAGGCCGGCATGAACTCACAACAGAGGGCCCTCATTGTGATTCTGTAAGCAACCCAGCCGTTGTGACCTCAGAGCAGAAGGCCCACATCCCCATGGGGAAGGGAAACAAGCAGGAGTGTCATCACAAGAGTGGGCACACATGAAAAAATGTGGGGAGCCCAGCAATTAGTGCCTGATGCCAGAGGGCCCTCATCACCAAGGGGCGGTGGCTCCCAGCCAGCTCCGACTGCTACCAGAGGGGCGACGTCGCCAATGCAGAGTGCGACAACCAGGCAGGAGTGACCTCAGAGCAGAGGGTCAACCTCACAGAAGTGTGAAGAACCAAAGAGGATCAGATTCTCACCAGAGGGCCCACATCACCAAGGGAATGGGAACCAGGCAGGAGTGTCCTCACACTAGTGGGGCCACATCACCGAAAAGTGAGGGACCCAGCACACGTGGCCTCAAACCAGAGGACACACATCACAAGGGAGCTGGGATTGAGGCAGGCAGGAGGAGCCTCAAAACAGAGGGACCATAGAATTAAAGAGGTGAAGAATCCCGCAGTTGGAACCTCCCAGCAGGCGGCCAGGAGCAGCGAGACTATGGGATCCAGGCCGGAGTGATCTCACACCAGAGGGCCGTCATCATGAAACTGTGAGCAACCTAGGCGTTGGAATCTCAGAGCAGAAGGCCCACATTCCCATGGGGTTGGGAACCTGTCAGAAGTGTACTCGCACCACAGGGCACACAGCAGAGAATTTAGGGAACCCAGGAGTTAGGGCCTGATGCCAGAGGGCCCTCATTACCAAGGGGAGGAGACTCCAATCAGGCACCAACACCCAACTGAGGTCCCACGTCGCCAAGGTGACGTGTGACAGCCAGGTAGGAGTGACCTCACCGCAGAGGGCCTACCTCACAGAAGGGTGAGGAACACAGCCAGGATAAGACTCTCACCAGAGGGCCCACATCACCAAGGTGATCAGAACCAGGCAGGAGAGTCTTCACACCAGTGTGGCCACATCATAGAAAGGTGAGGAACCCAGCACATGTGGCCTAAACCAGAAGACCCACATCTCCAAGGGGCTCGGAATGAGGCAGGCAGGAGTAGCCTCACAACACAGGGCCCATAGAATAAAAACGCTGAGCAATCCAGCAATGGGAACCTCCCAGCAGGCGGCCAAGAGCACCAAGTCTATGCGATTCAGGCCGCAGTAAACTCACAGCAGAGGGTCCACATCATGAAACTGCGAGCAACCCAGCCATTTGGACCTCAGAGCAGAAGGTCCACATCCCCAAGGTGTTGGGAGCATGGCAGGAGTGTCCTCGCACCACTTAGCACATATCAGAAAATGTGGGTACCCAGCAGTTAGGGCCTGACGCCAGAGGGCCCTCATCACTGAGGGGAGGAGGCTCCCAGCATGTTCCAACTACCAAAAGAAGGCCCACGTCGCCAAGGCGGGGTGTGCCAGCCAGGCAGGAGTGACCTCACAGCAGACGGCCCACCTCAAAAAGTGTGAGGAACCCAACCAGGATCAGACTCTCACCAGAGGGCCCATATCAGCAAGGGGACGGGAACCAGGCACGAGTGTCCTCACACCAGTGGGGCGACATCACTGAAAGATGAGGAAACTGGCACATGTGGCCACAAACCAGAGGACCTACATCACCAAGGGGCTGGGAGTGACACAGGCAGGAGGAGCCTCCCAACACAGGGCCCAAAGAATAAAAAAGGTGAGGAACCCAGCAGTTGGAACTTCCCAGCAGGCGGCCCAGAGTACAGAGGCTATGGGATCTAGGAATGAGTGAACTAACACCAGAGAGCTAACATCAGGAAACTGTGAGCAACCGAGTCGTTGGAACCTCAGAGCAGAAGGCCCATATCGCCATGGGGATGGGAACATTTCACGAGTGTCCTGGCATCACTGGGCTCACATCAGAAAACCTGGGGAGCCCAGCAGTTAGAGCCTGATGCCAGAGGGACCTCATCACCGAGGACAGGAGTCTCCAAAAGGATCCAACTGCCACCAGAGGGCCGACGTCACCAAGGCAATGGGAGCAAGCCAGGCAGGAGTTACCTCAGAGCACAGGGCCCACCTCACAGAACGGTAAGGAACCCAGCCAGGATCAGACTCTCACCAGAGGGGCCACATCACCAAGGGGCTGGGAAACAGGCACGAGTGTCCTCACACCATTGGGGCCACATCATCGAAAGGTGAGGGACCCAGCACACGTGGCCTCACACCAGAGGACACACATCACAACGGGGCTGGGATTGAGGCAGGCAGGAGGAGCCTCAAAACAGAGGGCCCATAGAATAAAAAAGGTGAGGAATCCCGCAGTTGGAACCTCCCAGCAGGCGCCCAGGAGCAGCAAGCCTATGGGATCTAGGCCGGAATGAACGCACATCAGAGGGCCCTCATCATGAAACTGTGAGCACCCCAGGGGTTGGGACCTCAGAGCAGAAGGCCCAAATTCCCATGTGGTTGGGAACCTGACAGGAGTGTACTCGCACCACAGGTCGCACATCTGCAAATTTTGGGAGCCCAGGAGTTAGGGTCTGACGCAAGAGGGCCCTCATTACCGAGGGACAGAGACTCGCAGCAGACACCAACTCCCAACTGAGGGCCCACGTCACCAAGGTGATGTGTGCCAGCCAGGCAGGAGTGACCTCACCGCAGAGGGCCTACCTCACAGAAGGGTGAGGAAACCAGCCAGGATAAGACTCTCACCAGAGGGCCCACATCACCAAGGGGATCGGAACCAGGCAGGAGGGTCCTCACACCAGTGTGGCCACATTATAGAAAGGTGAGGAACCCAGAACATGTGGCCTAAAACAGGGGACCCACATCTCCAAGGGGCTAGGAGTGAGGCAAGCAGGAGTATCCTCACAAAACAGAGCCCACAGAATAAAAGTTGTGAGGAATCCAGCAGTTGGAACCGGCCAGTAGGCCGCCCAGAGCACAGAGTCTATGGGATCCAGGCCACAGCAAACTCACAGCAGAGGTCCCACATCATGAAACTGTGAGCAACCCAGCGGATGGGACCTCAGAGCAGAAGGCCCACATCCCTATGGGGATGGGAACCTGACAGGAGTGTCCTCGGCCCACTTCCACGAATCAGAAAATGTGGGAACCCAGCAGTTAGGACCTGAGGCCAGAGGACCCTCATCACCGAGGGGAGGAGGCTCCCAGCAGGCTCCAACTGCCACCATAAGGCCGATGTCACCAAGGCGGGGTGTGCCAACCAGGCAGGAGTGAACTCAGAGCAGAAAGCACACCTCACAGAAGTGTGAGGAACCCAACAAGGATCAGACTGTCACCAGAGGGCCAACATCACCAAGGGAATGGGAACCAGGCAGGAGTGTCCTCACACCAGTGGGGCTACATCACCATAATTTGAGGGACCCAGCACACGTGGCCTCAAACCTGAGGACACACATCACCAAGGGGCTGGGAGTGAGGCAGGCCAGAGGATCCTCAAAACAGAGGGACCATAGAATAAAAAAGGTGAGGAATCCCACAGTTGGAACCTCCGGCAGGCAGCCAGGAGCAGCGAGGCTATGGGATCTAGGCAGGAGTGAACTCACACCAGAGGGCCCTCATCATGAAACTGTGAGCAACACAGCCATTGGGACCTCAGAGCAGAAGGCTCACATCCCCATGGGGATGGGAACCTGGCAGGAGTGTCCTTGCACCACTTAGCACGAATCAGAAAATGTGGGAACCCAGCAGTTAGGGCCTGAGGCCAGAGGGACCTCATCACCGAGGGGAGGAGGCTCCCAGCAGGCTCCAACTGCCACCATATGGCCGACGTTGCCAAGGCGGGGTGTGCCAGCCAGGCAGGAGTGACCTCAGAGCAGAGGGCCCACCTCACAGAAGGGTGAGGAACCTAACCAGGATCAGACTCTCACCAGAGGGCCAACATCACCAAGGTGATGGGAACCAGGCAAGACTGTCCTAACAGCAGTGGGGCCAACATCACCAAGGGAATGGGAACCAGGCAAGAGTGTCCTCACACCAGTGTGGCCACATTATAGAAAGGTGAGGAACACAGCACATGTGGCCTCAAACAAGGGGACACACATCACGAAGGGGCTGGGAGTGAGGCATGCAGGAGGAGACGCACAACCGAGGGCCCATAGAATAAAAAAGGTGAGGAATCGAGAAGTTGGAAACTCCAAGCTGGAGGCCCAGAGCACTGACACTATGGGATACAGGCCAGAGTGAACACACAGCAAAGGGCCCACATCATGAAACTGTGAGCAACCCAGCAGTTGGGACCACAGAACAGAAGTCCCACATGCCCATGGGGATGGGAACCTGGCAGGAGTGACTCGCACCACTGGGCACACATCAGAAAATGTGTGGAGCCCAGCACTTAGGGCCTGACACCAGAAGGCCCTCATCACTGAGGGGAGGAGGCCCCAGCACGCTCCAACTGCCACCAGAGGGTCCATGTCGCCAAGGCGACGTGCGCCAGCCAGGCAGGATTGACCTCACAGCAGAGGGCCCACATCATGAAAGTGTGAGCAACCCAGCCGTTAGGACCTCAGAACAGAAGGCCCACACGCTCATGAGGATGGGAACCTGGCAGGAGTGCCCTCGTACCACTTAGCACGTATCAGAAAATGTGGGAACCCCGCCATTAGGGTCTGACGCCAGAGGGCCTCATCACCGCGGGAAGGAGGCTCCCAGCAGGCTCCAACTGCCACCAGGGTGCCGAAGTCAACAAGGCGGGTTGTGCCAGCCAGGCAGGATTGACCTCAGAGAAGAGGGCTCACCTCACGGATGTGTGAGGAACCCAACCAGGATCAGAGTCTCACCAGAGGGCCCACATCACCAAGGGGATGGGAACCAGGCAGGAGTGTCCACACACCAGTGGGGCCACATCATCAAAAGATGAGGAACCCATCACATATGGCCTCAAACCTGAGGACATACATCACCATGTGGCTGGGAGTGAGGCAGGTATCTGGAGGGGCACATTTAACTCTAATTTCCCACCAGGAAGAGGAATTAACCAAAGGCTCAGAGTGCCGTGCCGGACCCTGATTATGGACTGAAGCAAACTTGCAGTTTTGTGGCCAGCTTACAAGGAAGCGAGTTAAGAAAGGAGCTCAGGGGCACTGTAATTCACAAACCTGCAGAGATAAATGACAGCTATTGGCAAAAATATATCGAAGTAAGTCTGCAAAGAGGACTTGAAAACGAGGCAGAATTGCAGGAATCATATTTCAAGAGGTAGATTGGAATTGCATTTAAAGCATATGAAAAGCGGCAGATCTTTGACAGTGATGCACATGGACAAAAAGTGCGTATACATTTTTCCTGAATATATTCAGGAAAAAACGCATATGAACATTTTGGCCAACCAAGCACTCCAGCAATGGAAATCCACACTACAATGAAGTCACATTTCCCATTCGTCAAAAAGGCCATCTGAATAAAGTGTAAAAACCAGAAACACAGGACAGGCCATGGAGAACAGGGAGCCGTGTTATGCTGATGGGCGGGATGTAAATTGCCAACAGACACTCTGGAGATGTTCATGGTGTATCC
Source organism: Phocoena phocoena (assembly GCF_963924675.1). Taxonomy (NCBI): domain Eukaryota; kingdom Metazoa; phylum Chordata; class Mammalia; order Artiodactyla; family Phocoenidae; genus Phocoena; species Phocoena phocoena. The sequence goes on along the minus strand of NW_027077760.1, from coordinate 896,792 downwards.
TGAAACATCTAAAAAACAAAGCTACAGAGCCTAGGGCACTTCCACTTTTGGCCCTATAGCTTAGGAAAATTAAAATCAACAAGACACAGCCAACACAAAATTTAGGGCTGCTGTGTTTACAAGAACCTCGAGTCCAGTACAAATTAAATATCCCAGAAAGAAAAAAATGGATAAAGAAGTTGTGCTACTTACGTACAACGGAATATCACTCAGCAGTGAAATCAATGTCATCAGGCCTGTAGCAGCAAATTGAGTGGATTTAATTATGATGATTCTAAGAGAAATATGTCACACAAAGAAAGATAATTATCATAAGATATCACTAATAGAGGGAGTGTAAACTTGGCTCCACATAAACTGAATTACAAAACCGAACAGAGTCTCACAGTTAGATAAAAACCTTATGCTTGCTTAAGGGGAAAGTTGAGTTGGGCTGCTGTATAAAAACAGATTGAAATTAGCACACATACCATTCCATAAGCCAAATACGTAATAAACAAGACCTACTCTTTGCTCAACGAAATAGACTCATCCATGGTGTATCACCTCACACCTATTAGAATGGGCATCATCAGAAAATCTACAAACAACAAATGCTGGAAACGGTGTGGAGATAAGGAATCCTCTTCCACTATTGTTGGGAACGTAAATTGATACAGTCACTGTGGAGAACATTATGGAGTTTCTTATAAAACTAAGAATAGAATTACCATATGATACAGCAATCCCTCTACTGGGCATATACCCAGACAAAACCATAAATCAAAAAGAGACATTCACCACTATGTTCATTGCATCACTATTTACACTATCCAGGAAATGGAAGCAACCTAAATGCCCACAGACAGACGAATGCATAAAGATGTGGTACATATATAAAATGGAATATTACTAAGCCATAAAAAGGAATGAAATTGGGACATTTGTAGAGACGTTGATGGATCTAGAGACTGTCATACAGAGTGAAGTAAGTCAGAAAGAGAAAAACAAATCTTGTATATTAATGCATATATGTGGAACCTAGAAAAATTGTACAGATGAACCGTTTTGCAAGGCAGAAATAGAGCAATACATGTATACAACAAACGTATGGACAACAAGGGGGGAAAGCTGTTGGGGATGGTGGTGGGAGGAGTTGAGATATTGGGATTGGTATGTATACATTTATATGTATAAAGTAGATAACCAAAAACAACCTGCTGTATAAAAATATAAAATTAAATTCAAAATAAAAAAATAAAATTAAAAAAAGTAAAACAGAAAAAATATTCTTCCCTTCACATACATGTATTTATATGAATAAATTATTTCCATGCTTATATCTGTAAATACACAAAAGAGGAATATAATCTACCTTGAACCAAAAATGAAAAAAAGATAAAAAAGAACAGAACCCACCAGTTACACAGAGGAAAACCGTTTCAGGGCACTTGCTCCAATTGCAAACAATTCTGAAGTTGGTCAGTGGTGGAGAATCATCTCCCATTCAGCCAGCATGCTCCTCGCAACAAGCGTCCTCACTGCAAAGCTGGGGGACCGTGCCGAGGTATCTGTGAGTAAACGTGGGCCGAGCCCCAGGCCAGCTGCTGCTGAAATGTTCCCACCCTTCCAAGGCTAAACACCTGAATATGTACAAGGACTTGAAAACCTAGAAGAAGGGCCATGGAGCCACATGAGGGACAGCATGCCAGCCGACTTGGTGCTTGCAGGCCAGCCAGGATGGTCCTGGCCCTGGGTGCTCTTCTGGAAGCTCTCCATTTCCCTGCCTGAGATACCCCTGCTGTCCAGGCCCCCACTGCTTTCTTCCTTCCTCACCTGTGCCCAGGGAGAAATTCCAGCGGCAGGTGTGGGTGACCCATCCTCTTCTTTAGCAGGTAGCATCTTGGCAACTGCTGCAGAAAGTCCAGCAGAGCCCCACTCACACTGGGACACCCACAAATCCGTGGCCTCTCACTCCCTCCCACCAGCTCAGCCCCGAGACTGCTGACAGGGCAGAGAAAATGGCGTCAGGCACAGCTGCAGGGGCTCTTGCTGCCTGGAGCGGTGTTTATATTGATCTCAACCCAGGCACACCTGGGGAGGGCTGGCCGGCACGGTCAGGCTTCCCAAGCCAGCCAATAATCACCCCTCAGGGGCTCACAGTTGCTGAAAATGGAACTTGCTGAATTGGCCAGGTCCAAGGAACAGGTGTGGGCTCCTGAGAGTCAGGATAGACAAGGGGCTGCAGCTCTGGCTTGTTTTCTAATTATATTATCTGGCCCATGAGTGGGAGACAACTTCAAGAAAACCCTCTCCTAATGAGAGGAACCCAGGAGTCAGGGAGAGGAGGGGTGGGTGGTGGTTGGAGACAGAGGCCTGGTGCCCCGGGTGCAGTGGAAGTCTCTGGAAGACCAGGTGGAGGAGGCCGCACAGAGTGATGCCCAGGGTCACAGACCTGTCAGAGCTGCTGTTTGTTAGTTCAAGTCCTGCTCTGAGGTGCTCTGTGTCAGATCTGAGCGACAGGTGAGCTGGGAGTGCTCTGTAATGAGGGCTATGTGCATGGTTCCTGTGTGCCCAGCCCTGCCAAGGTACCTGCAAGGGTAGCTCTGTATCCTGGGAGGGGCCTGACCACGGGAGCCCCATGGACTGCAGAGGACCTGCCCAGGGAATCCCATATCCTGGGAGGGGCCTGAACACGAGAGCCCCGTGGGCTGGGGTGGGGGTAGGGTACCTGCCCAGGTGAGCTCCATATCCTGGGATTGGCCTGACCTCGAGAGCCCCATGGGCTGCTGGAGTCCTGGTAAAGGATGTCAGGACAGTCAGTGAAGCCACTGAGGATATACCTCCTGTAGTTCCTAAATCCTACACCCTGCTGGTCATTCTACCAACCACCAGGACTTGGTATTCTGTATTAGTCTTCACTGATGCCTTCTTTTGTATTCCATTAGTCCCAGAGTCACAAGAAATTTTGGCTTGTGAGTGACAGGACTCAACATACAACTAAAACAATACTTCCAGGCTGTCTTGCCCCAAGGGTTCAAAAATTCCCACACCATCTTTGGGGAAAGCTCAGCTAAAGACCTAAAAGTTCTACCTCTGGAAAAGGAAACACTCCTTCAATATTCAGACGACATTCTGATCGCCAGCCCTACTAAGGAGGCCTCAGAACTACCAAGCCAATAAAGGATAGAAGTTGTCCACGAAAAAGCTCAAGTATCACAGACTACGGTGACCTGCCTGGGCTTCATTCTCACAGAAGGTCGGAGAAGCCCATCCCAGGAAAGGGAAGAAACAATTTACAGCCTTACCCCTTTCTGAAACTAGAAGACAGCTTAGGGGTTCCTGGGGAAGCCAGGGTTTCCTGCCTCTGGATCCCTAACTACAGTCTACTAGCTGGGCCTCTATATGAAACACTGAAAGGAAAAGATAATGATCCTTTTGAATAGAATCCAGAAGTGGCCTTTCAAGAATGGAAAGAGCAGTCAATTCAGACCCTTGCCCTGGAACTCCCTAATTTAGCTAAACCCTTTGACCTTTACATTCCTGGTGAAAGGTGAATCGCCATTGGAGTATTAGTGCAAAAACTGGGACCACTTGAAATGGAACAATGCAAGAATGCCATCCAGGTAGGATAAACTATGGTCACCAAGGGGCTTGGCCCACCGCCACATCTGGCCAAGATACTGGTGGTATCTGAAAACCTGGAAATCAGCAGCCCAAAAGGCCACCTCCCTTCTAAGGGAAACGGACCCCACGTGGTGATCCTAACCCCCAACCATGCCCTGAAGTTGCAGGGTTTGCTCCGTGGGCACACTGACCTCGATTGAGGAGGCCCTCCAACTCCAACCTCCAGAGAGATAACCGGGGGCAACGGGGCACCATGACGACCTGTGTGACCATCACTTGACCTGGAGTTTCTCTCATAAAACAACAAGAGTGTGTCCCAAAAGAGTAGACTACTGCTTGCAGTACTTACTGTACCCAGAGGGGAGCTAATAATCTTGGCGGGGGAACCGTATATCATGCTGTCACCATAGAAAAGCCTACAGACACCCTGATGATGGTGGCCAATAAGACCGGCTGGACTCCTGTTTACTTCCAAAGGCTCTTGACTCAGTGACCATCATGATCCTTCATCACCACTGACCCTGGACTGTCTGGGAGCTGACCGGGCAGGATCCTGACACCTGGTGCTGTTTTTACGTTAATTCAGGGGCCTAATGGAAGAAAGCGCAGACTGTTGGTCAGAGCATCTAGGCTGGCAGAAACGGTCAGTCAGAGCATCTAGGCTGGCAGAAACGGTCAGCCTAAGGTGGCCGAACAAATGTGGGGCGGAGTGAAACTGGACCTCACAGCGCCACTGCACATCTCCTTTCTGGACCCTTAAAGGTCATTAGAATCTATAACACTTCCAATACTGGTGCTCAGGTGGACGAGCAGGGAGGCAGGAGGCCTGGGGACAATCAACGTCACCTGGAGGCTGCTGGGGAGAAGTTCTGACCCTCGCCCACGGGTATGAAGCCTCCTAACTCAGCACTCAGCAGTTACAGAAGAAGGGTCTGCACCCGCAGCACTCCAAGAATGAGGAAAGGGACAAAAGGCAGAAGAGAAGTTTGTCCCAGGCAAAGCCCCTTAAAAATGCCTGGGAGATAAAAATAGAATCTGGGCAATAAAATAAAGTCTAACCATTTATATCCTTTGTGCTTTGTCTAATTTCAGGTGCTCCTAGTGTCCCGCATACAGAGGTTCCACACCCGGCACTTCAGACCAGATTTCCTAGAGCAGAATGGCTCGATGACACTTCAGCTCCTGGGGCCCAGTTCAGACTCCGTGACATAGAGCCTGAGCTGCAGCCAACCAGGTCCTCGAGAGCTCAGCCCCCTCCCTCCCAGTGACTCTGACAGGATCTCTACACAGCAGCCCAGCCCACAGCCCACAGGGTAGCACCTCTCCATTCTCTGATCAAAATATAAAGTTTCCTTTGCTTTTGAACCAAACTCAGTCTCGATCTATTGGCTCCAATGACACTGGGCAGGGGGACACTTGTTGGCGTCCACTCTGGAGGATCAGTAACAGAAATTGAGAACATTGTAACTTCAATGAACAGATGTGTGAGCCAAACTGTAATTAACATAGAACAGTGTATAAGGCTCGGGTAAAATAAGATGTTTCTAACACTTCCATTTGATATTTCCATCACTTTCTTATAAGCAAGTTCAGTGAAAAGGTTTGTCTTCTTTGTCAGGTCAATATTAGAGAAACAAAGTGATTTCTTTCCAAGGATGTACATCTAATAATCTTGGTTAAAGCTTCAATCTTGTTTTAAATGCTTTTGCATTGAAAATGATACCTCTCTTTCAGCTCCCCCATTTCTGAGAAGCATAAAATCTTATAATTTATTATTACCAAAGGGAAATGGTAGGAGGAGGGATAAATTAACAGTTTGGGATTAACACATACACACTGCTATGTATGAAATCATCAGCAAGGAACTACTGTATAGCACAGGGAACTACACTCAATATTTTGCAATAACCTATAAGGGGAAATGATCTGAAAAAGAATAGATATTTTTATTGACATCATCCATCAATGACAGTAAAAATGGAATCTAAGGGAAGACAGTGGTGAGTGCTTCTGACCCTGAAGACTTCAATCATCTAAAGTTTGGACTCTGCCTACTTCCCAAGGCCCTTAATGAACATATGTGTAGCCGTAGCTTAAAAAATTCCCCAGTTTGGGTTGCGGAGAGACACTGATATTTAAAATCCCCTGGTGTTCTCCTCACATGAATGGGACCCTTCCTACACCTAAAACATGCCTGTCACACCCAGAGGATGGTATACCGTCTGATCGGGAAAAGTTTGGAAAAGGCATCTCATCTCCTCATCTCTTGGTGCTAGGGTTCACCACTCCAGCGTCTTTACTAACAGTCTCCCCACTTGGAGATGTCAGCACTGTCAACATCCTGTTGCATACAGTTTGGAATTTGTCCAGAGGATGAAGCAGAAGGAGGAGGAACAATGAGAGACAAGTCCTAGGTGTTCGGACAGGCACATGCCACTCTAATTTCCAATCAGGAAGACGAATTGACCAAAGGCTAGGGTTGCCCATGGAAACAGAATAGGGCTTGAGGAATCCTGATGCTTTGTGGCCAGTTCCCATAAACACAAGTTGGAAAATGGAACTCAGGGGCACTAAAATTCACGAAACTGCAGAATTGAAAATATCTATCACTGAAAAATGTCTTGAGGAAAGTCAGAGAAAAGGACTTGTAAGCAACGGAGAATGGCAGGAAAGGGATTGGAAGAGGTAGAAAGGACTCGCCATTAAGCACAAGAAAAGGGGCTGAACATTGCCAACATTGCAGTTGGCCAAAAAGGGTGTATGCGTCTTTTTCTGTATATATTCAAGAAAAGGGCATACACTTTTTTAGCCAACCAAACAGGTGGGCACTGGAAATCAATACTACAAAACATATCACTTTGCATCAGTCAGAAGAGCCGTCCTCATAAAGTGTAAACACCAGAAATGCAGGACAGGGCAAGGAGAAAAGGGAGCCCTGTGAGTCTTATAGTGGAAATGTATATTGCCAACGGTCACTCTGGATAAGTCTATTGTGTTTACTAAAGCATCTAAAAAATGAGCTACCGAGCACAGGGCACTTGCACTCATGGATGTATATCTTGGGAAAAACAAAAATCGAGAGGACACAGGCACCCCAATGTTTACCACCTCTCTGTTTAAAAGATCCTCGACTAGGATATAACTTAAATGTATCTGCCGAGAAAAAACGGACAGAGATGTGGTGCTTATGTAGAGTGGAATATTACTCAGCCTGGAAATCAATGAAATACGGCCAGTTATAACAACTCCAGAGGAGTTACGTGTGATCATTCGAAGTCACATAATTCAAAAAGAAAAAGACATAAGATATCATTAATACATGGAATGTTAACATGGCTACACATGAACTGAATTACAAAAGAGAAGAGGGTTTCAAATTAAGAAAACCAACTTATGCTTCCTTAAGGGGAAAGGTGAGTTGGGGTGCTGCATAAAACCAGAGATTGAAATTAGCACAGATACCATTCCATAAGCCAAATATGTAATAGTCAAGACCTACACCTTGCTCAACGAAATGGACCCAACACGCCATATTCAATGCCTAAGAATATACCGGATTAGTAAGAATCTTAAAACCCATGGACTTATATGTCTCCGTAAGAGAATCAAGCGCGTGTACAGCGGCATAAACGAAGCAGTGAAAGTCCGATAAATCCCATTATTGAAATAAATTTCAAAAACAAAACACAATGACAGTGAAATAGGTAGCAATTCTTAAATAATTCACTCAGGGCATATGATGCAACCTGGATTTACCACATCTACACCCAGAGCTGGTTGAGACATAAGGCTGGACACTTCAGGCTGATAGCATTGGTGAGTTTCGGTGAACAAATGCAGATCCTTTGAAGTCATACTGCATAGTACCCATTCCAAGGGTCCCAACTCTCCAGGTTCAAGGGATTCTTTCTTCAGCTAAAACATGCGTGGGAAACGCCGAGTATGGTCCACCGTGTGATTAGGAAACGATTTAAAATGCATCTCAGTTTTCGTATCCTGGTCCTCGGGTTCACCATTCCTGACGGTTTACTAACACTCTCCCCGCTTGGAGAGTCAGTGCATTTAACCTCCTGTTTGGCACAGCTTGCAATTTCTGCGCAAGATGAACAGGAATAGAGAGAACCAATAAGAGACTAGCTATAGGTGTCTCCACGGGAAAATGTAACGCTCATTTCCCACCAGGAAGAGGAATTAACCAAAGGCTCAGCATGCCCTGCCGGAAACAGATTAGGGCCTGTAGCAATCCTGCGGTTTTGTGCCCAGCTCACAAGAAAGCGAGTTGAAGAAAGGAGCTCAGGGGCACTGTAATTCACAAACCTGCAGAGTTATAAATGACAGCTATCCTCCAAAAATATATTGAAGTAAGCCTGCGAAGGGGAGTTGAAAGTGGGGCAGAATTTCAGGAAAACGATTGCAGGGGGTAGACTGGAATTACCCAGAAAGCATAGGAAAAGAGGCAGAACGTCGACAATGGTGCACTTGGCCAAAAAGTGCGTATGCATTTTTTCCTGAATATATTCAGGAAAAAACGCATACGCACTTTTTCGCAAACCAAGCAAGCCTGTAAAGGAAATCTGCACTACAATGAAGTCTAACTGCCCCGTGGGCAAAAGGGCCATCTGAAAAAAGTGTAAAATCCAGAAAGGTAGGACAGTATATGGAGAACAGGGAGCCTTGTTATGCTGATTGGCAGGATGTAAATTGCCAACAGCCACCATGGAGAAGTGTATGGTGTTTCCTGAAACCCATAAGAAACAAAGCAACACAGCCTATGGCACTTCCACTTATGGTCCCAAAGATTACGGAAATTAAAATCAAAAACAGACCGCCACCCCAATGTTTGGGACGGCTGTGTTCACAAGAAGCTCGTCTACAGTACCAGGTAAATATCCCAGAAAGCAAAAAATGGATAAAGAAGTTGTGGCACGTACGTGCAATGCAATATCACTGAGCAATGAAATCTGTGTCATCAGGCCCGTAGCGGCATAGTGAGTGGATGCAGGTACGGTGATTCTACGTGAACTACGTCACACAGAAAAAGAAACATCATAAGATATCACTAATACACGGAATGTAAACTTGACTACACATGAACTGAATTACAAAACAGAACAGGGTCTCAAATTTAGAAAACCAACTAGTGCTTGCGTATGGGGAAAGGTGCGTTGGGGTGCTGCATAAAACCAGAGACTGAAATTAGCACAGATAACTTTCCATAAGCCAAATATGTAATAGACAAGACCTACTCCTTGCTCAACGAAATGGACCCAACACCACATATTCAACGCCTAGGAATATACCTGACTAGGAAGAATCTTAAAACCCATGGATATATATGCCTCCGTAAGAGAATCAGGCGTGTGTACAGCGGCCGAAACGCAGCAGTGAAAATCCGATAAATCCCATTATCAAAATAAATTTCGAAAACAAAACACAAAGACAGTGAAATAGAGAGCAATTCTTAAATAATTCACTCAGGGCATGTGATTCAACCGGGATTGACCACATCTACACCCAGAGCTGGTTGAGACATAAGGCTGGACACTTCAGGCTGATAGCATTGGTGAGTTTCGGTGAGCAAATGCAGACCCTTTGAAGTCATACTGCATGGTACCTATTCCATGGGTCCCAACTCTTCAAGTTTAAGGGATTCTTCCTCCAGCTAAAACATGCATGGGAAACCCACAGTATGGTCCACCGTGTGATTGGGAATCGATTTAAAATGCATCTCAGTTTTCGTATCCTGGTCCTCGGGTTCACAATTCCAGATGCTTTACTAACACTCTCCCCAATTGGAGAGTCAGTGCCTTTAACCTCCTGTTTGTCACAGCTTGCAATTTCTGTGCAAGATGAACAGGAATAGGGAGAACCAATCAGAGACTAGCTGTAGGAGTCTGCACGGGCAAATGTAACGCTCATTTCCCACCGGGAATAGGAATTAAACAAAGGCTCAGTGTTCCCTGCTGGAAACAGATTAGGGCCTGAAGCAATCCTGCGGTTTTGTGCCCAGGTCAAAAGAAAGCGAGTTGAAGAAAGGAGCTCAGGGGCACTGTAATTCACAAACCTGCAGAGTTATAAATGACAGCTATCCTCCAAAAGTATATTAAAGTAAGCCTGCGAAGGGGACTTGAATGCGGGGCAGAATTTCAGGAAGACGATTGCAGGGGGTAGACTGGAATTGCCCTGAAAGCATAGGAAAAGAGGCACAACGTCGACAATGATGCACTTGGCCAAAAAGGGCGTATGCGTTTTTTCCTGAATATATTCAGGAAAAAACGCATACGCCCTTTTTGGCCAACCAAGCAAGCCTGTAAAGGAAATCTGCACTACAATGAAGTCTCACTGCCCCCCGGGCAAAAGGGCCATCTGAAAAAAGTGTAAAATCCAGAAAGCTAGGACAGGATATGGAGAACAGGGAGCCTTGTTATGCTGATTGGCAGGATGTAAATTGCCAGCAGCCACCCTGGAGAAGTGTATGGTGTTTCCTGAAACACATAGGAAACAAAGCAACACAGCCTATGGCACTTCCACTTATGGTCCTATAGCTTACGGAAATTAAAATGAAAAACAGACAGCCACCCCAATATTTCGGACGGCGGTGTTCACAAGAAGCTCGTCTACAGTATCAGGTAAATATCCCAGAAAGCAAAAAATGGATAAAGAAGTTGTGGCACGTACGTGCAATGCAATATCACTCAGCAATGAAATCTGTGTCATCAGGCCCGTAGCGGCATAGTGAGTGGATGCAGGTACGGTGACTCTACGTGAACTACGTCACACAGAAAAAGAAATATCATAAGATATCACTAATACAGGGAATGTAAACTTGACTACACATGAACTGAATTACAAAACAGAACAGGGTCTCAAATTTAGAAAAGCAACTAGTGCTTGCTTATGGGGAAAGGTGCCTTGGGGTGCTGCATAAAACCAGAGACAGAAATTAGCACAGATAACATCCCATAAGCCAAATATTTAATAGACAAGGCCTACTCCTTGCTAAACGAAATGGACTCAACACCACATATTCAACGCCTAGGAATATACCTGACTAGGAAGAATCTTAAAAGCCATGGATATATATGTCTCCATAAGAGAATAAAGCGTGTGTACAGTGGCCGATACGGAGCAGTGAAAATCCGATAAATCCCATTATCAAAATAAATTTTGAAAACAAAACACAAAGACAGTGAAATAGAGAGCAATTCTTAAAAAATTCACTCAGGGCATGTGATGCAACCGGGATTGACCACATCTACACCCAGAGCTGGTTGAGACATAAGGCTGGACACTTCAGGCTGATAGCATTGGTGAGTTTCGGTGAGCAAATGCAGACCCTTTGAAGTCATACTGCATGGTACCTATTCCATGGGTCCCAACTCTCCAGGTTCAAGGGATTCTTCCTCCAGCTAAAACATGCATGGGAAACCCACAGTATGGTCCACCGTGTGATTGGGAAACGATTTAAAATGCATCTCAGTTTTCGTATCCGGGTCCTGGCGTTCACCATTCCAGATGCTTTACTAACACTCTCCCCGCTTGGAGAGTCAGTGCCTTTAACCTCCTGTTTGGTACAGCTTGCAAATTCTGTGCAAGATGAACAGGAATAGGGAGAACCAATGAGAGACTAGCTGTAGGTGTCTGCACGGGCAAATGTAACGCTCATTTCCCACCAGGAAGAGGAATTAACCAAAGGATAAACGTGCCCTGCCGGAAACAGATTAGGGCCTGAAGCAATCATGTGGTTTTGTGCCCAGCTCACAAGAAAGCGAGTTGAAGAAAGGAGCTCAGGGGCACTGTAATTCACAAACCTGCAGAGTTATAAATGACAGCTATCCTCCAAAAATATATTGAAATAAGCCTGCGAAGGGGACTTGAAAGCGGGGCAGAATTTCAGGAAAACGATTGCAGGGGGTAGACTGGAATTGCCCTGAAAGCATAGGAAAAGAGGCAGAACGTCAACAATGATGCACTTGGCCAAAAAGGGCGTATGCGTTTTTTCCTGAATATATTCAGGAAAAAACGCATAAGCCCTTTTTGGCCAACCAAGCAAGCCTGTAAAGGAAATCTGCACTACAATGAAGTCTCACTGCCCCCCGGGCAAAAGGGCCATCTGAAAAAAGTGTAAAATCCAGAAAGCTAGGACAGGATATGGAGAACAGGGAGCCTTGTTATGCTGATTGGCAGGATGTAAATTGCCAGCAGCCACCCTGGAGAAGTGTATGGTGTTTCCTGAAACACGTAAGAAATAAAGCAACACAGCCTATGGCAATTGCACTTATGGTCCTATTGCTTAGGGAAATTAAATTCAAAAAAGAAAGCCACCTCAAAGTTTGGGACTGCTGTGTTCCCAAGTAGCTCGTCTACAGTACCAGGTAAATATCCCAGAAAGCAAAAAATGGATAAAGAAGTTGTGGCACGTACGTGCAATGCAATATCACTCAGCAATGAAATCTGTGTCATCAGGCCTGTAGCGGCATAGTGAGTGGATGCAGGTACGGTGATTCTACGTGAACTACGTCACACAGAAAAAGAAACATCATAAGATATCACTAATACACGGAATGTAAACTTGACTACACATAAACTGAATTACAAAACAGAACAGGGTCTCAAATTTAGAAAACCAACTAGTGCTTGCTTATGGGGAAAGGTGCGTTGGGGTGCTGTATAAAATCAGAGACTGAAATTAGCACAGATAACTTTCCATAAGCCAAATATGTAATAGAGAAGACCTACTCCTTGCTCAACGAAATGGACCCAACACCACATATTCAATGCCTAGGAATATACCTGACTAGGAAGAATCTTAAAACCCATGGATATATATGTCTCCATAAGAGAATCAAGCGTGTGTACAGCGGCCGAAACGCAGTAGTGAAAATCCGATAAATCCCATTATCAAAATAAATTTCGAAAACAAAACACAAAGACAGTGAAATAGAGAGCAATTCTTAAATAATTCAGTCAGGGCATGTGATGCAACCGGGATTGACCACATCTACACCCAGAGCTGGTTGAGACATAAGGCTGGACACGTCAGGCTGATAGCATTGGTGAGTTTCGGTGAGCAAATGCAGACCCTTTGAAGTCATACTGCATGGTACCCATTCCATGGGTCCCAACTCTCCAGGTTCAAGGCATTCGTCCTGCAGTTAAAACATGCATGGGAAACCCAGAGTATCGTCCACCGTGTGATTGGCAAAGATTTAAAATGCATCTCAGTTTTCGTATCCTGGTCCTCGGGTTCACCATTCCAGATGCTTTACTAAAACTCTCCCCGCTTGGAGAGTCAGTGCCTTTAACCTCCTGTTTGGCACAGCTTGCAATTTCTGTGCAAGATGAACAGGAATAGGGAGAACCAATGAGAGACTAGCTGTAGGTGTCTGCACGGGCAAATGTAACGCTCATTGCCCACCAGGAAGAGGAATTAAACAAAGGCTAGGTGTGCCCTGCTGGAAAGAGATTAGGGCCTGAAGCAATCCTGCGGTTTTGTGCCCAGCTCACAAGAAAGCGAGTTGAAGAAAGGAGCTCAGGGGCACTGTAATTCACAAACCTGTAGAGTTATAAATGACAGCTATCCTCCAAAAATATATTGAAGTAAGCCTGCGAAGGGGACTTGAAAACAGGGCAGAATTTCAGGAAAACATTTGCACGGGGTAGACTGGAATTGCCCTGAAAGCATAGGAAAAGAGGCAGAACGTCGACAATGATGCACTTGGCCAAAAAGGGCGTATGCGTTTTTTCCTGAATATATTCAGGAAAAAACGCATACGCCCTTTTTGGCCAACCAAGCAAGCCTGTAAAGGAAATCTGCACTAAAATGAAGTCTCACTGCCCCCCGCGCAAAAGGGCCATCTGAAAAAAGTGTAAAATCCAGAAATGTAGGACAGGATATGGAGAACAGGGAGCCTTGTTATGCTGATTGGCAGGATGTAAACTGCCAGCAGCCACCCTGGAGAAGTGTATGGTGTTTCCTGAAACACGTACGAAACAAAGCAACACAGCCTATGGCACTTCCACTTATGGTCCTATAGCTTATGGAAATTAAAATCAAAAACAGACAGCCACCCCAATATTTGGGACGGCTGTGTTCACAAGAAGCTCGTCTACAGTATCAGGTAAATATCCCAGAAAGCAAAAAATGGATAAAGAAGTTGTGGCACGTACGTACAATGCAATATCACTCAGCAATGAAATCTGTGTCATCAGGCCCGTAGCGGCATAGTGAGTGGATGCAGGTACGGTGATTCTACGTGAACTACGTCACACAGAAAAAGAAACATCATAAGATATCACTAATACACGGAATGTAAACTTGACTACACATGAACTGAATTACAAAACAGAACAGGGTCTCAAATTTAGAAAACCAACTAGTGCTTGCTTATGGGAAAAGGTGACTTGGGGTGCTGCATAAAACCAGAGACTGAAATTAGCACAGATAACTTTCCATAAGCCAAATATGTAATAGACAAGACCTACTCCTTGCTCAACGAAATGGACCCAACACCACATATTCAACGCCTAGGAATATTCCTGACTAGGAAGAATCTTAAAACCCATGGATATATATGTCTCCGTAAGAGAATCAAGCGTGTGTACAGTGGCCGAAACGCAGCAGTGAAAATCCGATAAATCCCATTATCAAAATAAATTTCGAAAACAAAACACAAAGACAGTGAAATAGAGAGCAATTCTTAAATAATTCACTCAGGGCATGTGATGCAACCGGGATTGACCACATCTACACCCAGAGCTGGTTGAGACATAAGGCTGGACACTTCAGGCTGATAGCATTGGTGAGTTTCGGTGAGCAAATGCAGACCCTTTGAAGTCATACTGCATAGTACCCATTCCATGGGTCCCAACTCTCCAGGTTCAAGGCATTCTTCCTCCAGCTAAAACATGCATGGGAAACCCAGAGTATCGTGCACCGTGTGATTGGGAAACGATTTAAAATGCATCTCAGTTTTCGTATCCTGGTCCTCGGGTTCACCATTCCAGATGCTTTACTAACACTCTCCCCGCTTGGAGAGTCAGTGGCTTTAACCTCCTCTTTGGCACAGCTTGCAATTTCTGTGCAAGATGAACAGGAATAGGGAGAACCAATGAGAGACTAGCTGTAGGTGTCTGCACGGGCAAATGTAACGCTCATTACCGACCAGGAAGAGGAATTAACCAAAGGCTCAGCGTGCACTGCTTAAAACAGATTAGGGCCTGAAGCAATCCTGCGGTTTTGTGCCCAGCTCACAAGAAAGCGAGTTGAAGAAAGGAGCTCAGGGGCACTGTAATTCACAAACATGCAGAGTTATAAATGACAGCTATCCTCCAAAAATATATTGAAGTAAGCCTGCGAAGGGGACTTGAAAACGGGGCAGAATTTCAGGAAAACGATTGCAGGGGGTAGACTGGAATTGCCCTGAAAGCATAGGAAAAGAGGCAGAACGTCCACAATGATGCAATTGGCCAAAAAGGGCGTATGCGTTTTTTCCTGAATATATTCAGGAAAAAACGCATACGCACTTTTTGGCCAACCAAGCAAGCCTGTAAAGGAAATCTGCACTACAATGAAGTCTCACTGCCCCCCGGGCAAAAGGGCCATCTGAAAAAAGTGTAAAATCCAGAAAGGTAGGAAAGGATATGGAGAACAGGGAGCCTTGTTATGCTGATTGGCAGGATTTAAATTGCCAGCAGCCACCCTGGAGAAGTGTATGGTGTTTCCTGAAACACGTAAGAAACAAAGCAACACAGCCTATGGCACTTCCACTTATGGTCCTATAGCTTACGGAAATTAAAATCAAAAACAGACAGCCACCCCAATATTTGGGACGGCTGTGTTCACAAGAGGCTCGTCTACAGTATTAGGTAAATATCGCATAAAGCAAAAAATGGATAAAGAAGTTGTGGCACGTACGTACAATGCAATATCACTCAGCAATGAAATCTGTGTCATCAGGCCCGTAGCCGCATAGTGAGTGGATGCAGGTACGGTGATTCTACGTGAACTACGTCACACGGAAAAAGAAACATCATAAGATATCACTAATACACGGAATGTAAACTTGACTACACATGAACTGAATTACAAAACAGAACAGGGTCTCAAATTTAGTAAACCAACTAGTGCTTGCTTATGGGGAAAGGAGCCTTGGGGTGCTGTATAAAACCAGAGACTGAAATTAGCACAGATAACTTTCCATAAGCCAAATATGTAATAGACAAGACCTACTCCTTGCTCAACGAAATGGACCCAACACCACATATTCAACGCCTAGGAATATTCCTGACTAGGAAGAATCTTAAAACCCATGGATATATATGTCTCCGTAAGAGAATCAAGCGTGTGTACAGCGGCCGAAACGCAGCAGTGAAAATCCGATAAATCCCATTATCAAAATAAATTTCGAAAACAAAACACAAAGACAGTGAAATAGAGAGCAATTCTTAAATAATTCACTCAGGGCATGTGATGCAACAGGGATTGACCACATCTACACCCAGAGCTGGTTGAGACATAAGGCTGGACACTTCAGGCTGATAGCATTGGTGAGTTTCGGTGAGCAAATGCAGACCCTTTGAAGTCATACTGCATGGTACCCATTCCATGGGTCCCAACTCTCCAGGTTCAAGGCATTCTTCCTCCAGCTAAAACATGCATGGGAAACCCAGAGTATCGTCCACCGTGTGATTGGGAAACGATTTAAAATGCATCTCAGTTTTCGTATCCTGGTCCTCGGGTTCACCATTCCAGATGCTTTACTATCACTCTCCCCGCTTGGAGAGTCAGTGCCTTTAACCTCCTGTTTGGCACAGCTTGCAATTTCTGTGCAAGATGAACAGGAATAGGGAGAACCAATGAGAGACTAGCTGTAGGTATCTGCACGGGCAAATGTAACGCTCATTGCTGACCAGGAAGTGGAATTAAGCAAAGGCTCAGCGTGCCCTGCTGAAAACAGATTAGGGCCTGAAGCAATCCTGCGGTTTTGTGCCCAGCTCACAAGAAAGCGAGTTGAAGAAAGGAGCTCAGGGACACTGTAATTCACAAACCTGCAGAGTTATAAATGACAGCTATCCTCCAAAAATATATTGAAATAAGCCTGCGAAGGGGACTTGAAAACGGGGCAGAATTTCAGGAAAACGATTGCAGGGTGTACACTGGAATTGCCCTGAAATCATAGGAAAATAGGCACAACGTCGACAATGATGCACTTGGCCTAAAAGGGCGTATGCGTTTTTACGCATACGCCCTTTTTGGCCAACCAAGCAAGCCTGTAAAGAAATCTGCACTACAATGAAATCTCACTGCCCCCCCGTGCAAAAGGGCCATCTGAAAAAAGTGTAAAATCCAGAAAGTTAGGACAGGATATGGAGAACAGGGAGCCTTGTAATGCTGATAGGCAGGATGTAAATTGCCAGCAGCCACCCTGGAGAAGTGTATGGTGTTTTCTGAAACACGTAAGAAACAAAGCAACACAGCCTATGGCACTTCCACTTATGGTCCTATAGCTTACAGAAATTAAAATCAAAAACAGACAGCCACCCCAATATTTGGGACGGCTGTGTTCACAAGAAGCTCGTCTACAGTATCAGGTAACTATCCCAGAAAGCAAAAAATGGATAAAGAAGTTGGGGCACGTACGTACAATGCAATATCACTCAGCAATGAAATCTGTGTCATCAGGCCCGTTGCGGCATAGTGAGTGGATGCAGGTACGGTGATTCTACGTGAACTACGTCACACAGAAAAAGAAACATCATAAGATATCACTAATACACGGAATGTAAACTTGACTACACATGAACTGAATTACAAAACAGAACAGGGTCTCAAATTAGAAAACCAACTAGTGCTTGCTTATGGGAAAAGGTGCCTTGGGGTGCTGCATAAAACCAGAGACTGAAATTAGCACAGATAACTTTCCATAAGCCAAATATGTAATAGACAAGAACTACTCCTTGCTCAACGAAATGGACCCAACACCACATATTCAACGCCTAGGAATATACCTGACTAGGAAGAATCTTAAAACCATGGATATATATGTCTCCGTAAGAGAATCAAGCGTGTGTACAGCGGCCGAAACGCAGCAGTGAAAATCCGATAAGTCCCATTATCAAAATAAATTTCGAAAACAAAACACAAAGACAGTGAAATAGAGAGCAATTCTTAAATAATTCACTCAGGGCATGTGATGCAACCGGGATTGACCACATCTACACCCAGAGCTGGTTGAGACATAAGGCTGGACACTTCAGGCTGATAGCATTGGTGAGTTTCGGTGAGCAAATGCAGACCCTTTGAAGTCATACTGCATGGTACCCATTCCATGGGTCCCAACTCTCCAGGTTCAAGGGATTCTTCCTCCAGCTAAAACATGCATGGGAAACCCAGAGTATCGTCCACCGTGTGATTGGGAAACGATTTAAAATGCATGTCAGTTTTCGTATCGTGGTCCTCGGGTTCACCATTCCAGATGCTTTACTAACACTCTCCCCGCTTGGAGAGTCAGTGCCTTTAACCTCCTGTTTGGCACAGTTTGCAATTTCTGTGCAAGATGAACAGGAATAGGGAGAACCAATGAGAGACTAGCTGTAGGTGTCTGCACGGGCAAATGTAACGCTCATTTCCCACCAGGAAGAGGAATTAACCAAAGGCTCAGTGTGTCTTGCCGGAAACAGATTAGGGCCTGAAGCAATCCTGCGGTTTTGTGCCCAGCTCACAAGAAAGCGAGTTGAAGAAAGAGCTCAGGGGCACTGTAATTCACAAACCTGCAGAGTTATAAGTGACAGCTAACGTCCAAAAATATATTGAAGTAAGCCTGCGAAGAGGACTTGAAAGCGGGGCAGAATTTCAGGGAAACGATTTCAGGGGGTAGACTGGAATTGCACTTAAAGCATAGGAAAAGAGGCAGAACGTCGACAATGATGCACTTGGCCAAAAAGGGCGTATGCGTTTTTTCCTGAATATATTCAGGAAAAAACGCATACGCCCTTTTTGGCCAACCAAGCAAGCCTGTAAAGGAAATCTGCACTACATTGAACTCTCACTACCCCCCGGTCAAAACGGCCATCTGAAAAAAGTGTAAAATCTAGAAAGGCAGGACAGGCCATGGAGAAGAGGGAGCATTGTTTTGCTGATGGGCGGGATGTAAATTGCCAACAGCCACTCTGGAGAAGTGTATGGTGTTTCCTGAAACACATAAGAAATGAAGAAACACAGCCTATGGCACTTACACTTATGGTCCTATAGCTTAGGGAAATTAAAATCAAAAACACACAGCCGCCCCAAAGTTTCGGACGGCTCTGTTTACAAGAACCTCATCTACGGTACAAGTTCAATATCCCAGAAAGCGAAAAATGGATAAAGAACTTGTGGTACATACGTACAATGGAATATCACTCAGCAATGAAATCTCTGACATCAGGCCCGAAGCGGCATACTGAGTGGCTTCAGGTACGGTGATACTACGTGAAATACATCACAGAGAAAAAGAAACATCTTAAGATATGACTAATACACGAGATGTAAACTTGATTACACATGAACTGAATTACAATAGAGAACAGGGTTTCAAATTTAGAAAAACAACTTTCGCTTGCTTATGGGGAAAGGTGAGTTAGGGTGCCGCATAAAACCAGAGATTGAAATTAGCACAGACTCCGGCCCATATGCCAAATATATAATAGAAAAGACATACACTAACCTTTACCGGAAGCCTTAACCTAACCCGTTCCCTAATCCTAACCCATACGCTAAGACTAACCCGTACCCTAACACGTACGCTCACACTAAACCGTTGTCGTACGGTAACCTGTCCCCTAAATCGTCCTCATCCCCTAACCCTAACCATAACCCGTACCCTAAAACCTACACTCACCCTAAACCGTTGCTGTACCCTAAACTGTCACCTAAATCTTCCTCATTCCCTAACCCTAACCCTAAACATAACCCTAAACCTAACCCTTACCCGAAGTCTTATGCTAAACCGTCACCTAATCCTAAACCGTACGCTAACACTAACCCGTACCCTAACACGTACGCTCAACCTACACTGCTGTCGTATCCTAATCTGTATCCGAAACCGTCCCCGTCCCCTAAACCTAACCCTAACCCTAACCCTTACTCGAAGCCTTCCACTAACACGTCCCCAATCCTAACACGTATGCTAACACTATCCCGTACCCTAACACGTACGCTCAACCTAAACCATTCTCCTAAACTAACCTGTCCGCTAAACCGTCCCCGTCCCCTAACACTAACCCTAACCCTAACCCTAACACTAACCCCTACCCAAAGCCTTACACTTACCCGTCCCTTTATCCTAACCCGTAGGCTATCACTAACCCGTACACTAACATGTACGCTCACACTAAACCGTTGTCGTACCCTAACCTGTCCCCTAAACCGTCCCGTCCCCTAACCCTAACCTTAACCATAACACTAACCCTTACCCGAAGCCTTAAACTAACCCGTCCCCTAATCCTAACCCGTACGCTAACACTAACATGTACCCAAACACGTACGCTCACCCTAAACCGTTGTCGTACACTAAACTGTCCCCTAAACGATCCCCGTCCCATAACCCTAACCCTAGCCCTAACCCTAACACTAACCCTAAACCAAACACTTACCTGAAGCCTTAACCTAACCCATCCCATAATCCTAACTCGTACGCTAACACTAACCCATATCCTAACATGTACGCTCACCATAAACCGTTGTCGTACCCTAACCTGTCCCCTAAACCGTCGCCGTCACCTAAACCTAACCCTTATCCTAACTCTTACCCGAAGGCTTAACATAACCCGTCCCCTAATCCTATCCCGTACGCTAAGAGTAACCCGTACCCAAACATGTACGCTCACCCTAAACCGTTGTCGTACCCTAACATGTCCCCTAAACCGTCCCCGTTCCCTAACCCTAACCCTAAATCTTACCCGAAGCCTTACCCTAACCCGTCCCCTAAACCTATCACGTATGCTAACACTAACCCATACCCTAACACGTACGCTCACCCTAAACCGTGGTCGTACCCTAATCTGTCCACTAAACCGTCCCCGTCCACTAACCCTAACCCTAACCCTATCCGTACCCCTTACCTGAAGCCTTACCCTAACACGACCCCTAATACTAACCCGTACGCAAACACTAATCCATACCCTAACTTGTACGCTCACACTAAACTGTTGTCATACGCTAACCTGTACCCTAAACCGTCCCCGTCCCCTAACCCTAAACGTAACCGTAACCCTAACCCTTACCCGAAGCCTTACCCTAAGCCGTCCCCTAATCCTAACACGTACGCTAACACTAACCCGTACGCTAACACGTATGCTCACCCTAAACCGTTTTCGTACACTAACCTGTCACCTAAACCGTCCCCGTCCCCGTCCACTAACCCTAACCCTAACCCTAACCCTAATCCTTACCCGAAGCCTTACCCTAACCCGTCCCATAAACTTAACCCGTACGGTAACACTAACCCGTACCCTAACACGTACGCTCACCCTAAAACGTTGTTGTACTCTAACCTGTCCCCTAAAACGTCCCCGTCCCCTAACCCTAACCCTAACCCTAACCCTAACCCTTACCCGAAGCCTTACCCTAACCAGTCCCCTAATCCTAACCCGTACGCTAACACTAACCAGTACCCTAACACGTACCCTCACCCTAAACCGTTGTCGTACCCTAAACTGTCCCCTAAACCGTCCCCGTCCCTTCACCCTAACCCTAACCCTAACACTAACCCTAACCCTTACACGACGCCTTACCCTAACCCGTTCCCTAATCCTAACCCGTATGCTAACACTAACCCGTACCCTAACACGTAAGCTCACACTAAACCATAGTCGTACCCTAACCTGTCCCCTAAACCGTCCCCGACCCCTAAACCTAACACTAAACTTAACCCTAACCCTAACACTCACCCGATGCCTTACCCTAACCCGTCCCCTAATCCTAACCCGTACGCTAACACTGACCCGTACCCTAACATGTACGCTCACCCTAAACCGTTTTCGTACCCTAACCTGTCCCCTAAACTGTCCCCGTCCCCTAACCCTAACACTAATCCTTACCCGAAATTTTACCCTAACCCGTCCCCTAAACCTAACCCGTACGCTAACACTAACCAGTACCCTAACACGTAAGCTCACACTAAAGAGTTGTCGTACCCTAACCTGTCCCCTAAACCGTCCCCATCCCCTATCCTTAACCCTAACGCTAACCCTTACCCGTAGTCTTACACTAACCCATCCCCTAATCCTAACCCGTATGATAACACTAATCCGTACCCTAACACGTACGCCCAACCTAAACCATTGTCGTACACTAACATGTCCCCAAAACCGTCCCCGTCCCATAACCCTAAACCTAACCCTAACCCTAACCCTTACCCTAAGCCTTACCCTAAGCCGTCCCCTAATCCTAACCCATACACTAACACTAAATCGTACCCTAGCATGTACGCTCAACCTAAACCGCTGTTGCACCTGAACCTGTCCTCTAAACTGTCCCTGTCCCCTAACACTAACCCTAACCCAACCCTAACCTTAAACCTAACACTTACCCGAAGCCTTACACTAACCCGTCCCCTAATCCTAAACCGTACGCCAACACAAACCCGTACCCTAATATGTACGCTCACCATAAAGCGTTGTCGTACCCTAACCTGTCCGCTAAACCGTCCCCGTCCCCTAACCCTAATGCTAACCTTAAAACTAACCATAAAACTTACCCGAAGCCCTACAATAACCCGTCCCGTAATCCTAACCCGTACACTAACACTAACCCATACCCTAACACGTACGCTCAGCCTAAACCGTTGTCGTACACGAAACTGTCCCCTAATCCGTCCCCGTCTCCTAACCCTAACCCTAAACCTAACCCTAACCCTAACCCTTACCCGAAGCCTTACCCTAACCCGTACCCTAATCCTAAACCGTACGCGAACACTAACCCATACCCTAACACGTACACTCACCCTAAACCATTGTCGTACACTAACCTGTCCCCTAAACCGTCCCCATCCCCTAACACTAACCCTAACCCTAACTCTAAGCCTAACCCTTACCCGAAGCCTTACCCTAAGCCGTACCCTAATCCTAACACGTACGCTAACACTAACCCGTACCCTAACATGTACGCTCACCCTAAATCTTTGTCGTACCCTAACCTGTCCCCTAAACCGCCCCCGTCCCCTAACCCTAACCCTAAACCTAAACCTAACCCTATGCCTAAACATTAGCCTTCCCCTAAGCCTTACCCTAACCCGTCCAATAATCCTAACCCGTACGCTAAAACTAACCCGTACCATAACACGTACGCTAACCCTAAACCGTTCTCGTAACCTAACCTGTCCCCTAAACTGTCCCCGTCCCCTAACACTAACCCTAAACCTAACCCTAACCCTAAACATTACCCGAAGCCTTACCCTAACCCGTTCCCTAATCCTAACCCGTACGTTTACACTAACCCGTACCCTAACACGTACGCTCACCCTAAACCGTTGTCGTACCCTAACATGTCCCCTAAACCGTCCCCGTCCCCTAACACTAACCCTAACACTAACCCTAACCCTAACCCTTACCCGAAGCCTTACCCTAACACATTCCCTAATCCTAACCCGTACGCTAACACTAACCCGTACCCTAACACGTACGCTCACCCTAAACCGTTGTCGTACCATAACATGTCCCGTAAACCGTCCCTGTCCCCTAACCCTAACCCTAACACTAACCCTAACCCTAACATTTACCCGAAGCCTTACCCTAACCCGTCTCCTAATCCTAACCCGTACGCTAAAACTAACCCATACCCTAACATGTACGCTCACCCTAAACCTAGTCGTACCCTAACCTATCCACTAAACCGTCCCTGTCCCCTAACCCTAACCCCAACCCTAACCCTAACCGTTACCCGCAGCCTTACCCTAACCCGTGCCCTAAACCTAACATGTGCACTAACACTAACCAGTACCCAAACACGTACGCTTAACCTAAACTCATGTCGTACACTAACCTGTCCCCTAAACTGTCCCCGTACTCTAACCCTAACCCTAACCCTAACCCTAACCCTAGCCCTTACCCTAAGCCTTACACTAACCCGTCTCCTAATCCTAACCCGTACGCTAACAGTAAAACGTACCGTAACACGTACGCTCACCCTAAACCGTTGTCATAACGTAACCTGTCCCCTAAACCGTTCCCGCCCCCTAACCCTAACACTAACCCTAACCCTAACCCTAACCCTAAACATAACCCTTACCCGAAGCCTTACCCTAACCCGTCCCCTAATCCTAACCTGTATGCTAACACTAACCCGTACCCTAACACGTACGCTCACCCTAAACCATTGTCGTACCCTAACCTGTCCAATAAACCGTCCGCATCCCCTAACCCTAACCCTAAACCTAACCCTAACCCTAACCCTAACCCTAACCCTTACCCGAAGCCTTACACTAACCCGTCCCCTAATCCTAACCCGTACGCTAACACTATCCCTTACCCTAACACGTACACTCACCTGAAACTGTTATCGTACCCTAAACTGTCCCCTAAACCGTCCCCGTCCCCATCCCCTAACCCTAACCCTAACCCTAACCCTAACCCTTACCTGAAGCCTTATCCTTACCCGTCCCCTAATCCTACACCGTACGTTAACACTAACCCGTACCCTAAAACGTACGCTAACCCTAAACCGTTGTTGTACCCTAAACTGTCCCCTAAACCGTCCCCGTCCCCTAACCCTAACACTAACACTAACCCTAATCCTTACCCGAAGCCTTAACCTAACCCGTCCCCTAATCCTAACCCGTACGCTAACAATAACACGTACCCTAACATGTACGCTCACACTAAAACATTGTCGTACACCAACCTGTCCCCTAAACCTTCCCCGTCCCCTAACCCTAAACCTAACCCTTACCCGAAGCCTTACCCGAAGCCTTACCCTAACACGTCCCCTAATCATAACGCGTACGCTAACACTAACCAGTACCGTAACACGTACGCTCACCCTAAACCGTTGTCGTACCCTAACCTGTCCCCTAAACCGTCCCCGTCCCCTAACACTAACCCTAAACCTAAACCTAACCCTAACCCTTACCCGAAGCCTTAACCTAACACATTCCCTAATCCTAACCCGTACGCTAACACTAACACGTACCCTAACACGTACGTTAACCCTTAACCGTTGTCGTACCCTAAAATGTTCCCTAAACCATCCCCGTCCCCTAACCCTAACCCTAAACCTAACCCTTACCCGAAGCCTTACGCTAACCCTTCCTTTAATCCTAACCTGTACACTAAAACTAACCCATACCCTAACACGTACGCTCACCCTAAACCGTTGTCGTACCCTAACCTATCCACTAAACCGTCCCCGTCCCCTAACCCTAACCCCTAACCCTAACCCAAACCCTAACCCTAACCCTAACCCTAACTCTTACCCGAAGCCTTAAAATAACCCGTCCCCTAATCCTAACACGTACACTAACACTAACCAGTACCCTAACACTTACGCTTAACCTAAACCATTGTCGTACACTAACCTGTCCTCTAAACTGTCCCCGTCCTCTAACCCTAACACTAACCCTAACCCTAACCCTAAACCTAGCCCTTACCCTAAGCCTTACGCTAAACCGTCCCCTAATTCTAAACCGTACGCTAACAGTAACCCGTATCCTAACACGTACGCTCACCCTAAACCGTTGTCATACACTAACCTGTCCCCTAAACCGTCCCCGTCCCGTAACCCTAACCCTAACCCTAACCCTAAACCTAACTCTTACCCGAAGGCTTACACTAACCCGTCCCATAATCCTAACCCGTACGCTAACACTAACCCGTACCCTATCACGTAGGCACAGCCAAAACCGTTGTCGTACACTAACCTGTCCCCTAAACCATCCCCGTCCCCTAACCCTAACACTAACCCTAACCCTAACCCTTACCCTGACCCAAACCCTTACTCTAACCCGTCCACTAATCCTAACGCGTAAGCCAAAACTAACCCATACCCTAACACGTACGCTCACCTTAAACTGTTATCGTACCCTAACCTGTCCCCTAAACCACCCCATCCCCGTCCCCTAACCCTAACCCTATCCCTAAACCTAACACTTACCCGAAGCCTTTCCCTAACACGTTACCTAATCCTACTCCGTACATTAACACTAACCCGTACCCTAACACGTACGCTCACCCTAAACCGCTGTTGTACCCTAAACTGTCCCCTAAACCGTCCCCATCCCCTAACCCTAAACCTAACAATAACCCTAAACATTACCCGAAGCCTTACCCTAACCCATCCCCTAATCCTAAACCGTACGCTAACAATAACCCGTACCCTAACACGTATGCTCACACTAAACCTTTGTCGTGCCCTAACCTGTCCCCTAAACCGTCCCCGTCCCCTATCCCTAACCCTAACCCTAACCCTAACCCTTACCCGAAGCCTTACACTAACCCGTCCCCTAATCCTAATGCGTACGCTAACACTAAACAGTACCCTAACACGTACGCTCACCCTCAACCGTTGTCGTACCCTAACCTGTCCCCTAAAACGTCCCCATCCCCTAACCCTAACCCTAGCCCTAACTCTAACCCTCACCCTTACCCGAAGCCTTACCCTAACCTGTCCCCTAATCCTAATGCGTACGCTAACACTAACCAGTACCCTAACACGTACGACCACCCTAAACCGTTGCCGTACCCTACCCTGTCCCCTAAATCGTCCCCATCCCCTAACCCTAACCCTAACCCTAAATCTAACCCTAACACTTACCCTAAGCCTTACCCTAACCCGTCCATTAATCCTAAACTGTACGCTAACACTAACCCGTACCCTAACACGTACGCTCACCCTAAACCTTTGTCTTACCCTAACCTGTCCCCTCAACCGTCCCCGTACCAATCCCCATCCCCTAACCCTAACCCTAACTCTACCCCTAACCCTTACCCAAAGCCTTACCCTAACCCGTCCCCTAATACTAAACCGTACGCTAACACTAACCCGTACCTTAACACGTACGCTCACCCTAAACCATTGTCGTAACCTAACGTGTCCCCTAAACCGTCCCCGTCCCCTAACCCTAACCCTAACCCTAACCCTTACCCGCAGCCTTACCCTAACCCGTGCCCTAAACCTAACCCGTACACTAACACTAACCAGTACCCTAACACTTACGCTTAACCTAAACTATTGTCGTACACTAACCTGTCCTCTAAACTGTCCCCGTCCTCTAACCCTAACCCTAACCCTAACCCTAACCCTAAACCTAGCCCTTACCCTAAGCCTTACGCTAAAACGTCCCCTAATTCTAACCCGTACGCTAACAGTAACCCGTATCCTAACACGTACGCTCACACTAAACCGTTGTCATACACTAACCTGTCCCCTAAACCGTCCCCGTCCCCGTCCCCTAAACCTAACCCTAACCCTAACCCTTACCCGAAACCTTGCCCTAACCCGCCCCTTATCCTAACCCGTACGCTACCACTAACCCATACCCTAACATGTACACTCACCCTAAACCGTTGTCCTACTCTAACCTGTCCCCTAAACCGTCCCCATCCCCTAACCCTAACCCTAACCCTAAACCTAAACTTAACCCTTACCCGAAGCCTTACCCTAACCCGTCTCCTAATCCTAACACGTACGCTAACACTAACCCGTACCCTAACACGTACGCTCACACTAAACCGTTGTTGTACCCTAACCTGTCCCCTAAACCGTCCCCGTCCCCTAACCATAACCTTAACCCTAACCCTAACCCTAACCCTTACCCGAAGCCTTAACCTAAATCGTCCCCTAATCCTAACACATACGCTAACACTAACCCGTACCCTAACACATACGCTCACCCTAAACCGTTGTCATACCCTAACCTGTCCCCTAAAACGTCCCCGTCCCCTAACCCTAACCCTATGCCTAACCCTAAGCCTTACCCGAAGGCTTACCCTAACCCGTCCCCTAATCCTAACCCGTACGCTAACACTAACCCGTACCCTAACACGTACGCTCACCCTAAACCGTTGTTGTACCCTAACCTGTCCCCTAAACCGATCCCGTCCCCGTCCCCTAACCCTAACCCTAACCCTAACACTTACCCGAAGCCTTACCCTAACCCGTCCCCTAATCCTAACCCGTATGCTACCATTAACCCATACCCTAACACGTACGCTCACCCTAAACCGTTGTCCTACCATAACCTGTCCCCTAAACCGTCCCCGTCACCTAACACTAACACTAACCCTAAGCCTAACCCTAACCCTAACCCTTACCCGAAGCCTTACCCTAACCCGTAACCTAATCCTAACACGTACGCTAACACTAACCCGTACCCTAACACGTACGCTCACCCTAAACCGTTGTTGTACCCTAACCTGTCCCCTTAACCGATCCCGTCCCCTAACCCTAACCCTAACCCTAACCCTTACCCGAAGCCTTACCCTAACCCGTCCCCTAATCCTAAACCGTACGCTAACACTAACCCGTACCCTAACACGTACGCTCACCCTAAACCGTTGTCGTACCCTAACCTGTACCCTAAAACGTCCCCGTCCCCTAACCCTAACCCTAACCCTAACCCTAACCCTTACCCGAAGCCTTACCCTAAATCGTCCCCTAATCCTAACCCGTACGCTAACACTAACCCGTACCCTAACACGTACGCTCACCCTAAACTGTTGTCCTACCATAACCTTGCCCCTAAATCGTCCCCGTCCCCTAACCCTAACCCTAACCCTAACCCTTACCCGAAGCCTTAACCTAACCCGTCCCCTAATCCTAAACCGTATTCTAACACTAACCCGTACCCTAACACGTACGCTCACCCTCAACCGTTGTCGTACACTAACCTGTCTGCTAAACCTTCCCCATCCCCTAACCCTAACCCTAACCCTAACCCTAACCCTAATCCTTACCCGAAGCCTTACCCTAACCCGTACCCTAATCCTAATTCGTACGCTAACACTAACCCGTACCCTAACATGTATGCTCACCCCAAACAGTTGTTGTACCCTAACCTGTCCCCTAAACCGTCCCCGTCCCCTAACCCTAAACCTAACCCTAACCCTAAACCTAACCCTTACCCGAAGCCTTACCCTAACCCGTCCCCTAATCCTAACCCGTACGCTAACACTAACACGTACCCTAACACGTACGCTCACCCTAAACCATTGTCGTACCTTAACCTGTCCCCTAAACCGTCCCCATCCCCTAACCCTAACCCTAACCCTAAACCTAACCCTTACCCGAAGCCTTACCCTAACCCGACCCCTAATCCTAGCTGTACGCTAACATTAACCCATACCCTAACACGTACGCTCACCATAAACCGTTGTCGTACCCTAACCTGTCCCCTAAACCGTCCCCGTCAACTAACCCTAACCCTAACCCTAACCCTAACCCTTACCCGAAGCCTTACCCTAACCCGTCCCCTAATCCTAACCCGTACGCTAACACTAAACTGTACCCTAAAACGTACGCTCACCCTAAACCGTTGTCGTACCCTAACCTGTTCCCTAAACCATCCCCGTAACCTAACCCTAACCCTAACCCTAACCCTAACTCTTACCCGAAGCCTTACCTTAAACTGTCCCCTAATCCTAACCCGTACGCTAACACTAACCCATACCCTAACATGTACGCTCACCCTAAACCGTTGTCGTACCCTAACCTGTCCCCTAAACCGTCACCTAACCCTAACCCTAACCCTAAGCCTAACGCTAACACTAACCCTTACCCAGAGCCTTACACTAACCCGTCCCCTAATCCTAAATCGTACGCTAACACTAACCCGTACCCTAACACGTACGCTCACCCTAAACCGTTGTCGTACACTAACCTGTTCCCTAAACCGTCCCCGTCCCCTAACCCTAACCCTAACACTAAGCCAGCCCTAACCCTTACCCAAAGCCTTACCCTAACCCGTCCCATAATCCTAACCCGTACGCTAACACTAACCCATACCCTAAAACGTACGCTCACCTTCAAACGTTGTCGTACCCTAACCTGTCCCCTAAACCGACCCCGTCCCCTAACCCTACCCTAACCCTAACCCTCACCCTAACACTTACCCGAAGCCTTACACTAACCCATCCCCTAATCCTAACCCGTACGCTTCCACGAACCCGTACCCTAAAACGTACGCACACCCTAAACCGTTGTCGTACCCTAACCTGTCCCCTAAACCGTCCCTGTCCCCAACCCTAACCCTAACCCTAAACCTAACCCTTACTCGCAGCCTTACCCTAACCCGTCCCTTAATCCTAACCTGTACGTTAACACTAACCCGTACCCTAACACGTACGCTCACCCTAAAGCGTTGTCGTACCCTAACCTGTCCCCTAAACCGTCCCCGTCCCCTAACCCTAACCCTAACCCTAACCCTAACCCTAACCCTAACCCTTAACCGAAGCCTTACCCTAACCCGTCCCCTAATCCTAACCCGAACGCTAACAATAACCCGTACCCTAACACGTACGCTCACCCAAACCGTTGTCGTACCCTAACCTGTCCCCTAAACCATCCCCGTCCCCTAACCCTAACCCTAACCCTAAACCTAAGCCTAAACCTAACCCTTACCCGAAGCCTTACCCTAACCCGTCCCCTAATCCTAACCCGTACGCTAACTCTAACCCATACCCTAACACGTACGCTCACGCTAAACCGTTGTCGTAACCTAACCTGTCCCCTAAAACGTCCCCGTCCCCTAACGCTAACCCTAAACATAAACCTAAACCTAACCCTTACCCGAAGCCTTACCCTAACCCGTCCCCTAATCCTAACATGTACGCTAACACTAACCCATACCCTAACACGTACGCTTACCCTAAAACGTTGTCGTACCCTAACCAGTCCCCTAAACCGTTCCCGTCCCGTAACCCTAACCCTAACCCTAACCCTAAACCTAACTCTTACCCGAAGGCTTACACTAACCCGTCCCATAATCCTAACCCGTACGCTAACACTAACCCGTACCCTATCACGTAGGCACAGCCAAAACCGTTGTCGTACACTAACCTGTCCCCTAAACCATCCCCGTCCCCTAACCCTAACCCTAACCCTAACCCTAACCCTTACCCTTACCCAAAGCCTTACTCTAACCCGTCCACTAATCCTAACGCGTAAGCCAAAACTAACCCATACCCTAACACGTACGCTCACCTTAAACTGTTATCGTACCCTAACCTGTCCCCTAAACCTCCCCATCCCCGTCCCCTAACCCTAACCCTATCCCTAAACCTAACACTTACCCGAAGCCTTTCCCTAACACGTTACCTAATCCTACTCCGTACGTTAACACTAACCCGTACCCTAATACGTACGCTCACCCTAAACCGCTGTTGTACCCTAAACTGTCCCCTAAACCGTCCCCATCCCCTAACCCTAAACCTAACAATAACCCTAAACATTACCCGAAGCCTTACCCTAACCCATACCCTAATCCTAAACCGTACGCTAACAATAACCCGTACCCTAACACGTATGCTCACACTAAGTCTTTGTCGTGCCCTAACCTGTCGCCTAAATCGTCCCCGTCCCCTATCCCTAACCCTAACCCTAACCCTAACCCTTACCCGAAGCCTTACACTAACCCGTCCCCTAATCCTAACGTGTATGCTAACACTAACCAGTACCCTAACACGTACGCTCACCCTCAACCGTTGTCGTACCCTAACCTGTCCCCTAAAACGTCCCCATCCCCTAACCCTAACCCTAGCCCTAACTCTAACCCTCACCCTTACCCGAAGCCTTACCCTAACCTGTCCCATAATCCTAACGCGTACGCTAACACTAACCAGTACCCTAACACGTACGACCACCCTAAACCGTTGCCGTACCCTACCCTGTCCCCTAAATCGTCCCCATCCCCTAACCCTAACCCTAACCCTAACTCTAACCCTAACACTTACCCTAAGACTTACCCTAACCCGTCCATTAATCCTAAACTGTACGCTAACACTAACCCGTACCCTAACACGTACGCTCACCCTAAACCTTTGTCTTACCCTAATCTTCCCCTCAACCGTCCCCGTACCCATCCCCATTCCCTAACCCTAAACCTAACCCTACCCCTAACCCTTACCCAAAGCCTTACCCTAACCCGTTCCCTAATCCTAAACCGTACGCTAACACTAACCCGTACCTTAACACGTATGCTCACCCTAAACCATTGTCGGAACCTAACGTGTCCCCTAAACCGTCCCCGTCCCCTAACCCTAACCCTAACCCTAACCCTAACCCTTACCCGCAGCCTTACCCTAACCCGTGCCCTAAACCTAACCCGTACACTAACACTAACCAGTACCCTAACACTTACGCTTAACCTAAACCATTGTCGTACACTAACCTGTCCTCTAAACTGTCCCCGTCCTCTAACCCTAACCCTAACCCTAAACCTAAACCTAAACCTAGCCCTTACCCTAAGCCTTACGCTAAACCGTCCCCTAATTCTAACCCGTACGCTAACAGTAACCCGTATCCTAACACGTACGCTCACCCTAAACCGTTGTCATACACTAACCTGTCCCCTAAACCGTCCCCGTCCCCGTCCCCTAAACCTAACCCTAACCCTAACCCTTACCCGAAACCTTGCCCTAACCCACCCCTTATCCTAACCCGTACGCTACCACTAACCCATACCCTAACATGTACACTCACCCTAAAACGTTGTCCTACTCTAACCTGTCCCCTAAACCGTCCCCATCCCCTAACTCTAACCCTAACCCTAAACCTAAACTTAACCCTTACCCGAAGCCTTACCCTAACCCGTCCCCTAATCCTAACCCGTACGCTAACACTAACCCGTACCCTAACAAGTACGCTCACCTTAAAACGTTGTCGTACCCTAACCTGTCCCCTAAACCGACCCTGTCCCCTAACCCTAACCATAACCCTAACCCTAAACTTTATCCGAAGCCTTACCCTAACCCGTACCCTGATCCTAAACCGTACGCTACCACTAAACCGTACCCTAACACGTACGCACACCCTAAACCGTTGTCGTACACTAACCTGTCCCCTAAACCGTCCCCGAACCCTAACACTAACCCTAACCCTAACCCTAACCCTAACCCTTACCCGAAGCCTTACCCTAACCCGTCCACTAATCCTAACCCATACGCTAACACTAACCCGTACCCTAACACGTATGCTCACCCTAAACCGTTGTCGTACACTAATCTCTCCACTAAACCGTTCCCTTCACCTAACACTCACCCTAAACCTAACCCTAACCCTTACCCGAAGCCTTAACCTAACCCGTCCCCTAAACCTAAACCGTATTCTAACACTAACCCGTACCCTAACACGTACGCTCACCCTAAACCGTTGTACACTAACCTGTCTGCTAAACCTTCCCCATCCCCTAACCCTAACCCTAACCCTAACCCTAATCCTTACCCGAAGCCTTAACCTAACCCGTACCCTAATCCTAATTCGTACGCTAACACTAACCCGTACCCTAACATGTATGCTCACCCCAAACCGTTTTTGTACCCTAACCTGTCCCCTAAACCGTCCCCGTCCCCTAACCCTAAACCTAACACTAACCCTAAACCTAACACTTACCCGAAGTCTTACCCTAACCCGTCCCCTAATCCTAACCCGTACGCTAACACTAACACGTACCCTAACACGTACGCTCACCCTAAACCATTGTCGTACCTTAACCTGTCCCCTAAACCGTCCCCATCCCCTAACCCTAACCCTAACCCTAACCCTAACCCTTACCCGAAGCCTTACCCTAACCCGACCCCTAATCCTAGCTGTACGCTAACATTAACCCATACCCTAACACGTACGCTCACCCTAAACCGTTGTCGTACCCTAACCTGTCCCCGAAACCATCCCCGTCAACTAACCCTAACCCTAAGCCTAACCCTAACACTAACCCTTACCCAGAGCCTTACACTAACCCGTCCCCTAATCCTAAATCGTACGCTAACACTAACCCATACCCTAACACGTACGCTCACCCTAAACCGTTGTCGTACACTAACCTGTTCCCTAAACAGTCCCCATCCCCTAACCCTAACCCTAACACTAACCCAGCCCTAACCCTTACCCAAAGCCTTACCCTAACCCGTCCCATAATCCTAACCCGTACGCTAACAGTACCCCATACCCTAAAACGTACGCTCACCTTCAAACGTTGTCGTACCCTAACCTGTCCCCTAAACCGACCCCGTCCCCTAACCCTACCCTAACCCTAACCCTCACCCTAACACTTACCCGAAGCCTTACCCTAACCCATCCCCTAATCCTAACCCGTACGCTTCCACGAACACGTACCCTAAAACGTACGCACACCCTAAACCGTTGTCGTACCCTAACCTGTCCCCTAAACCGTCCCTGTCCCCTAACCCTAACCCTAACCCTAAACCTAACCCTTACTCGAAGCTTTACCCTAACCCGTCCCTTAATCCTAACCCGTACGCTAACACTAACCCGTATCCTAACACGTACGCTGACCCTAAACCGTTGTCGTACCCTAACCTGTCCCCTAAAACGTCCCCGTCCCCTAACGCTAACCCTAAACATAAACCTAAACCTAACCCTTACCCGAAGCCTTACCCTAACCCGTCCCCTAATCCTAACATGTACGCTAACACTAACCCATACCCTAACACGTACGCTCACCCTAAAAAGTTGTCGTACCCTAACCAGTCCCCTAAACCGTCCCCGTCCCCTAAACCTAATACTAACCCTAACCCTAACCCTAACCCTTACCCGAAGCCTTACCCTAACCCGTCCCCTAATCCTAACCCGTACGCTAACACTAACCCGTACCCGAAAACGTACGCTCACCCTAAACAGTTGTCGTACCCTAACCTGTCCCCTTACCGTCCCGGTCCCCTAACCCTAACCCTAACCCTTACCCTAAACCTAACCCTTACCTGAAGCCTTACACTAACCCGTCCCCTAATCCTAACACGTACGCTAACACTAATCCGTACCCTAACACGTACGCTCACCCTAAATGGTTGTTGAACCGTAACCTGTCCCCTAAACCGTCCCCGTCCCCTAACCCTAACCCTAACCCTAACCCTTACCCGAAGCCTTACCCTAACCCGTCAACTAATCCTAACCCGTACGCTAACACTAACCCGTACCCTAACACGTACGCTCACCCTAAACCGATGTCGAACCCTAACATGTCCCCTAAACCGTCCCCGTCCCCTAACCCTAACCCTAACCCTAACCCTAAACCTTACCCGAAGCCTTACCCTAACCCGTCCCCAATCCTGACCCGTATGCTAACACTAATCCGTACCCTAACACGTACGCTCACCCTAAACCGTTTTCGTACCATAATCTGTCCCCTAAACCTTCCCCGTCCCCGTCCCCTAACCCTAACCCTAACCCTAACCCTTTCCCGAAGCATTACACTAACCCGTCCCCAAATCCTAACCCGTACCCTAACACTAACCGGTACTCTAACACGTACGCTCACCCTAAACCGTTGTCGTATGCTAACATGTCCCGTAAACTGTCCCCGTACCGTAACCCTAACCCTAACCCTAACCCTAAACCTTACCCGAAGCCTTACACTAACCCGTCCCATAATCCTAACCCGTACGCTAAAACTAACCCGTACCCTAACACGTATGCTCACCCTAAACAGTTGTCGTACCCTAACCTGTCCCTTAAACCGTCCCTGTCCCCTAACCCTAACCCTAACCTTAACCCTAAACCTAACCCTTACCCGAAGCCTTACCCTAACCCGTCCCTTAATCCTAACCCGTACGCTAACACTAATCCGTACCCTAACACGTACGCTCACCCTAAACCTTTGTCGTACCCTAACCTGTCCCCTAAACTGTCCCCGTCCCCTAACCCTAACCCTAACCCTAACCCTAACCCTAACCCTAACGCTTACCCGAAGGCTTACCCTAACCCGACCCTTAATCCTAAACCATACGCTAACACTAACCCGTACCCTAACACGTATGCTCACCCTAAACAGTTGTCGTACCCTAACCTGTCCCCTAAACCGTCCCGGTCCCCTAACCCTAACCCTAACCCTTACCCTAAACCTAACGCTTACCCGAAGCCCTACACTAACCCGTCCCCTAATTTTAACCCGTACGCTAACACTAATCTGGACCCTAACACGTACGCTCACCCTAAACCGTTGTCGAACCCAAACCTGTCCCCTAAACCGTCCCCGTCCCCGTCTCCTAACCCTAACCCTAACCATAACCCTAACCCTTACCCGAAGACTTACCCTAACCCGTCCCCAATCCTAACCCGTACGCTAACACTAACCCGTACCTTAACACGTACGCTCACCCTAAACCGTTATCGTACCATAACCTGTCCCCTAAACCGTCCCCGTCCCCGTCTCCTAACCCTAACCCTAACCCTTACCCGAAGCCTTACACTAACCCGTCCCCTAATCCTAACCCGTACGCTACCACTAACCCATACCCTAACACGTACGCTCACCCTAAACCATTGTCGTACCCTAACCTGTTCCCTAAACCCTCCCCGTCCCCTAACCCTAACCCTAACCCTAACCCTAACCCTAACCCTAACCCTAAACCTTACCCGAAGCCTTACCCTAACCCGTCCCCTAATCCTAACACGTACGCTAACACTAACCCGGACCCTAACACATACGCTCACCCTAAATCGTTGTCGTAACCTAACCTATCCCCTAAAACGTCCCCGTCCCCTAAACCTAACCCTAACCCTAACCTAAACCTAACCCTTTTTCGAAGGCTTACCCTATCCCGTCCCCTAATCCTAAACCGTACACTAACACTAACCCGTACCCTAACACGTACGTTCACCCTAAACCGTAGTCGTACACTAACCTGTCCCCTAAACCGTCCCCGTCCCCGTCCCCTAACCCTAACCCTAACCCTAACCCTAACCCTTACCCGAAGCCTTACACTAACCTGTCCCCTAATGCTAAACAGTACCCTAACACTAACCCGTACGCTAACATGTACGCTCACCCTAAACCATTGTCGTACCCTAACATGTCCCCTAAACTGTCCCCGTCACCTAACCCTAAACCTAACCCTAACCCTAACCCTTAACCGAAGCCTTACACTAACCCGTCCCGTAATCCTAAACCGTACGCTAACACTAACCCGTACCCTAACACGTACGCTCACCCTAAACCATTGTCGTACCCTAACCTGTCCGCTAAACCTTCCCCATCCCCTAACCCTAACCCTAACCCTAACCCTAAACCTAATCCTTACCCGAAGCCTTACCCTAACCCGTACCCTAATCCTAATCCGTACGCTAACACTAACCCATACCCTAAAACTTATGCTCACCCTAAACCGTTGTTGTAAACTAACCTGTCCCCTAAACCGTCCCCATCCCCTAACCATAACCCTAACCCTAAACCTAACCCTTACCCGAAGTCGTAACCTAATCCGTCCCCTAATCCTAACCCGTACGCTAACACTAACACGTACCCTAACACGTACGCTCACCCTAAACAGTTGTCGTACACTAACCTGTCCCGTAAACCGTCCCGGTCCCCTAACCCTAACCCTAACCCTAACCCTAACCTGTACCCTAAAACGTCCCCGTCCCCTAACCCTAACCCTAACCCTAAACCTAAACCTAACCCTTACCCGAAGCCTTACCCTAACCCGGCCCCTAATCCTAACCCGTACGCTAACACTAACCCGTACCCTAACAAGTACACTCACCTTAAAACGTTGTCGTACCCTAACCTGTCCCCTAAACCGACCCCGTCCCCTAACCCTAACCCTAACCCTAACCCTAACCCTTATCCGAAGCCTTACCCTAACCCGTCCCCTGATCCTAACCCGTACGCTACCACTAACCCGTACCCTAACACGTACGCACACCGTAAACCGTTGTCGTACCCTAACCTGTCCCCTAAACCGTCCCCGACCCCTAACACTAACCCTAACCCTAACCCTAACCCTAACCCTTACCCGAAGCTTTACCCTAAACCGTCCCCTAATCCTAACCCGTACGGTAACACTAAACCGTACCCTAACACGTACACTCACACTAAATCGTTGGTATACCCTAACCTGTCCCCTAAACCGTCCCCTTCCCCTAACCCTAACCCTAACCCTAACCTTAATCCATACTCGAAGCCTTACCATAACCCGTACCTTAATCCTAACCCGTACGCTAACACTAACCCTTACCCTAACCCGTACGCTCACCCTAAATCGTTTTCGTACCCTAACCTGTCCCCTAAACCGTCCCCATCCCCTAACCCTAACCCTAACCCTAACACTAACCCTAACACTTGCCCGAAGCCTTACACTAACCCGTCCCGTAATCCTAACCCGTACGCTAACACTAACCGGACCCTAACACGTACGCTCACCCTAAACCGTTGTCGTACACTAACCTGTCCCCTAAACCGTCCCCGTCCCCTAACCCTAACCCTAACCTAACCCTAACCCTTACCCGAAGCCTTACCCTAACCCGTCCCCTAATCCTAACACTTACGCTACCACTAACACGTACCCTAACACGTACGCTCACCCTAAACCGTTGTCCTACCATAACCTTGCCCCTAAACCGTCCCCGTCCCCTAACCCTAACCCTAACCCTAACCCTAACCCTAACAATTACCCGAAGCCTTACCCTAACCCGTCCCCTAATCCTAACCCATACGCAAACACTAAACCGTACCCTAACACGTACGCTCACCCTAAACCGTTGTCGTACCCTAATCTCTCCCCTAAACCGTTCCCTTCACCTAACACTCACCCTAACCCTAACCCTAACCCTAACCCTTACCCGAAGCCTTAACCTAACCCGTCCCCTAATCCTAAACCGTATTCTAACACTAACCCGTACCCTAACACGTACGCTCACCCTAAACCGTTGTCGTACACTAACCTGTCTGCTAAACCTTCCCCATCACCTAACCCTAACCCTAACCATAACCCTAACCCTAATCCTTACCCGAAGCCTTACCCTAACCCGTACCCTAATCCTAATCCGTGCGCTAAAACTAACCCGTACCCTAACATGTATGCTCACCACAAACTGTTGTTGTACACTAACCTGTCCCCTACACCGTCCCCGTCCCCTAACCCTAAACCTAATCCTAACCCTAAACCTAACCCTTACCGGAAGCCTTACCCTAACCGGTCCCCTAATCCTAACCCGTACGCTAACACTAACACGTACCGTAAAACGTACGCTCACCCTAAACCGTTGTCGTACCGTAACCTGTCCCCTAAACCGTCCCCATCCCCTAACCCTAACACTAACCCTAACCCTAACCCTTACCCGAAGCCTTACCCTAACCGGACCCCTAATCCTAGCTTTACGCTAACATTAACCCATACCCTAACACGTACGCTCACCCTAAACCGTTTTCATACCCTAACCTGTCCCCTAAACCGTCCCCGTCACCTAACCCTAACCCTAACCCTAACCCTTACCCGAAGCCTTACCCTAACCCGTCCCCTAATCCTAACCCGTACGCTAACACTAAACCGTACCCTAACACGTACGCTCACCCTAAACTGTTGTCGTACCCTAACCTGTTCCCTAAACCATCCCCGTAACCTAACCCTAACCCTAACCCTAACCCTAACCCTAACTCTTGCCCGAAGCCTTAACTTAAACTGTCCCCTAATCCTAACCCGTACGCTAACACTAACCCATACCCTAACATATACGCTCACCCTAAACCGTTGTCGTACCCTAACCTGTCCCCTAAACCGTCCCTTAATCCTAACCCTAACCCTAAGCCTAACCCTAACACTAACCCTTACCCAGAGCCTTACACTAACCCGTCCCCTAATCCTAAACCGTACGCTAACACTAACCCGTACCCTAACACGTACGCTCACCCTAAACCGTTGTCGTACACTAACCTGTCTGCTAAACCTTCCCCATCCCCTAACCCTAACCCTAACCCTAACCCTAACCCTAATCCTTACCCGAAGCCTTAACCTAACCCGTACCCTAATCCTAATTCGTACGCTAAAACTAACCCGTACCCTAACATGTATGCTCACCCCAAACCTTTGGTGTACCCTAACCTGTCCCCTAAACCGTCCCCGTCCCCTAACCTAACCCTAACACTAACCCAGCCCTAACCCTTACCCAAAGCCTTACCCTAACCCGTCCCATAATCCTAACCCGTACGCTAACACTAACCCGTACCCTAAAACGTACGCTCTCCTTCAAATGTTGTCGTACCCTAACCTGTCCCCTAAACCGACCCCGTCCCCTAACCCTAACCCTAACCCTAACCCTCACCCTAACCCTTACCCGAAGCCTTACACTGACCCATCCCCTAATCCTTACCCGTACGCTTCCACGAACCCGTACCCTAAAACGTATGCACACCCTAAACCGTTGTCGTACCCTAACCTGTCCCCTAAACCGTCCCCGTCCCCTAACCCTAACCCTAACCCTAAACCTAACACTTACTCGAAGCCTTACCCTAACCCGTCCCCTAATCCTAACCCGTACGCTAACACTAACCCGTACCCTAACACGTACGCTCACCCTAAACCGTTGTCGTACACTAACCTGTCCCCTAAACCGTCCCAGTCCCAGTCCCCTAACCCTAACCCTAACCCTTACCCGTAGCCTTACCCTAACCCGTCCCCTAATCCTAAACCGAACGCTAACAATAACCCATACCCTAACACGTACGCTCACCCAAACCGTTGTCGTACCCTAACCTGCCCCCTAAACCGTCCCCGTCCCCTAACCCTAACCCTAACCCTAAACCTAACCCTAAACCTAACCCTTACCCGAAGCCTTACCCTAACCAGTCCCCTAATCCTAACCCGTACGCTAACTCTAACCCATTCCCTAACACGTACGTTCATGCTAAACCGTTGTCGTACCCTAACCTGTCCCCTAAAACGTTCCCGTCCCCTAACGCTAACCCTAAACATAAACCTAACCCTAACCCTTACCCGAAGCCTTACCCTAAACCGTCCCCTAATCCTAACATGTACG
Organism: Phocoena phocoena; assembly: GCF_963924675.1. NCBI lineage: Eukaryota > Metazoa > Chordata > Mammalia > Artiodactyla > Phocoenidae > Phocoena > Phocoena phocoena. Next base: position 856,225 of record NW_027077760.1, on the reverse strand, counting down.
CTAACACTAACCCATACCCTAACACGTACGCTCACCCTAAAACGTTGTCGTACCCTAACCAGTCCCCTAAACCGTCCCCGTCCCCTAACCCTAACCCTAACCCTAACCCTAACCCTAACCCTTACTCGAAGCCTTACCCTAACCCGTCCCCTAATCCTAACCCGTATGCTAACCCTAACCCGTACCCGAAAACGTACGCTCACCCTAAACTGTTGTCGTACCCTAACCTGTCCCCTAAACCGTCCCCGTCCCCTAACCCTAACCCTAACCCTAACCCTAAACCTTACCCGAAGCCTTACCCTAACCCGTCCCCTAATCCTAATCCGTACGCTAACACTAACCCGTACCCTAACACGTACGCTCACCCTAAACAGTTGTCGTACCCTAACCTGTCCCCTAAACCGTCCCCGTCCCCTAACCCTACCCCTAACACTAACCCTTACCCGAAGCCTTACCCTAACCCGTCCCCTAATCCTAACCCGTACGCTAACACTAACCCGTACCCTAACACGTACGCTCACCATAAACAGTTGTCGTACACTAGCCTGTCCCCTAAACCGTCCCCGTGCCCTAACCCTAACCCTAACCCTAACCCTAAACCCAACCCTTACCCGAAGCCTTACCCTAACACGTCCCCTAATCCTAACCTGTACGCTAACACTAAACCGTACCCTAACAGATACGCACACCCTAAACCGTTGTCGTACCCTAACATGTCCCCTAAACCGTCCCCGTCCCCATCCCCTAACCCTAAGCCTAACCCTAACCCTAACCCTTACCCGAAGCCTTACCCTAACCCGTCCCCTAATCCTAACCCGTACGCTAACAGTAACCCGTACCCTAACACGTACGCTCACCCTAAACCGTTGTCGTACCCTAACCTGTCCCCTAAACCGTCCCCATCCCCTAACCCTAACACTAACACTAACCCTTACCCGAAGCCTTACCCTAACCCGTCCCCTAATCCTAACCCATACGCTAACACTAACCCGTACCTTAACACGTACGCTCACCATAAACCGTAGTCGTACCCTAGCCTGTCCACTAAACAGTCCCCGTCCCCTAACCCTAACCCTAACCCTAACCCTAAACCTAACCCTTACCCGAAGCCTTACCCTAACAGGTCCCCTAATCCTAACCCGTACGCTAACACTAAACCGTACCCTAACAGATACGCACACCCTAAACCGTTGTCGTACCCTAAACTTTCCCCTAAACCGTCCCCGTCCCCGTCCCCTAACCCTAACCCTAACCCTAACCCTAACCCTTACCCGAAGCCTTACCCTAACCCGTCCTCTAATCCTAACCCGTACGCTGACACTAACCCGTACCCTAACACGTACGCTCACCCTAAACCGTGTCGTACCCTAAACTGTCCCCTAAACCGTCCCCGTCCCCTAACCCTAACCCTAACCCTAACCCTAACCCTTACACGAAGCATTACACTAACCCTTCCCCTAATCCTAAACCATACGCTAACACTAACCCGTACCCTAACACGTATGCTCACACTAAACGTTGTTGTACCCTAACCTGTCCCCTAAATCGTCCCCGTCCCCTAACCCTAACCCTAACCCTAACCCTAACCCTTTCCCGAAGCCCTACCCTAACCCGTCCCCTAATCCTAACCCGTTCGCTAACACTAACACATACCCTAACACGTACACTCACCCTAAACCGTTGTCGTACTCTAACCTACCCCTAAACCGTTCCGCTCCCCGTCCCCACACCTAACCCTAACCCTAACCCAAACCCTTACCCGAAGCCTTACACTAACCCTTCCCCTAAACCTAACCCGTACGCTAACACTAATCCGTACCCTAACACATACGCTCACCCTAAACACTTGTCGTACACTAACCTGTCCCCTAAACAGTCCCCGTCACCTAACCCTAACCCTAACCCTAACCCTTACCCGAAGCCTTACCCTAACCCGTCCCCAATCCTAACCCGTACGCTAACACTAACCCGTACCCGAAAACGTATGCTCACCCTAAACTGTTGTCGTACCCTAACCTGTCCCCTGAACCGTCCCCGTCCCCTAACCCTAACCCTAACCCTAACCCTAACCCTTACCCGAAGCCTTACCCTAACCCGTCCCCTAATGGTAACCCGTACGCTAACACTAACACGTACCCTAACACGTACGCTCAACCTAAACCGTTGTCGTACCCTAACCTGTCCCCTAAACCGTCCCCATCCCTTAACCCTAACCCTAACACTAACCCTTACCCGAAGCCTTACCCTAACCCGTCCCCTAATCCTAACCCGTACGCTAACACTAACCCGTACCCTAACACGTACGCTCACCATAAACCGTAGTCGTACACTAGCCTGTCCACTAAACAGTCCCCGTCCCCTAACCCTAACCCTAACCCTAACCCTAAACCTAACCCTTACCCGAAGCCTTACCCTAACACGTCCCCTAAACCTAACCCGTACCCTAACACTAAACCGTACCCTAACAGATACGCACACCCTAAACCGTTGTCGTACACTAAACTGTCCCTTAAACCGTCCCCGTCCCCGTCCCCTAAACCTAACCCTAAGCCTAACCCTAACCCTTACCCGAAGCCTTACCCTAACCCGTCCTCTAATCCTAACCCGTACGCTAACACTAACCCGTACCCTAACACGTACGCTCACCCTAAACCGTGTTGTACCCTAACCTGTCCCCTAAACCGTCCCCGTCCCCTAACCCTAACCCTAAACCTAACCCTAACCCTTACACGAAGCCTTTCACTAACCCTTCCCCTAATCCTAAACCATACGATAACACTAACCCGTACCCTAACACGTACGCTCACCCTAAACGGTTGTCGTACCCTAACCTGTCCCCTAAATCATCCCCGTCCCCTAACCCTAACCCTAACCCTAACCCTTACCCGAAGCCTTACCCTAACCCGTCCCTGAATCCTAACCGGTACGCTAACACTAACACATACCCTAACACGTACACTCACCCTAAACCGTTGCCGTACACAAACCTGTCCCCTAAATCGTCACCGTCCCCGTCCCCTACCCCTAACCCTAAAACTAACCCAAACCCTTACCCGAAGCCTCACACTAACCCTTCCCCTAATCCTAACCCGTACGCTAACACTAACCAGTACCCTAACACATACGCTCACCCTAAACAGTTGTCATACACTAACCTGTCCCCTAAACAGTCCCCGTCCCCTAACCCTAACCCTAACCCTAACCCTTACCCGAAGCCTTACCCTAACCCGTCCCCTAATCCTAACCCGTAGGCTAACACTAAACCGTACCCTAACACGTACGCTCACCCTAAACCGTTGTCGTACCCTAACCTGTCCCCTAAACCGTCCCCGTCCCCTAACCCTAACCCTAACCCTAACCCTAACCCTAACCCTTACCCGAAGCCTTACACTAACCCGTCCCCTAATCCTAACCTGTACGCTACCACTAAACCGTACACTAACACGTACGCTCACCCTAAACCGTTGTCGTACCCTAACCTGTCCCCCAAACAGTCCCCGTCCCCTAACCCTAACCCTAACCCTAACCCTAAACCTAACTCTTACCCGAAGCCTTACCCTAACCCGTCACGTAATCCTAACCCGTACGCTAACATTAACCCGTACCCTAACACGTACGCTCATCCTAAACCTTTGTCGTACCCTTACCTGTCCCCTAAACCGTCCCCATCCCCTAACCCTAACCCTAACCCTAACCCTAACCCTAACCCTTACCCAAAGCCTTACCCAAACCCGTCCCCTAATCCTAACCCGTACGCTAACACTAACCAGTACCCTAACACGTACGCTCACCCTAAACCGTTGTCGTACACTAACCTGTCCCCTAAACCATCCCCGTCCCCATCCCCTAACCCTAACCCAAACCCTAACCCTAACCCTTACCCTAACCCTAACCCTAACCCTTACACGAAGCCTTACCCTAACCCGTCCCCTAATCCTAACCCGTACGCTAACACTAACCCGTACCCTTACACGTACGCTCACCCTAAACCGTTGTCGTACCCTAACCTGTCCCCTAAACCGTCCCCGTCCCCTAACCCTAACCCTAACACTAACCCTTACCCGAAGCCTTACCCTAACCCTTCCCCTAATCCTAACCCGTACGCTAACACTAACCCGTACCCTAACACGTACGCTCACCATAAACCGTTGTCGTACCCTATCCTGTCCCCTAAACCGTCCCCGTCCCCTAACCCTAACACTAACCCTAACCCTAAACTTTACCCTTACCCGAAGCCTTAACCTAACACGTGCCCTAATCCTAACCCGTACGCTAACACTAAACCGTACCCTAACAGATACGCACACCCTAAACCGTTGTCGTACCCTAACCTGTCCCCTAAACCGTCCCCGTCCCCGTCCCCTAAACCTAACCCTAACCCTAACCCTAACACTTACCCGAAGCCTTACCCTAACCCGTCCTCTAATCCTAACCCGTACGCTAACACTAACCCGTACCCTAACACGTACGCTCACCCTAAACCGTGTCGTACCCTAACCTGTCCCCTAAACCGTCCCCTTCCCCTAACCCTAATCCTAACCCTAACCCTAACCCTTACCCGAAGCCTTACCCTAACCCGTCCCCTAATCCTAACCCATACGATAACACTAACCCGTACCCTAACACGTACACTCACCCTAAACCTTTGTCGTAGCCTAACCTGTCCCCTAAATCGTCCCCGTCCCCTAACCCTAACCCTAACCCTAACCCTAACCCTTACCCGAAGCCTTACCCTAACCCGTCCCCTAATCCTAACCCATACGATAACACTAACCCGTACCCTAACACGTACGCTCATCCTAAATCTTTGTCGTACCCTAACCTGTCCCCTAAACCGTCCCCGTCCCCTAACCCTAACCCTAACCCTAACCCTAACACTAACCCTTACCAAAAGCCTTACCCAAACCCGTCCCCTAGTCCTAACCTGTAAGCTAACACTAACCAGTACCCTAACACGTACGCTCACCCTAAACCGTTGTCGTACACTAACCTGTCCCCTAAACCATCACCGTCCCCATCCCCTAACCCTAACCCTAACCCTAACCCTAACCCTTACCCGAAGCCTTACCCTAACCCGTCCCCTAATCCTAACACGTACGCTAACACTAACCCGTACCCTAACACGTACGCTCACCCTAAACCGTTGTCGTACCCTAAACTGTCCCCTAAACCGTCCCCGTCCCCTAACCCTAACCCTAACACTAAACCTTACCCGAAGCCTTACCCTAACCCGTCCCCTAATCCTAAACCGTACGCTAACACTAATCCGTACCCTAACACGTACGCTCACCATAAACCGTTGTCGTACCCTAGCCTGTCCCCTAAACCGTCCCCGTCCCCTAACCCTAACCCTAAACCTAACCCTAAACCTAACCCTTACCCGAAGCCTTAACCTAACACGTGCCCTAAACCTAACCCGTACGCTTACACTAAACCGTACCCTAACAGATACGCACTCCCTAAACCGTTGTCGTACCCTAACCTGTCCCCTAAACCGTACCCGTCCCCGTCCCCTAAACCTAACCCTAACCCTAACCCTAACCCTTACCCGAAGCCTTACCCTAACCCGTCCTCTAATCCTAACCCGTACGCGAACTCTAACCCGTACCCTAACACGTACGCTCACCCTAAACCGTGTCGTACCCTAACCTGTCCCCTAAACCGTCCCCGTCCCCTAACCCTAACCCTAACCCTAACCCTAACCCTTACACGAAGCCTTACACTAACCCTTCCCCTAATCCTAAACCATACGCTAACACTAACCCGTACACTAACACGTACGCTCAACCTAAACCGATGTCGTACCCTAACCTGTCCCCTAAATCGTCCCCGTCACCTAACCCTAACCCTAACCCTAACACTTATCTGAAGCCTTACCCTAACCCGTCCCCTAATCCTAACCCGTACGCTAACACTAATCCGTACCCTAACACGTACGCTCACCCTAAACCGTTGTCGTACCCTAACCTGTCCCCTAAATCGTCCCCGTCCCCGTCCCCTAACCCTAACCCTAACCCTAACCCTAGCCCTAAACCTAACCCTTACCCGAAGCCTTACCCTAACCCGTCCCCTAATCCTAAACCGTACGCTAACTCTAACCCGTACCCTAACACGTGCGCTCACTCTAAACCGTTGTCGTACCCTAACCTGTCCCCTAAAACGTCCCCGTCCCCTAACCCTAACGCTAAACATAAACCTAACCCTAACCCTTACTCGAAGCCTTACCCTAACCCGTCCCCTAATCCTAACCTGTACGCTAACACTAACCCGTATCCTAACACGTACGCTCACCCTAAAATGTTGTCGTACCCTAACCAGTCCCCTAAACCGTCCCCGTCCCCTAACCCTAACCCAAACCCTAACCCTAACCCTAAGTCTTACCCGAAGCCTTACCGTAACCCGTCCCCTAATCCTAAGCCGTACGCTAACACTAACCCGTACCCAAACACGTACGCTCACCCTAAACCGTAGTCGTACCCTAACCTGTCCCCTAAACCGTCCCCGTCCCCTAACCCTAACCCTAACCCTAACCCTAAACCTAACCCTTACCCGAAGCCTAACCCTAACACGTCCCCTAATCCTAACCCGTACGCTAACACTAAACCTTACCCTAACAGATACGCACACCCTAAACCGTTGTCGTACCCTAACCTGTCCCCTAAACCGTCCCTGTCCCCGTCCCCTAACCCTAACCCTAACCCTAACCCTAACCCTTACCCGAAACCTTACCCTAAGCCGTCCCTTAATCCTAACCCGTACGCTAACACTAATCCATACCCTAACACGTACGCTCACCCTAAACCTTTGTCGTACCCTAACCTGTCCCCTAAACTGACCCCGTGCCCTAACCCTAACGCTAACCCTAACCCTAACCCTAACCCTTACCCGAAGCCTTACCCTAACCCGACCCCTAATCCTAAACCGTACGCTAACACTAACCCGTACCCTAACACGTATGCTCACCCTAAACAGGTGTCGTACACTAACCTGTCCCCTAAACCGTCCCAGTCCCCTAACCCTAACCCTAACCCTTACCCTAAACCTAACGCTTACCCGAAGCCTTACACGAACCCGTCCCCTAATTTTAAGCCGTACGCTAACACTAACCCGTACCGTAACACGTACGCTCACCCTAAACCGTTTTGGTACCATAACCTGTCCCCTAAACCGTCCCCGTCCCCGTCCCCTAACCCTAACCCTAACCCTTACACGAAGCCTTACCCTAACCCGTCCCCTAATCCTAACCCGTACGCTACCACTAACCCATACCCTAACACGTACGCTCACCCTAAACCGTTGTCCTACCCTAACCTGACCCCAAAACCTTCCCCGTCCCCTAACCCTAACCCTAACCCTAACCTAAAGCTAACCCTTTCCCGAAGGCTTACCCTAACCCGTCCCCTAATCCTTACCCGTACGCTAACACTAACCCGTACCCTAACACATACGCTCACCCTAAACCATTGTCGTACACTAAACTGTCCCCTAAACCGTCCCCATCCCCTAACCCTAACCCTAACCCTAACACTAACCCTAACCCTAACACTTACCCGAAGCCTTACCCTAACCAGTCCCCTAATCCTAACCCGTACCCTAACACTAACCCGTACCCTAACACGTATGCTCACCCTAAACAGTTGTTGTACACTAACCTGTCCCCTAAACCGTCCCCGTCCCCGTCGCCTAACCCTAACCCGAACCCTAACCCTAAACCTAACCCTTACCCGAAGCTTTAACCTAACACGTCCCCTAATCCTAACCCGTACGCTAACACTAAACCGTACCCTAACAGATACGCACACCCTAAACCGTTGTCGTACACTAACCTGTCCCCTAAACCGTCCCCGTCCCCGTCCCCTAAACCTAACCCTAACCCTAACCCTACCCCTTACCCGAAGCCTTACCCTAACCCGTCTTCTAATCCTAACCCGTACGCTAACACTAACCCGTACCCTAACACGTACGCTCACCCTAAACCGTGTCGTACCCTAACCTGTCCCCTAAACCGTCCCCGTCCCCTAAACCTAACCCTAACCCTAACCCTAACCCTTACACGAAGCCTTACCCTAACCCTTCCCCTAATCCTAAACCATACGCTAACACTAACCCGTACCCTAACACGTACGCTCACCCTAAACCGTTGTCGTATCCTAACCTGTCCCCTAAATCGTCCCCATCCCCTAACCCTAACCCTAACCCTAACCCTTACCCGAAGCCTTACCCTAACCCGTCCCCTAATCCTAACCCGTACGCTAACACTAACATATACCCTAACACGTACACTCACCCTAAACCGTTGTCGTACCCTTACCTACCCCTAAACCGTTCCGGTCCCCGTCCCCTACCCCTAACCCTAACCCTAACCCAAACCCTTACCCGAAGCCTTACACTAACCCTTCCCCTAATCCTAACCCGTACGCTAACACTAACCCTTACCCTAACACATACGCTCACCCTAAACAGTTGTTGTACACTAACCTGTCCCCAAACAGTCCCCGTCCCCTAACCCTAACCCTAACCCTAACCCTAACCCTTACCCGAAGCCTTACCCTAACCCGTCCCCTAATCCTAACCCGTACGCTACCACTAACCCGCACACTAACACATACGCTCACCCTAAACCGTTGTCGTATCCTAACCTGTCCCCTAAACAGTCCCCGTCCCCTAACCCTAACCCTAACCCTAACCCTAAACCTAACTCTTACCCGAAGCCTTACCCTAACCCGTCCCGTAATCCTAGCCCGTACACTAACACTAACCCGTACCCTAACACGTACGCTCATCCTAAATCTTTGTCGTACCCTAACCTGTCACCTAAACCGTCCCCATCCCCTAACCCTAACCCTAACCCTAACCCTAACCCTAACCCTTACCCAAAGCCTTACACAAACCCGTCCCCTAATCCTAACCCGTACGCTAACACTAACCAGTACCCTAACACGTACGCTCACCCTAAACCGTTGTCGTACCCTAGCCTGTCCCCTAAATCGTCCCCATCCCCTAACCCTAACCCTAACCCTAACCCTAAACCTAACCCTTACCCGAAGCCTTAACCTAACACGTCCCCTAATCCTAACCCGTACGCTAACACTAAACCGTACCCTAACACGTACGCTCACCCTAAACCGTTGTCGTACCCTAACCTGTCCCCTAAATCGTCCCCGTCCCCTAACCCTAACCCTAACCGTAACCCTAACCCTTACCCGAAGCCTTACCCTAACCCGTCCCCTAATCCTAACCCGTACGCTAACACTAACACATACCCTAACACGTACACTCACCCTAAACCGTTGTCGTACCCTAACCTACCCCTAAACCGTTCTAGTCCCCGTCCCCTACCCCTAACCCTAACCCTAACCCAAACCCTTACCCGAAGCCTTACACTAACCCTTCCCCTAATCCTAACCCGTACGCTAACACTAACCCGTACCCTAACACGTATGCTCACCCTAAACAGTTGTTGTACACTAACCTGTCCCCTAAACTGTCCCGGTCCCCTAACCCTAACCCTAACCCTAAACCTAACCCTTACCCGAAGCCTTACCCTAACCCGTCCCCTAATCCTAACCCGTACGCTAACACTAATCCGTACCCTAACACGTACGCTCACCCTAAACCGTTGTCGTACCCTAACCTGTCCCCTAAATCGTCCCCGTCCCCGTCCCCTAACCCTAACCCAAACCTTACCCTTATCCGAACCTTACCCTAACCCGTCCCCGAATCCTAACCCGTACGCTAACACTAACCCGTACCCTAAAACGTACGCTCACCCTAAACCGTTGTCGTACCATAACCTGTCCCCTAAACCTTCCCCGTCCCCGTCCCCTAACCCTAACCCTAACCCTTACACGAAGCCTTACCCAAACCCGTCGCCGAATCCTAACACGTACGCTAACACTAACCCGTACCCTAACACGTACGCTCACACTAAACCGTTGTTGTACCCTAACCTGTCCCTTAAACCGTCCCCATCCCCTAACCCTAACCTTAACCCTAACCCTAACCCTAACCCTTACCTGAAGCCTTAACATAAACCGTCCCCTAATCCTAACCCATACGCTAACACTAACCCGTACCCTAACACATACGCTCACTCTAAACCGTTGTCATACCCTAACCTGTCCCCTAAAACGTCCCCGTCCCCTAACCCTAACCCTAACCCTAACCCTAAGCCTTACCCGAAGGCTTACCCTAACCCGTCCCCTAATCCTAACACGTACGCTAACACTAACCCATACCCTAACACGTACGCTCACCCTAAACCGTTGTTGTACCCTAACCTGTCCCCTAAACCGATCCCGTCCCCTAACCCTAACCCTAACCCTAACCCTTACCCGAAGCCTTACCCTAACCCGTCCCCTAATCCTAACCCGTACCCTAACTCTAACCCGTATCCTAACACGTACGCTCAGCCTAAACCATTGTCGTAACCTAACATGTCCCCTAAACTGTCCCCATCACCTAACCCTAAGCCTAACCCTAACACTTACTCGAAGCCTTACCCTAACCCGTCCCCTAATCCTAACCCGTACGCTAACACTAACCCGTACCCTAACACGTACACTCACCCTAAACCGTTGTCATACCCTAACCTGTGCCCTAAACCATCCCCGTCCCCTTACCCTAACCCTAACCCTAACCCTAACCCTAATCCTTACCCGAAGCCTTACCCTAACCCCTCCCTAATCCTAACCCGTAACCTAACACTAACCCGTACCCTAACACGTACGCTCACCCTAAACCGTTGTCATACCCTAACATGTCCCCTAAACTGTCCGCGTCCCCTAACCCTAACCCTAACCCTAACCCTAACCCTTACCCGAAGCCTTACCTTACCCTGTCCCATAAACTTAACCCGTACGCTAACACTAACCCGTACCCTAATACGTACGCTCACCCTAAACCGTTGTCGTACTCTAACCTGTCCCCTAAACCGTCCCTGTCCCCTAACCCTAACCCTAACCCTAACCCTAACCATAACCCTTACCCGAAGACTTACCCTATCCCGTCCCCTAATCCTAAACCGTACGCTAACACTAACCCGTACCCTAACACGTACGCTCACCCTAAACCGTTGTTGTAACCTAACCTTGCCCCTAAACTGTCCCCGTCCCCTAACCCTAACCCTAACCCTAACCCTAACCCTAACACTTACCCGAAGCCTTACCCTAACCCGTCCCCTAATCCTAACACGTACGCTAACACTAACCCGTACCCTAACACGTACGCTCACCCTAAACCGGTGTCGTACCCTAACCTGTCCCCTAAATCGTCCCCGTCGCCTAACCCTAACCCTAACCCTAAACCTAACCCTTACCCGAAGCCTTACCCTACCCCGTCCTCTAATCCTAACGCGTACGCTGACACTAACCCGTACCCTAACACGTACGCTTAATCTAAAGAGCTGTCGTACCCTAACCTGTCCCCTAAACCGTCCTGGTCCCCTAACCCTAACCCTAACCCTAACCCTAAACCTAACACTTACCCGAATCCTTACCCTAACCCGTCCCCTAATCCTAAACCGTACGCTAACACTAACCCGTACCCTAACACGTACGCTCAACCTAAACCGTTGTCGTACACTAAACTGTCCCCTAAACAGTACCCGTCCCCTAACCCTAACCCTAAACCAAACCCTAACCCTAACCCTTACCCGAAGCCTTACCCTAACCCGACCCTTAATCCTAACCCGTACGCTAACACTAACCCGTACCCTAATACGTACGATCAACTTAAACCGTTGTTGTACCCTAACCTATCCCCTAAACCGTCCCCATAACATAACCCTAACCCTAACCCTATCCCTAAACCTAACCCTTACCCAAAGTCTTACACTAACCCGTCCCCTAATCCTAACCCGTACCCTAACACTAACCCGTACCCTAACACGTACGCTCACCCTAAATCATTGTCGTACCCTAACATGTCCCCTAAACTGTCCCCGTCCCCTAACCCTAACCCTAATCCTAACCCTAACACTTACTCGAAGCCTTACCCTAACCCGTCCCTTAAACCTAACCCGTATGCTAACACTAACCCGTACCCTAACACGTATGCTCACCCTAAAGAGTTTTCGTACCCTAACCTGTCCCCTAAACCGTCCCGGTCCCCTAACCCTAACCCTAACCCTAACCCTAAACTTAACCCTTACCCGAAGCCTTACCCTAACCCGTCCCTTAATCCTAACCCGTACGCTAACACTAATCCGTACCCTTACACGTACGCTCACCCTAAATCTTTGTCGTACCCTAATCTGTCCCCTAAACCGTCCCCGTCCACTAACCCTAACCCTAACCCTAACCCTAACTCTAACCCTAACCCTAACCCTTACCCGAAGCCTTACCCTAACCAGTCCCCTAATCCTATACCGTACGCTAACACCAACCCATACCCTAACACGTATGCTCACCCTAAAGAGTTGTCGTACCCTAACCTGTCCCCTTAACCCTCCCGGTCCCCTAACCCTAACCCTAACCCTTACCCTAAACCTAACCCTTACCCGAAGCCTTACCCTAACCCGTCCCCTAATTCTAACCCGTACGCTAACACTAACCCGTACCCAAACAAGTATGCTCACCCTAAAGAGTTTTCATACCCTAACCTGTCCCCTAAACCGTCCCCGTCCCCTAACCCTAACACTAACCCTAAACTTAACCCTTACCCGAAGCCTTACACTAACCCGTCCCCTAAACCTAACCCGTACCCTAACACTAACCGGTACCCTAACACATACGCTCACCCTAAACCATTGTCGTACCCTAACATGTCCCGTAAACTGTCCCCGTCCCGTAACCCTAACCCTAACCCTAACCCTAAACCTTACCCGAAGCCTTACACTAACCCGTCCCATAATCCTAACCCGTACGCTAACACTGACCCGTACCCTAACACGTATGCACACCCTAAACAGTTGTCGTATCCTAACCTGTCCCCTAAACCGTCCCAGTCCCCTAACCCTAACCCTAACCTTAACCCTAAACCTAACACTTACCCGAAGCCTTACCCTAACCCGTCCCTTAATCCTAACCCGTACGCTAACACTAATCCGTACCCTAACACGTACACTCACCCTAAACCTTTGTCGTACCCTAACCTGTCCCCTAAACTGTCCCCGTCCCCTAACCCTAACCCTAACCCTAACCCTAACCCTAACCCTAACCCTAACCCTTACCCGAAGCCTTACCCTAACCCATCCCCTAATCCTAACCCGTACGCTTCCACGAATCCGTACACTAAAACGTACGCACACCCTAAACCGTTGTCGTACCCTAACCTGACCCCTAACCGTCCCTGACCCCTAACCCTAACCCTAACCCTAACCCTAACCCTAACCCTAAACCTTACCCGAAGCCTTACCCTAACCCATCCCCTAATCCTAACCCGTACGCTTCCACGAACCCGTACCCTAAAACGTACGCACACCCTAAACCGTTGTCGTACCCTAACCTGACACCTAAACCGTCCCTGACCCCTAACCCTAAACCTAACCCTAACCCTAACCCTAACCCTAACCCTAATCCTAAACCTAACCCTTATCCTAACCCTAACCCTAACCCTAACCCTAACCCTAACCCTAACCCTTATCCGAAGCTTTACCCTAACCCGTCCCCTAAACCTAACCTGTACGCTAACACTAACTTGTACCCTAACACGTACGCTCACCCTAAACCGCTGTCGTAACCTAACCTGTCCCCTAAACCGGTCCCGTCCGCGTCCCCTAACCCTAACCCTAAGCCTAACCCTAACACTTACCCGAAGCCTTACCCTAACCCGTCCCCTAATCCTAACCCGTACGCTAATACTAACCCATACCCTAACACGTACGCTCACCCTAAACCGTTTTTGAACCATAATCTGACCCCTAAACCGTCCCCGTCCCCGTCCCCTAACCCTAACCCTAACACTTTCCCGAAGCCTTACACTAACCCGTCCCCTAAACCTAACCCGTACCCTAACACTAACCGGTACCCTAACACGTACGCTCACCCTAAACCGTTGTCGTACCCTAACATGACCCGTAAACTGTCTCCGTCCCGTAACCCTAACCCTAACCCTAACCCTAAACCTTACCCTAAGCCTTACACTAACCCGTCCCATAATCCTAACCCGTACGCTAACACTAAACCGTACGCTAACACGTATGCTCACCCTACACAGTTGTCGTACCCTAACCTGTCCCCTAAACCGTCCCGGACCCCTAACCCTAACCCTAACCTTAACCCTAAACCTAACCCTTACCCGAAGCCTTACCCTAACCCGTCCCTTAATCCTAAACCGTACGCTAACACTAATCCGTACCCTAACACGTATGCTCACCCTAAACCTTTGTCGTACCCTAACCTGTCTCCCAAACTGTCCCCGTCCCCTAACCCTAACACTAACCCTAACCCTAACCCTAACCCTAACCCTTACCTGAAGCCATACCCTAACCCGACCCTTAATCCTAAACCGTACGCTAACACTTATCCGTACCCTAACACGTATGCTCACCCTAAACAGTTGTCGTACACTAAACTGTCCCTTAAACCGTCCCGGTCCCCTAACCCTAACCCTAACCCTTACCCTAAACCTAACGCTTACCCGAAGCCTTACACTAACCCGTCCCCTAAATTTAACCCGTACGCTAACTCTAATCCGGACCCTAACACGTACGCTCACCCTAAACCGTTGTCGAACCCTAACCAGTCCCCTAAACCGTCCCCATCCCCGTCTCCTAACCCTAACCCTAACCCTAAGCCTAACCCTTACCCGAAGACTTACCCTAACCCGTCCCCAATCCTAACCCGTACGCTAACACTAACCCGTACCCTAACACGTACGCTCACCCTAAACCATTTTTGTACCATAACCTGTCCCCTAAACCGTCCCCGTCCCCGTCCCCTAACCCTAACCTTAACCCTTACCCGAAGCCTTACCCTAACCCGTCCCCTAATCCTAACCCGTACGCTACCACTAACCCATACCCTAACACGTACGCTCAGCCTAAACCGTTGTCCTACACTAACCTGTCCCCTAAACCGTCCCCGTAACCTAAATCTAACCCTAACCCTAACCCTTACCCGAAGCCTTACCGTAACCCGTCCCCTAATCCTAACCCGTACGCTAACACTAACACATACCCTAACACGTACACTCACCCTAAACCGTTGTCGTACCCTAACCTACCCCTAAACCGTTCCCGTCCCCGTCCCCTACCCCTAACCCTAACCCTAACCCAAACCCATACCCGAAGCCTTACACTAACCCTTCCCCTAATCCTAACCCGTACGCTAACACTAACCTGTACCCTAACACATACGCTCACCCTAAACAGTTGTCGTATACTAACCTGTCCCCTAAACAGTCCCCGTCCCCTAACACTAACCCTATCCCTAACCCTTACCCGAAGCCTTACCCTAACCCGTCCCCTAATCCTAACCCGTAGGCTAACACTAAACCGTACCCTAACACGTACACTCACCCTAAACCGTTGTCATACCCTAACCTGTCCCCTAAACCGTCCCCGTCCCCTAACCCTAACCCTAACCCTAAACCTAACCCTTACCCTTACCCGAAGCCTTACCCTAACCCGTCCCCTAATCCTAACCCGTACGCTAACACTAACCCGTACACTAACACGTACGCTCACCCTAAAGCGTTGTCGTACCCTAAACTGTCCCCTAAACTGTCCCCGTCCCCTAACCCTAACCCTAACCCTAACCCTAAACCTAACTCTTACCCGAAGCCTTACACTAACCCGTCCCGTAATCCTAACCCGTACGCTAACACAAACCCGTACCCTAACACGTACGCTCATCCTAAATCTTTGTCGTACCCTAACCTGTCCCCTAAACCGTCCCCGTCCCCTAATCCTAACCCTAACCCTAACCCTAACCCTAACCCTTACCCAAAGCCTTACCCAAACCCGTCCCCTAATCCTAACCCGTACGCTAACACTAACCAGTACCCTAACACGTACGCTCACCCTAAACCGTAGTCGTACACTAACCTGTCCCCTAAACCATCCCCGTCCCCGTCCCCTAACCCTAACCCTAAACCTAACCCTTACCCGAAGCCTTACCCTAACCCATCCCCTAATCCTAACCCGTACGCTAACACTAACCCATACCCTAACACGTACGCTCACCCTAAACCGTTGTCGTACCCTAACCTGTCCCCTAAACCGTCACCGTCCCCGTCCCCTAACCCTAACCCTAAGCCTAACCCTAACCCTTACCCGAAGCCTTACACTAACCCGTCCACTAATCCTAACCCGTACGCTAACCATGACCCGTACCCTAACACGTACGCTCACCCTAAACCGTTGTCGTACCCTAACCTGTCCCCTAAACCGTCCCCGTCCCCTAACCCTAACCCTAACCCTAACCCTAAACCTAACCCTTACCCGAAGCCTTACCCTAACCCGTCCCCTAATCCTAACCCGTACGCTAACACTAACCCATACCCAAACACGTACGCTCGCCCTAAACCGTTGTCGTACCCTAACCTGTCCCCTGAACCGTCCCCGTCCCCTAACCCTAACCCTAACCCTAACCCTAACCCTTACCCGAAGCCTTACCCTAACCCGTCCCCTAATCGTAACCCGTACGCTAACACTAACACGTACCCTAACACGTAAGCTCACCCTAAACTGTTGTCGTACACTAACCTGTCCCCTAAACTGTCCCCGTCCCCATCCCCTAACCCTGACCCTAACCCTAACCCTTACCCGAATCCTTACCCTAACCCGTCCCCTAATCCTAAACCGTACGCTAACACTAACACGTAACCTAACACGTACGCTCACCCTAAACCGTTGTCGTACCCTAACCTGTCCCCTAAACCGTCCCCGTCCCCTAAACCTAACCCTAACCCTCACCCTAAACCTAACACTTACCCGAAGCCTTACCCTAACACATCCCCTAATCCTAACCCGTACGCTAACACTAAACCGAACCCTAACAGATACGCACAACCTAAACCGTTGTCGTACCCTAACCTGTCCCCTAAACCGTCCCCGTCCCCGTCCCCTAACCCTAACCCTTACCCGAAGCCTTACCCTAACCCGTCCCCAATCCTAACACGTACGCTAACACTAACCCGTAACCTAACACGTACGCTCACCCTAAACCGTTGTCGTACACTAACCTGTCCCCTAAACCGTCACCGTCCCCTAACCCTAACCCTAACCCAAACCCTAACCCGAACCCTTACCCGAAGCCTTACGCTAAACCGTCCCATAATCCTAACCCGTACGCTAACACTAACCCGTACCCTAACACGTACACTCACCCTAAACTTTTGTCGTACCCTAACCTGTCCTCTAAACCGTCCCCGTCCCCTAACCCTAACACTAACCCTAACCCTAACACTTACCCGAAGCCTTACCCTAACCCGTACCTTAATCCTAACCCGTACGCTAACACTAAACCGTACCCTAACACGTACGCTCACCCTGAACCGTTGTCATACCCTAACCTCTCCCCTAGAACGTCCCCGTCCCCTAGCCCTAACCCTAACCCTAAACCATACCCGAAGCCTTACACTAACCCGTCCTCTAATCCTAAACCGTACACTAACACTAACCCGTAGCCTAACACGTACGCTCACCATAAACCGTGGTCGTACGCTAACCTGTCCCCTAAACCGTCCCCGTCCCCTAAACCTAACCCTAACCCTAACCCTAACCCTTACCTGAAGCCTTACCCTAACCCGTCCCCTAATCCTTACCCGTACGCTAAAACTAAACCATACCCTAACACATACACACACCCTAAACCGTTGTTATACACTAACCTGTCCCCTAAACCGTCCCCGTCTCCTAACCCTAACCCTAACCCTAACCGTAACCCTAACCCTTACCCGAAGCCTTACACTAACACGTCCTCTAATCCTAACCCGTACGATAACACTAACCCGTACCCTAACACGTACGCTCACCCTAAACCGTTGTCGTACCCTAACCTGTTCCCTAAACCCTCCCCGTCCCCTAACCCTAACCCTAACCCTAAACCTAACCCGAAGCCTTACCCTAAACCGTCATTTAATCCTAACCCGTACGCTAACACTAACCCGTACCCTAACACGTACGCTCACCCTAAACCGTTGTCATAACCTAACCTGTCCCCTAAACCGTCCCCGTCCCCTAACCCTAACCCTAACCCTTACCCTAACCCTGACCCGAAGCCTTACCCTAACACGTCCCCTAATCCTAACCCGTACGCTAACACTAATCCATACCTTAACACGTACGCTCACCCTAAACCGTTGTCGTACCCTAACCTGTCCCCTAAACCGTCACCGTTCCCTCACCCTAACCCTAACCCTAAACCTAACCCTAACCCGAACCCTTACCCGAAGCCTTACCCTAAACCGTCCCCTAATCCTAACCCGTACGCTAAAACTAACCCGTACTCTAAAACGTACGCTCACCCTAAACCTTTGTGGTACACTAACCTGTCCCCTAAACTGTCCCCGTCCCCTAACCCTAACCCTAACCCTAACCCTAACGCTAAAACTTACCCGAAGCCTTACCGTAACCCGTCCCCTAATCCTAACCCGTATGCTAACTCTAACCCGTACCCTAATACGTACGCTCACCCTATAACGTTGTCATACCCTTACCTGTCCCCTAAACCGTCCCCGTTCCCTAACCCTAACCCTAACCCTAACCCTAACCCTTACCTGAAGCCTTACCCTAACCCGTCCCCTAATCCTAACCCGTACGCTAACACTAACCCGTACCCTAACACGTACGCTCACCCTAAACCGTTGTCGTACACTAACCTGTCCCGTAAACTGTCCCCGTCCCCTAACCCTAACCCTAAACCTAACCCTAACCCTAACCCTTACCCGAAGCCTTACCGTAAACCGTCCCCTAATCCTAACCCATACGATAACACTAACCCGTACCCTACAAGCACGCTCAACCTAAACCGTTGTCGTACACTAACCTGTCCCCTAAACCGTACCCGTCCCCTAACCCTAACCCTAACCCAAACCCTAACCCTAACCCTTACCCGAAGCCTTACACTAAACCGACCCGTAATCCTAACCCGTACGCTAACACTAACCCGTACCCTAATACGTACGATCAACTTAAACCGTTGTTGTACCCTAACCTGTCCCCTAAACCGTCCCCGTAACATAACCCTAACCCTAACCCTATCCCTAAACCTAACCCTTACCCAAAGTCTTACACTAACCCGTCCCCTAATCCTAACCCTAACACTAACCCGTACTCTAACACGTACGCTCACCCTAAACCATTGTCGTACCCTAACATGTCCCCTAAACTGTCCCCGTCCCCGTCCCCTAACCCTAACCCTAACCCTAAACCTTACCCGAAGCCGTACCCTAACCCGTCACCTAATCCTAACCCGTATGCTAACACTAATCCGTACCCTAATACGTACGCTCACCCTAAACCGTTTTCGTTCTCTAACCTGTCCCCTATACCGTCCCCGTCCCCTAAACCAAACCCTAACCCTAAACCTAACCCTAACCCTAACCTGTCCCCTAAATCGTCCCCGTCCCCTAACCCTAACCCTAACCCTAACCCTAAACCTTACCCGAAGCCTTACCCTAACCCGTCCCCTAATCCTAATGCGTACGCTAACACTAAACCGTACCCTAAAAGGTAGGCTCACCCTAAACAGTTGTGGTACGCTAACCTGTCCCCTAAACCGTCCTGGTACCCTAACCCTAACCTTAACCCTAACCCTAATCCTATTCCTTACCCGAATCCTTACGCTAAACCGTCCCCTTATCCTAACCCGTACGCTAACACTAACCCGTACCCTAACACGTACGCTCACCCTAAACCGTTGTCGTAACCTAACCTGTCCCCTAAACCGTCCCCGTCCCCTAATCCTAACCCTAACCCTAACCCTAACTCTAATCTTAACCTAACCCTTACCCTAACCCTAACCCTAACCCTAACCCTAACACTTATCCGAAGCCTTACCCTAACCCGTCCCCTAAACCTAACCCGTACGCTAACACTAACTTGTACCCTAACACGTACGCTCACCCAAAACCGCTGTCATAACTTAACCTGTCCCCTAAACCGTTCCCGTCCGCGTCCCCTAACCCTAACCCTAACCCTAACACTTACCCGAAGCCTTACCCTAACCCGTCCCCTAATCCTAACACGTACGCTAACACTAACCCGTACCCTAACACATACGCTCACCCTAAACCGTTGTCGTACCCTAACCTGTCCCCTAAACCGTCCCCGTCCCCTAAACCTAACCCTAACCCTAACCCTTACCCGAAGCCTTACCCTAACACGTCCCCTAATCCTAACCCGTATGCTAACACTAAACCGTACCCTAACACGTACGCTCACCCTAAACCTTTGTCGTACCCTAAGCTGTCCCCTAAACCGTCCCCGTACCCGTCCCCTAACCCTAACCCTAACCGTAACCCTAACCCTTACCCAAAGCCTTACCCTAACCCGTCCCCTAATCCTAACCCGTACGCTAACACTAACACATACCCTAACACGTACACTCACCCAAAACCGTTGTCGTATCCTAACCTACCCCTAAACTGTTCCCGTCCCCGTCCCCTACCCCTAACCCTAACCTTAACCCTAACCCTTACCCGAAGCCTTACACTAACCCTTCCCCTAATCCTAACCCGTACGCTAACACTAACCCGTACCGTAACACATACGCTCACCCTAAACAGTTGTCGTACACTAACCTGTCCCCTAAACCGTCCCCGTCCCCTAACCCTAACCCTAACCCTAACCCTTACCCGAAGCCTTAACCAAACCCTTGCCCTAATCCTAACCCGTAGGCTAATACTAACCTGTATCCTAACACGTACGCCCACCCTAAACCGTTGTCGTACCCTAACCTGTCCCCTAAACCGTCCCCATTCCCTAACCCTAACCCTAACCCTAAACCTAACCCTAACCCTTACCCGAAGCCGTACACTAACCCGTCCCCTGATACTAAACCGTACGCTAACACTAACACGTACCCTAAAACGTACGCGCACCCTAAAACGTTGTCGTACCCTAACCTATCCCCTAAACCGTCCCCGTCACCTAACCCTAACCCTAACCCTAACCCTAAACCTAACCCTTACCCGAAGCCTTACCCTAACCCATCCCCTTATCCTAACCCGTACGCTAAGACAAACCCGTACCCTAACACATACGCTCACCCTAAACTGTTGTCGTACCCTAACCTGTACCCTAAACGGTCCCCGTCCCCTAACCCTAACACTAACCGTAACCCTAACACTTACCCGAAGCCTTACCCTAACCCGTCCCCTAATCCTAACCCGTAGGCTAACACTAACCCGTAACCTAACACGTACGCTCACCCTAAACCGTTGTCATACCCTAACCTGTCCCCTAAACCGTCCCCATCCCCTAACCCTAACCCTAACCCTAACCCTAACCCTTACCCGAAGCCTTACCCTAACCCGTCCCCTAATCCTAACCCGTAGGCTAACACTAACCCGTACACTAACACGTACTCTCACCCTAAAACGTTATCGTACCCTAACATGTCCCCTAAACTGTCCCCGTCCCCTAACACTAACCCTAACCCTAACCCTAAACCTAACTCTTACCCGAAGCCTTACCCTAAGCCGTCCCGTAATCCTAACCCGTATGCTACCACTAACCCGTACCCTAACACGTACGCTCACCCTAAAAGTTTGTCGTACACTAACCTGTCCCCTAAACCGTCCCCGTCCCCTAACCCTAAACCTAACCCTAACCCTAACCCTAACCCTTACCCGAAGCCTTACCCAAACCCGTCCCCTAATCCTAACCCGTACACTAACACTAACCAGTACCCTTACACGTACGCTCACCCTAAACCGTTGTCGTACACTAACCTGTCCCCTAAACCGTCCCCGTCCCCTAACCCTAAACCTAACCCTAAACCTAACCCTTACTCGAAGCCTTACCCTAACACGTCCCGTAATCCTAACCCGTACGCTAACACTAACCCGTACCCTAACACGTACGCTCACCCTAAACCGTTGTCGTACCCTAACCTGTCCCATAAACCGTCCCAGTCCCCGTCCCCTAACCCTAACCCTAACCCTAACCCTAACCCTTACCCGAAGCCTTACCCTAACCCGTCCTCTAATCCTAACCCGAACGCTAACAATAACCCGTACCCTAACACGTATGCTCACCCAAACCGTTGTCGTAACCTAACCTGTCCCCTAAACCGTCCCCGTCCCCTAACCCTAACCCTAACCCTAACCCTAACCCTAACCCTAAACCTTACCCGAAGCCTTACCCTAACCCGTCCCCTAATCCTAACCCGTACGCTAACACTAACCCGTACCCTAATACGTACGCTCACCCTAAACCGTTTTCGTTCTCTAACCTGTCCCCTATACCGTCCCCGTCCCCTAAACCAAACCCTAACCCTAAACCTAACACTAACCCTAACCTGTCCCCTAAATCGTCCCCGTCCCCTAACCCTAACCCTAACCCTAACCCTAAACCTTACCCGAAGCCTTACCCTAACCCGTCCCCTAATCCTAATGCGTACGCTAACACTAAACCGTACCCTAAAAGGTAGGCTCACCCTAAACAGTTGTCGTACGCTAACCTGTCCCCTAAACCGTCCCGGTACCCTAACCCTAACCTTAACCCTAACCCTAATCCTATTCCTTACCCGAATCCTTACGCTAAACCGTCCCCTTATCCTAACCCGTACGCTAACACTAACCCGTACCCTAACACGTACGCTCACCCTAAACCGTTGTCGTAACCTAACCTGTCCCCTAAACCGTCCCCGTCCCCTAATCCTAACCCTAACCCTAACCCTAACTCTAATCCTAAACCTAACCCTTACCCTAACCCTAACCCTAACCCTAACCCTAACCCTAACACTTATCCGAAGCCTTACCCTAACCCGTCCCCTAAACCTAACCCGTACGCTAACACTAACTTGTACCCTAACACGTACGCTCACCCTAAACCGCTGTCATAACCTAACCTGTCCCCTAAACCGTTCCCGTCCGCGTCCCCTAACCCTAACCCTAACCCTAACACTTACACGAAGCCTTACCCTAACCCGTCCCCTAATCCTAACCCTAACCCTAACCCTTACCCGAAGCCTTACCCTAACACGTCCCCTAATCCTAACCCGTACGCTAACACTAACCCGTACCCTAACACGTGCGCTCACCCTAAACCGTTGTCGTACCCTAACCTGTCCCCTAAACCGTCCCCGTCCCCTAAACCTAACCCTAACCCTAACCCTTACCCGAAGCCTTACCCTAACACGTCCCCTAATCCTAACCCGTACGCTAACACTAACCCGTACCCTAACACGTGCGCTCACCCTAAACCGTTGTCGTACCCTAACCTGTCCCCTAAACCGTCACCGTCCCCTCACCCTAACCCTAACCCTAACCCTAACCCTAACCCGAACCCTTACCCGAAGCCTTACCCTAAACCGTCCCCTAATCCTAACCCGTACGCTAAAACTAACCCGTACTCTAACACGTACGCTCACCCTAAAACTTTGTCGTACCCTAACCTGTCCCCTAAACTGTCCCCGTCCCCTAACCCTAACCCTAACCCTAACCCTAACCCTAAAACTTACCCGAAGCCTTACCCTAACCCGTCCCCTAATCCTAACCCGTATGCTAACTCTAACCCGTACCCTAACACGTACGCTCACCCTAAACCGTTGTCATACCCTTACCTGTCCCCTAAACCGTCCCCGTTCACTAACCCTAACCCTAACCCTAACCTTAACCCTAACCCTTATCCGAAGCCTAACCCTAACCCGTCCCCTAATCCTAACTCGTACCCTAACACTAACCCGTACCCTAACACGTACGCTCACCCAAAACCGTTGTCGTACACTAACCTGTCTCCTAAACCGTCCCCGTCCCCTAACCCTAACCCTAACCCTAACCCTAACCCTAACCCTAACCCTTACCCGAAGCCTTACCCTAACCCGTCCCCTAATCCTAACCCTTACGATAACACTAACCCGTACCCTAACACGTACGCTCACCCTAAACCGTTGTCGTGCCCTAACCTGTCCCCTAAACCGTCCCCGTCCCCTAACCCTAACTCTAACCCTAACCCTAACCCTTACCTGAAGCCTTACCCTATCCCGTCCCCTAATCCTAACCCATACGCTAACACTAACCCGTACCCTAACACGTACGCACACCCTAAACCGTTGTCGTACACTAACCTGTCCCGTAAACCGTCCCCGTCCCCTAACCCTAACCCTAAACCTAACCCTAACCCTAACCCTTACCCGAAGCCTTACCGTAAACCGTCCCCTAATCCTAACCGATACGATAACACTAACCCGTACCCTACAAGCACGCTCAACCTAAACCGTTGTCGTACACTAACCTGTCCCCTAAACCGTACCCGTCCCATAACCCTAACCCTAACCCAAACCCTAACCCTAACCCTTACCCGAAGCCTTACACTAACCCGACCCGTAATCCTAACCCGTACGCTAACACTAACCCGTACCCTAATACGTACGATCAACTTAAACCGTTGTTGTACCCTAACCTGTCCCCTAAACCGTCCCCGTAACATAACCCTAACCCTAACCCTATCCCTAAACCTAACCCTTACCCAAAGTCTTACACTAACCCGTCCCCTAATCCTAACCCTAACACTAACCCGTACCCTAACACGTACGCTCACCCTAAACCATTGTCGTACCCTAACATGTACCCTAAACTGTCCCCGTCCCCGTCCCCTAACCCTAACCCTAACCCTAAACCTTACCCGAAGCCTTACCCTAACCCGTCCCCTAATCCTAACCCGTACGCTAACACTAACCCGTACCCTAATACGTACGCTCACCCTAAACCGTTTTCGTTCTCTAACTTGTCCCCTATACCGTCCCCGTCCCCTAAACCAAACCCTAACCCTAAACCTAACCCTAACCCTAACCTGTCCCCTAAATCGTCCCCGTCCCCTAACCCTAACCCTAACCCTAACCCTAAACCTTACCCGAAGCCTTACCCTAACCCGTCCCCTAATCCTAATGCGTACGCTAACACTAAACCGTACCCTAAAAGGTAGGCTCACCCTAAACAGTTGTCGTACCCTAACCTGTCCCCTAAACCGTCCCGGTACCCTAACCCTAACCTTAACCCTAACCCTAATCCTATTCCTTACCCGAATCCTTACGCTAAACCGTCCCCTTATCCTAACCCGTACGCTAACACTAACCCGTACCCTAACACCTATGCTCACCCTAAACCGTTGTCGTAACCTAACCTGTCCCCTAAACCGTCCCCGTCCCCTAATCCTAACCCTAACCCTAACCCTAACTCTAATCCTAAACCTAACCCTTACCCTAACCCTAACCCTAACCCTAACCCTAACACTTATCCGAAGCCTTACCCTAACCCGTCCCCTAAACCTAACCCGTACGCTAACACTAACTTGTACCCTAACACGTACGCTCACCCTAAACCGCTGTCATAACCTAACCTGTCCCCTAAACCGTTCCCGTCCGCGTCCCCTAACCCTAACCCTAACCCTAACACTTACCCGAAGCCTTACCCTAACCCGTCCCCTAATCCTAACCCGTACGCTAACACTAACCCGTACCCTAACACATACGCTCACCCTAAACCGTTGTCGTACCCTAACCTGTCCCCTAAACCGTCCCCGTCCCCTAAACCTAACCCTAACCCTAACCCTTACCCGAAGCCTTACCCTAACACGTCCCCTAATCCTATCCCGTATGCTAACACTAAACCGTACCCTAACACGTACGCTCACCCTAAACCGTTGTCGTACCCTAAGCTGTCCCCTAAACCGTCCCCGTACCCGTCCCCTAACCCTAACCCTAACCGTAACCCTAACCCTTACCCGAAGCCTTACCCTAACCCGTCCCCTAATCCTAACCCGTACGCTAACACTAACACATACCCTAACACGTACACTCACCCAAAACCGTTGTCGTACCCTAACCTACCCCTAAACTGTTCCCGTCCCCGTCCCCTACCCCTAACCCTAACCTTAACCCTAACCCTTACCCGAAGCCTTACACTAACCCTTCCCCTAATCCTAAACCGTACGCTAACACTAACCCGTACCCTAACACATACGCTCACCCTAAACAGTTGTCGTACACTAACCTGTCCCCTAAACAGTCCCCGTCCCCTAACCCTAACCCTAACCCTAACCCTTACCCGAAGCCTTAACCTAACCCTTCCCCTAATCCTAACCCGTAGGCTAATACTAAACTGTACCCTAACACGTACACCCACCCTAAACCGTTGTCGTACCCTAACCTGTCCCCTAAACCGTCCCCATTCCCTAACCCTAACCCTAACCCTAAACCTAACCCTAACCCTTACCCGAAGCCGTACACTAACCCGTCCCCTGATACTAAACCGTACGCTAACACTAACACGTACCCTAAATCGTACGCGCACCCTAAAACGTTGTCGTACCCTAACCTATCCCCTAAACTGTCCCCGTCACCTAACCCTAACCCTAACCCTAACCCTAACCCTAACCCTTACCCGAAGCCTTACCCTAACCCATCCCCTTATCCTAACCCGTACGCTAAGACAAACCCGTACCCTAACACGTACGCTCACCCTAAACTGTTGTCGTACCCTAACCTGTACCCTAAACGGTCCCCGTCCCCTAACCCTAACCCTAACCCTAACCCTAACCCTTACCCGAAGCCTTACCCTAACCCGTCCCCTAATCCTAACCCGTAGGCTAACACTAACCCGTAGCCTAACACGTACGCTCACCCTAAACCGTTGTCGTACCCTAACCTGTCCCCTAAACCGTCCCCATCCCCTAAACCTAACCCTAACCCTAACCCTAACCCTAACCCTTACCCGAAGCCTTACCCTAACCCGTCCCCTAATCCTAACCCGTACGCTAACACTAACCCGTACACTAACACGTACGCTCACCCTAAAACGTTATCGTACCCTAACATGTCCCCTAAACTGTCCCCGTCCCCTAACACTAACCCTAACCCTAACCCTAAACCTCACTCTTACCCGAAGCCTTACCCTAACCCGTCCCGTAATCCTAACCCGTACGCTACCACTAACCCGTACCCTAACACGTACGCTCACCCTAAATCTTTGTCGTACCCTAACCTGTCCCCTAAACCGTCCCCGTCCCCTAACCCTAAACCTAACCCTAACCCTAACCCTAACCCTTACCCGAAGCCTTACCCAAACCCGTCCCCTAATCCTAACCCGTACACTAACACTAACCAGTACCCTTACACGTACGCTCACCCTAAACCGTTGTCGTACACTAACCTGTCCCCTAAACCGTCCCCGTCCCCTAACCCTAACCCTAACCCTAAACCTAACCCTTACTCGAAGCCTTACCCTAACACGTCCCCTAATCCTAACCCGTACGCTAACACTAACCCGTACCCTAACACGTACGCTCACCCTAAACCGTTGTCGTACCCTAACCTGTCCCCTAAACCGTCCCCGTCCCCGTCCCCTAACCCTAACCCTAACCCTAACCCTAACCCTTACCCGAAGCCTTACCCTAACCCGTCCTCTAATCCTAACCCGAACGCTAACAATAACCCGTACCCTAACACGTACGCTCACCCAAACCGTTGTCGTAACCTAACCTGTCCCCTAAACCGTCCCCGTCCCCTAACCCTAACCCTAACCCTAAACCTAACCCTAACCCTTACCCGAAGCCTTACCCTAACCCGTCCCCTAATCCTAACCCGTACGCTAACACTAACCCGTACCCTAACACATACACTCACACTAAACTTTTGTCGTACCCTAACCTGTCCCCTAAACCGTCCCCGTCCCCTAACCCTAACACTAACCCTAACCCTAACACTTACCCGAAGCCTTACCCTAACCCGTACCTTAATCCTCACCCGTACGCTAACACTAACCCGTACCGTAAGACGTACACTCACCCTGAACCGTTGTCATACCCTAACCTCTCCCCTAGAACGTCCCCGTCCCCGAAACCTAACCCTAACCCTAAACCTAACCCTAACCCTTACCCGAAGCCTTACCCTAACCCGTCCCCTAATCCTAACCCGTACGCTAACAGTAACCCGTACCATAACACGTACGCTCACCCTAAACAATTGTCGTACCCTAACCTGTCTCCTAAACCGTCCCTGTCCCCTAACACTAACCCTAACCCTAACCCTAACTCTAAACCTTATCCGAAGCCTTACACTAACCCATCCCCTAATCCTCACCCGTACGCTAACACTAACCCATACCCTAACACGTACGCTCAACCTAAACCGTTGTCGTAGCCTAACCTGTCCCCTAAACCGTCCCCGTCCCCTAACCCTAACCCTAAACCTAACCCTAAACCTTACCTGAAGCCTTACCCTAACCCGTCACGTAATCCTTACCCGAACGCTAACACTAATCCATGCCCTAACACGTACGCTCACCCAAAACCGTTGTCATACCCTAACCTGTTCCCTAAACCGTGCCCGTCCCTTAACCCTAACCCTAACCCTGACCCTAACCCTTACCCGAAGCATTACCCTAACCCGTCCACTAATCCTAACCCATATGCTAACTCTAAACCGTACCCTAACACGTACGCTCACCCTAAACAGTTGTCATACCCTAACCTGTCCCCTAAACCGTCCCCGTCACCTAACCCTAACCCTAACACTAAACCTAACCCTTACCCGAAGCCTTACCCTAACCCGCCCCTAATCCTAACACGTACGCTAACACTAACCCGTACCGTAACACGTACGCTCACCCTAAACCGTTGTCGTACACTAACCTGTTCCCTAAACCCTCCCCGTCCCCTAACCCTAACCCTAACCCTAAACCTAACACTAACCCTTATCCGAAGCCTAACCCTAACCCGTCCCCTAATCCTAACTCGTACCCTAACACTAACCCGTACCCTAACAGGTACGCTCACCCAAAACCGTTGTCGTACACTAACCTGTCTCCTAAACCGTCCCCGTCCCCTAACCCTAACCCTAACCCTAACCCTAACCCTAACCCTAACCCTTACCCGAAGCCTTACCCTAACCCGTCCCCTAATCCTAACCCTTACAATAACACTAACCCGTACCCTAACACGTACGCTCACCCTAAACCGTTGTCGTGCCCTAACCTGTCCCCTAAACCGTCCCCGTCCCCTAACCCTAACTCTAACCCTAACCCTAACCCTTACCTGAAGCCTTACCCTAACCCGTCCCCTAATCCTAACCCATACGCTAACACTAACACGTACCCTAACACGTACGCACACCCTAAACCGTTGTCGTACACTAACCTGTCCCGTAAACCGTCCCCGTCCCCTAACCCTAACCCTAAACTTAACCCTAACCCTAACCCTTACCCGAAGCCTTACCGTAAACCGTCCCCTAATCCTAACCCATACGATAACACTAACCCGTACCCTACAAGCACGCTCAACCTAAACCGTTGTCGTACACTAACCTGTCCCCTAAACCGTACCCGTCCGATAACCCTAACCCTAACCCAAACCCTAACCCTAACCCTTACCCGAAGCCTTACACTAACCCGACCCGTAATCCTAACCCGTACGCTAACACTAACCCGTACCCTAATACGTACGATCAACTTAAACCGTTGTTGTACCCTAACCTGTCCCCTAAACCGTCCCCGTAACATAACCCTAACCCTAACCCTATCCCTAAACCTAACCCTTACCCAAAGTCTTACACTAACCCGTCCCCTAATCCTAACCCTAACACTAACCCGTACCCTAACACGTACGCTCACCCTAAACCATTGTCGTACCCTAACATGTACCCTAAACTGTCCCCGTCCCCGTCCCCTAACCCTAACCCTAACCCTAAACCTTACCCGAAGCCTTACCCTAACCCGTCCCCTAATCCTAACCCGTACGCTAACACTAACCCGTACCCTAATACGTACGCTCACCCTAAACCGTTTTCGTTCACTAACTTGTCCCCTATACCGTCCCCGTCCCCTAAACCAAACCCTAACCCTAAACCTAACCCTAACCCTAACCTGTCCCCTAAATCGTCCCCGTCCCCTAACCCTAACCCTAACCCTAACCCTAAACCTTACCCGAAGCCTTACCCTAACCCGTCCCCTAATCCTAATGCGTACGCTAACACTAAACCGTACCCTAAAAGGTAGGCTCACCCTAAACAGTTGTCGTACCCTAACCTGTCCCCTAAACCGTCCCGGTACCCTAACCCTAACCTTAACCCTAACCCTAATCCTATTCCTTACCCGAATCCTTACGCTAAACCGTCCCCTTATCCTAACCCGTACGCTAACACTAACCCGTACCCTAACACGTATGCTCACCCTAAACCGTTGTCGTAACCTAACCTGTCCCCTAAACCGTCCCCGTCCCCTAATCCTAACCCTAACCCTAACCCTAACTCTAATCCTAAACCTAACCCTTACCCTAACCCTAACCCTAACCCTAACCCTAACACTTATCCGAAGCCTTACCCTAACCCGTCCCCTAAACCTAACCCGTACGCTAACACTAACTTGTACCCTAACACGTACGCTCACCCTAAACCGCTGTCATAACCTAACCTGTCCCCTAAACCGTTCCCGTCCGCGTCCCCTAACCCTAACCCTAACCCTAACACTTACCCGAAGCCTTACCCTAACCCGTCCCCTAATCCTAACCCGTACGCTAACACTAACCCGTACCCTAACACATACGCTCACCCTAAACCGTTGTCGTACCCTAACCTGTCCCCTAAACCGTCCCCGTCCCCTAAACCTAACCCTAACCCTAACCCTTACCCGAAGCCTTACCCTAACACGTCCCCTAATCCTAACCCGTATGCTAACACTAAACCGTACCCTAACACGTACGCTCACCCTAAACCGTTGTCGTACCCTAAGCTGTCCCCTAAACCGTCCCCGTACCCGTCCCCTAACCCTAACCCTAACCGTAACCCTAACCCTTACCCGAAGCCTTACCCTAACCCGTCCCCTAATCCTAACCCGTACGCTAACACTAACACATACCCTAACACGTACACTCACCCAAAACCGTTGTCGTACCCTAACCTACCCCTAAACTGCTCCCGTCCCCGTCCCCTACCCCTAACCCTAACCTTAACCCTAACCCTTACCCGAAGCCTTACACTAACCCTTCCCCTAATCCTAAACCGTACGCTAACACTAACCCGTACCCTAACACATACGCTCACGCTAAACAGTTGTCGTACACTAACCTGTCCCCTAAACCGTCCCCGTCCCCTAATCCTAACCCTAACCCTAACCCTTACCCGAAGCCTTAACCTAACCCTTCCCCTAATCCTAACCCATAGGCTAATACTAAACTGTACCCTAACACGTACACCCACCCAAAACCGTTGTCGTACCCTAACCTGTCCCCTAAACCGTCCCCATTCCCTAACCCTAACCCTAACCCTAAACCTAACCCTAACCCTTACCCGAAGCCGTACACTAACCCGTCCCCTGATACTAAACCCTACGCTAACACTAACACGTACCCTAAATCGTACGCGCACCCTAAAACGTTGTCGTACCCTAACCTATCCCCTAAACCGTCCCCGTCACCTAACCCTAACCCTAACCCTAACCCTAACCCTTACCCGAAGCCTTACCCTAACCCATCCCCTTATACTAACCCGTACGCTAAGACAAACCCGTACCCTAACACGTACGCTCACCCTAAACTGTTGTCGTACCCTAACCTGTACACTAAACGGTCCCCGTCCCCTAACCCTAACCCTAACCCTAACCCTAACCCTTACCCGAAGCCTTACCCTAACCCGTCCCCTAATCCTAACCCGTAGGCTAACACTAACCCGTAGCCTAACACGTACGCTCACCCTAAACCGTTGTCGTACCCTAACCTGTCCCCTAAACCGTCCCCATCCCCTAAACCTAACCCTAACCCTAACCCTAACCCTAACCCTTACCCGAAGCCTTACCCTAATCCGTCCCCTAATCCTAACCCGTACGCTAACACTAACCCGTACACTAACACGTACGCTCACCCTAAAACGTTATCGTACCCTAACATGTCCCCTAAACTGTCCCCGTCCCCTAACACTAACCCTAACCCTAACCCTAAACCTCACTCTTACCCGAAGCCTTACCCTAACCCGTCCCGTAATCCTAACCCGTACGCTACCACTAACCCGTACCCTAACACGTACGCTCAGCCTAAATCTTTGTCGTACCCTAACCTGTCCCCTAAACCGTCCCCGTCCCCTAACCCTAAACCTAACCCTAACCCTAACCCTAACCCTTACCCGAAGCCTTACCCAAACCCGTCCCCTAATCCTAACCCGTACACTAACACTAACCAGTACCCTTACACGTACGCTCACCCTAAACCGTTGTCGTACACTAACCTGTCCCCTAAACCGTCACCGTCCCCTAACCCTAACCCTAACCCTAACCCTAACCCGAACCCTTACCCGAAGCCTTACGCTAAACCGTCCCATAATCCTAACCCGTACGCTAACACTAACCCGTACCCTAACACGTACGCTCACTCAAAACCGTTGTCGTACCCTAACCTGTCCCCTAAACCGTCCCCGTCCCCTAACCCTAACACTAACCCTAACCCTAACACTTACCCGAAGCCTTACCCTAACCCGTACCTTAATCCTAACCCGTACGCTAACACTAACCCGTACCCTAACACGTACACTCACCCTGAACTGTTGTCATACCCTAACCTCTCCCCGAGAACGTCCCCGTCCCCGAAACCTAACCCTAACCCTAAACCTAACCCTAACCCTTACCCGAAGCCTTACCCTAACCCGTCCCCTAATCCTAACCCGTACGCTAACAGTAACCCGTACCATAACACGTACGCTCACCCTAAACCATTGTCGTACCCTAACCTGTCTCCTAAACCGTCCCTGTCCCCTAACACTAACCCTAACCCTAACCCTAACCCTAAACCTTACCCGAAGCCTTACACTAACCCATCCCCTAATCCTCACCCGTACGCTAACACTAACCCATACCCTAACACGTACGCTCAACCTAAACCGTTGTCGTAGCCTAACCTGTCCCCTAAACCGTCCCCGTCCCCTAACCCTAACCCTAAACCTAACCCTAAACCTTACCCGAAGCCTTACACTAACCCGTCCCGTAATCCTTACCCGAACGCTAACACTAATCCATGCCCTAACACGTACGCTCACCCAAAACCGTTGTCATACCCTAACCTGTTCCCTAAACCGTGCCCGTCCCTTAACCCTAACCCTAACCCAGACCCTAACCCTTACCCGAAGCATTACCCTAACCCGTCCACTAATCCTAACCCGTATGCTAACTCTAACCCGTACCCTAACACGTACGCTCACCCTAAACCGTTGTCGTACCCTAACCTGTCTCCTAAACCGTCCCCGTCACCTAACCCTAACCCTAACACTAACCCTAACACTTACCCGAAGCCTTACCCTAACCCGCCCCTAATCCTAACCCGTACGCTAACACTAACCCGTACCGTAACACGTACGCTCACCCTAAACCATTGTCGTACCCTAACCTGTCCCCTAAACCGTCCCCGTCCCCTAACCCTAACCCTAACCCTTACCCGAAGCCTTAACCTCACCCGTCCCCTAATCCTAACCCATACGATAACACTAACCCGTACCATAACACGTACGCTCACCCTAAACCGTTGTCGTACCCTAACCTGTTCCCTAAACCCTCCCCGTCCCCTAACCCTAACCCTAACCCTAACCCTAACCCTAAACCTTACCCGAAGCCTTACCCTAACCCGTCACCTAATCCTAACCCGTACGCTAACACTAACCCGTACCCTAACACGTACGCTCACCCTAAACCGTTGTCGTACACTAACCTGTCCCCTAAACCGTCCCCGTCCCCGAACCGTAACCCTAACCCTAACCCTAACCCTAACCCTTACCCGAAGCCTTACCCTAACCCGTCCCCTAATCCTAACCCGTAGGCTAACACTAACCCGTTCCTTAACACGTATGCTCACCCTAAACCGTTGTCGTACACTAAACGGTTCCCTAAACTGTCCCCGTCCCCGTCCCCGTCCCCTAACCCTAACCCTAACCCTAACCCTTACCCGAAGCCTTACCCTAACCCGTCCCCTAATCCTAACCCGTACGCTAACACTAACCCGTACCCTAACACATACGCTCACCCTAAACAGTTGTTGTACCCTAACCTGTCCCCTAAACCGGCCCCATCCCCTAACCCTAACCCTAAACCTTACCCGAAGCCTTACACTAACCCGTCCCCTAATCCTAAACCGTACACTAACACCAAACCATAGCCTAACACGTACGCTCACCATAAACCGTTGTCGTACGCTAACCTGTCCCCTAAACCGTCCCCGTCACCTAAACCTAACCCTAACCCTTAACCGAAGCCTTACCCTAACCCGTCCCCTAATCCTTACCCGTACGCTAACACTAAACCGTACCCAAACACATACACACACCGTAAACCGTTGTTGTACACTAACCTGTCCCCTAAACCATCCCCGTCTCCTAACGCTAACCCTAACCCTAACCCTAACCCTAACCCTTACCCGAAGCCTTACCCTAACACGTCCTCTATTCCTAACCCGTACGATAACACTAACCCGTACCCTAACACGTACGCTCACCCTAATCCGTTGTCGTACCCTAACCTGTTCCCTAAACCCTCCCCGTCCCCTAACCCTAACCCTAACCCTAACCCTAAACCTTACCCGAAGCCTTACCCTAACCCGTCACCTAATCCTAACCCGTACGCTAACACTAACCCGTACCCTAACACCTACGCTCACCCTAAACCGTTGTCGTACACTAACCTGTCCCCTAAACCATCCCCGTCCCCTAACCCTAACCCTAACATTAACCCTAACCCTTACCCGAAGCCTTACCCTAACCCGTCCCCTAATCCTAACCCGTAGGCTAACACTAACCTGTTCCCTAACACGTATGCTCACCCTAAACCGTTGTCGTACCCTAACCTGTCCCCTAATCCATCCCCGTCCCCGTCCCCTAACCCTAACCCTAACCCTAACCCTTACCCGAAGCCTTACCCTAAACCGTCCTCTAATCCTAACCCGTACGTTAACACTAACCCGTACCCTAACATATACGTTCACCCTAAACAGTTGTCTTACCCTAACCTGTCCTCTAAACCGTCCCCATCCCCTAACCCTAACCCTAAACCTAACCCTAACCCTTACCCGAAGCATTACCATAACCCATCCCCTAATCCTAACCCGTACGCTAACACTAACACGTACCCTAACACGTACGCTCAACCTAAAACGTTGTCATACCATAACCTGTCCCCTAAACCGTCCACGTCCCCTAACCCTAACCCTAAACCTATCCCTAACACTAACCCATGCCCTAACACGTACGCTCACCCTAAACAGTTGTCGTACCCTAACCTGTCCCCTAAACCGTCACCGTCCCCTCACCCTAACCCTAACCCTAACCCTAACCCTAACCCGAACACTTCCCCGAAACCTTACACTAAACCGTCCCCTAATCCTAAACCGTACGCTAAAACTAACCCGTACCCTAACACGTACGCTCACCCTAAACCTTTGTCGTACCCTAACCTGTCCCCTAAACTGTCCCCGTCCCCTAACCCTAACACTAACCCTAACCCTAACCCTTACCCGAAGCCTTACCCTAACCAGTCCCCTAATCCTAACCCGTACGCTATCACTAACCTGTACCCTAACACGTACGCTCACCCTAAACCGTTGTCGTACCCTAACCTGTCCCCTAAACCGTCCCCGTCCCCTAACCCTAACCCTAAACCTAACCCTAACCCTTACCCGAAGCCTTACCATAAACCGTCCCCTAATCGTAACCCATACGATAACACTAACCCGTACCCTAACACGTACGCTCACCCTAAACCGTTGTCGTACCCTAACCTGTCCCCTAAACCGTCCCCGTCCCCTAACCCTAAACCTAACCCTAACCCTAACCCTTACCCGAAGCCTTACCCTAATCCGTCCCCTAATCCTAACCCGTACGCTAACACTAACCCGTACCCTAACACGTACGCTCACCCTAAACCGTTGTCGTACACTAACCTGTCCCCTAAACCGTCCCCGTCCCCTAACCCTAACCCTAAACCTAACCCTAACCCTAACCCTTACCCGAAGCCTTACCCTAACCCGTACACTAATCCTAACCCGTACGCTAACACTAACCCGTACCCTAACACGTACGCTCATCCTAAACCGTTGTCGTACTCTAGCCTGTCCCCTAAACCGACCCCGTCCCCGTCCCCGTCCCCTAACCCTAACCCTAACCCTAAACCTTACCCGAAGCCTTACCCTAACCCGTCCCCTAATCCTAACCCGTACGCTAACACGAACCCGTACCCTAATACGTACGCTCACCCTAAACCGTTTTCGTTCTCTAAACTGTCCCCTATACCGTCCCCGTCCCCTAACACAAACCCTAACCCTAACCCTAAACCTAACCCTAACCTGTCCCCTAAATCGTCCCCATCCCTTAACCCTAACCCTAACCCTAACCCTAAACTTTACCCGAAGCCTTAACCTAACCCGTCCCCTAATCCTAACGCGTACGCTAACACTAAACCGCACCCTAATAGGTAGGCTCACCCTAAACAGTTGTCGTACCCTAACATGTCCCCTAAACCGTCCCGGTACCCTAACCCTAACCCTAACCCTATCTCTAATCCTATTCCTTACCCGAATCCTTACGCTAAACCGTCCCCTTATCCGAAACCGTACGCTAACACTAACCCGTACCCTAACACGTACGCTCACCCTAAACCGTTGTCGTAACCTAACCTGTCCCCTAAACCGTCCCCATCCCCTAACCCTAACCCTAACCCAAACCCTAAACCTAACCCTTACCCGAAGCCTTATCCTAACCCGTCCCCTAATCCTAAACCGTACGGTAACACTAAACCGTACCCTAACACGTACGCTCACCCTAAACCGTTGTCGTACGCTAACCTGTCCCCTAAACCGTCCCCGTCCCCTAACCCTAAACCTAAACCTAACCCTAAACCTAACCCTTACCCGATGCCTTACCCTAACCTGTCCCCTAATCCTAACACGTACGCTAACACTAACCCGTACCCTTACACGTACGCTCACCCTAAACCGTTGTTGTACACTAACATGTCCCCTAAACCATCCCCGTCCCCTAACCCTAACCTTAACCCTAACCCAAAACCTAAACCTTACCCGAAGCCTTAATCTAAACCATCCCGTAATCCTAACCCATACGCTAACACTAACCCTTACCCTAACACATACGCTCACCCTAAACTGTTGTCGTACACTAACCTGTCCCCTAAAACGTCCCCGTCCCCTAACCCTAACCCTAACCCTAACCCTAAGCCTTACCCGAAGGCTTACCCTAACCCGTCCCCTAATCCTAACCCGTACGCTAACACTAACCCGTACCCTAACACGTACGCTCACCCTAAACCGTTGTCGTACCCTAACCTGTCCCCTAAACCGATCCCGTACCCTAACCCTAACCCTAATCCTAACCCTTACCCGAAGCCTTACCTTAACCTGTCCCATAAACTTAACCTGTACGCTAACACTAACCCGTACCCTAATACGTATGCTCACCCTAAACCGTTGTCGTACTCTAACCTGTCCCCAAAACCGTCCCTGTCCCCTAACCCTAACCCTAACCCTAATGCTAACCCTTACCCGAAGCCTTACCCTATCCCGTCCCCTAATCCTAAACCTTACGCTAACACTAAAACGTACCCTAACACGTACGCTCACCCTAAACCGTTGTTTTAACCTAAACTTGCCCCTAACTGTCCCCGTCCCCTAACCCTAACCCTAACCCTAACCCTAACCCTAACACTTAACCGAAGCCTTACCCTAACCCGTCCCCTAATCCTAACGCGTACTCTGACACTAACCCGTACCCTAACACGTACGCTTACTCTAAACAGTTGTCGTACCCTAACCTGTCCCCTAAACCGTCCTGGTCCCCTAACCCTAACCCTAACCCTAAACCTAAACCTAAACCTTACCCGAATCCTTACCCTAACCGTCCCCTAATCCTAACCCGTACGCTAACACTAACCCGTACCCTAACACGCATGCTCAACCTAAACCGTTGTCGTACACTATCCTGTCCCCTAAACCGTACCCGTACCCTAACCCTAACCCTAACCCAAACCCTAACCCTAACCCTTACCCGAAGCCTTACCCTAAACCGACCCCTAATCCTATCCCGTACGCTAACACTAAACCGTACCCTAATACGTACGATCAACTTAAACCGTTGTTGTAACCTAACCTGTCCCCAAAACCGTCCCCGTAACATAACCCTAACCCTAACCCTATCCCTAAACCTAACCCTTACCCAAAGTCTTACACTAACCCATCCCCTAATCCTAACCCGTACCCTAACACTAACCCGTACCCTAAGACGTACGCTCACCCTAAACCATTGTCGTACCCTAACATGTCCCCGAAACTGTCCCCATCCCCTAACCCTAACCCTAATCCTAAACCTAACCCTTACTCGAAGCCTTACCCTAACCTGTCCCCTAATCCTAACCCATACGCTAACACTAACCCATACCCTAACACGTACACTAACCCTAATCCATTGTCGTACCCTAACCTGTCTCCTAAACCATTCCCGTCCCCTAACCCTAACCCTAACCCTAACCCTCACCCTAAACCTAACCCTTACCCAAAGTCTTACACTAACCCGTCACCTAATCCTAACCCGTACGCTAACACTAACCCGTACCCTAACACGTATGCTCACCCTAAACAGTTTTCGTACCCTAACCTGTCCCTTAAACCGTCCCGGTCCCCTAACCCTAACCCTAACCCTAACCCTAAACTTAACCCTTACCCGAAGCCTTACCCTAACCCGTCCCTTAATCCTAACCCGTACGCTAACACTAATACGTACCCTTACACGTACGCTCACCCTAAATCTTTGTCGTACCCTAATCTGTCCCCTAAACCGTCCCCGTCCACTAACCCTAACCCTAACCCTAACCCTAACCCTAACCCTTACCCTTACACGAAGCCTTACCCTAACCCGTCCCCTAATCCTAAACCGTACGCTAACACTAACCCATACCCTAACACGTATGCTCACCCTAAACAGTTGTCGTACCCTAACCTGTCCCCTAAAACGTCCCGGTCCACTAACCCTAACCCTAAACCTTACCCTAAACCTAACACTTACCCGAAGCCTTACACTAACCCGGCCCCTAATCCTAACCCGTACGCTAACACTAATCCGTACCCTAACACGTACGCTCACCCTAAACAGTTGTTGAACCCTAACCTGTCACCTAAACCGTCCCCGTCCCCTAACCCTAACCCTAACCCTAACCCGAACCCTTACCCGAAGACTTACCCTAACCCGTCCCTTAATCCTAACCCGTACGTAACACTAACCCGTACCCTAACACGTACGCTCTACCTAAACCGATGTCGTACCGTAACCTGTCCCCTAAACCATCCCCATCCCCTAACCCTAACCCTAACCCTAACCCTAAACCTTACCCGAAGCCTTACCCTAACCCGTCCCCAATCCTGACCCGTATGCTAACACTAACCCGTACCCTAACACGAACGCTCATCCTAAACCGTTTTCGTACCATAATCTGTCCCCTAAACCGTCACCGTCCCCGTCCCCTAACCCTAACCCTAACCCTAACCCCTACCCGAAGCCTTACACTAACCCGTCCTCTAATCCTAACCCGTACCCTAACACTATCCGGTACCCTAACACGTACGCTCACCCTAAACCATTGTCGTACACTAACATGTCCCCTAAACTGTCCCCGTCCCGTAACCCTAACCCTAAGCCTAACCCTAAACCTTACCCGAAGCCTTACACTAACCCGTCCCATAATCCTAACCCGTACGCTAACACTAACCCGTACCCTAACACGTATGCTCACCCTAAACAGTTGTCGTACCCTAACCTGTCCCCTAAATCGTCCCGGTCCCCTAACCCTAACCCTAACCTTAACCCTAAACCTAACCCTTACCCGAAGCTTACCCTAACCCGTCCCTTAATCCTAACCCGTACGCTAACAGTAATCCATACCCTAACACGTACGCTCAACCTAAATCTTTGTCGTACCCTAACCTGTCCCCTAAACTGTCCCCGTCCCCTAACCCTAACCCTAACCCTAACCCTAACCCTAACCCTTACCCGAAGCCTTACCCTAACACGAACCCTAATCCTAAATCGTACGCTAACACTAACCCGTACCCTAACACGTATGCTCACCCTAAACAGTTGTCGTACCCTAACCTGTCCCCTAAATCGTCCCGGTCCCCTAACCCTAACCCTAACCCTTACCCTAAACCTAACGCTTACCCGAAGCCTTACACTAACCCGTCCCCTAATTTTAACCGGTACGCTAACACTAACCCGTACCCTAACACGTACGCTCAACCTAAACCGATTTCGTACCATAACCTGTCCCCTAAACCGTCCCCGTCCCCGTCCCCTAACCCTAACCCTAAACCTTACCCGAAGCCTTACCCTAACCCGTCCCCTAAACCTAAACCGTACGCTACCACTAACCCATACCCTAACACGTACGCTCACCCTAAACCATTGTCCTACCCTAACCTGTCCCCTAAACTTTCCCCGTCCCCTAACCTTAACCGTAACTGTAACCCTAAACCTAACCCTTACCCGAAGCCTTACCCTAACCTGTCCCCTAATCCTAACACGTACGCTAACACTAACCCGTACCCTAACAAATACGCTCACCCTAAATCGTTGTCGTACCCTAACCTGTCCCCTAAAACGTCCCCGTCCCCTAAACCTAACACTAACCCTAACCTAAACCTAACCCTTCCCCGAAGGCTTACCCTAACCCATCCCCTAATCCTAAACCGTACACTAACACTAACCCGTACCCTAAGACGTACGTTCACCCTAAACCGTAGCCGTACACTAACCTGTCCCCTAAACCATCCCCGTCCCCGTCCCCTAACACTAACCCTAACCCTAACCCTAACCCTTACCCGAAGCCTTACCCTAACCCGTCCCGTAATCCTAACCCGTATGCTAACACTAATCCGTACCCTAATACGTACACTCAACCTAAACCGTTGTTGTACCCTAACCTGTCCCCTAAACCGTCCCCGTAACCTAACCCTAAACCTAACCCTAACCCTAACCCTAAACCTTACCCGAAGCCTTACACTTACCCGTCCCCTAATGCTAACCAGTACCCTAACACTAACCCGTACGCTAACAGGTACGCTCACCCTAAACCATTGTCGTACCCTAACATGTCCCCTAAACTGTCCCCGTCCCCGTCCCCTAACCCTAACCCTAACCCTAACCCTAACCCTAACACTTACCCAAAGCCTTACCCAAACACGTCCCCTCATCCTAACCCGTACGATAACACTAACCAGTACCCTAACACGTACGCTCACCGTAAACCGTAGTCGTACACTAACCTGTCCCCTAAACCGTCCCCGTCCCCGTCCCCTAACCCTAACCCTAACCCTAACCCTTACCCGAAGCCTTACCCTAACCCATCCCCTAATCCTAACCCGTACGCTAACACTAACCCATACCCTAACACGTACACTCACCCTAAACCGTTGTCGTACCCTAACCTGTACCCTAAAACGTCCCCGTCCCCTAACCTTAACCCTAAACCTAAACCTAACCCTTACCCGAAGCCTTACACTAACTCGTTCCGTGATCCTAAACCATACGCTAACACTAACCCGTACCCTATCACGTACGCTCACCCTAAACCGTTGTCGTACACTAACCTGTCCCCTAAACCGTCCCCGTAACCTAAACCTAACCGTAACCCTAACCCTTACCCGAAGCCTTTCCCTAACCCGTCCCCTAATCCTAACCCGTACGCTAACACTAACCGGTACCCTAACACGTACGCTCACCCTAAACCGTTGTCGTACACTAAGCTGTCCCCTAAACGGTCCCCGTCCCCTAACCCTAACTCTAACCCTAACCGTAACCCTAACCCTTACCCGAAGCCTTACCCTAACCCGTCCCCTAATCCTAACCCGTACGCTAACACTAACACATACCCTAACACGTACACTCTCCCTAAACCGTTGTCGTACCCAAACCTACCCCTAAACCGTACCCGTCCCCGTCCCCTACCCCTAAC
Source organism: Phocoena phocoena (assembly GCF_963924675.1). NCBI lineage: Eukaryota > Metazoa > Chordata > Mammalia > Artiodactyla > Phocoenidae > Phocoena > Phocoena phocoena. The sequence continues at coordinate 814,144 of NW_027077760.1, read as the reverse complement.
CCTAACCCTAACCCAAAACCTTACCCGAAGCCTTACACTAACCCTTCCCCTAATCCTAACCCGTAGGCTAACACTAACCTGTACCCTAACACGTACGCTCACCCTAAACCGTTGTCGTACCCTAACCTGTCCCCTAAACCGTCCCCGTCCCCGTCCCCGTCCCCTAACCCTAACCCTTAACCGAAGCCTTACCCTAACCCGACCCCAAATCCTAACCCGTACGCTAACAATAACCCGTACCCTAACACGTACGCTCACCCTAAACCGTTGTCATACCCTAACCTGTCCCCTAAACCGTCCCCGTCCCCTAACCCTAACCCTAACCCTAACCCTAAACCTAAACCTAACACTTACCCGAAGCCTTACCCTAACCCGTCCCCTAATCCTAACCCGTACGCTAACTCTAACCCGTACCCTAACACGTACGCTCACGCTAAACCATTGTCGTACCCTAACCTGTCCCCTAAAACGTCCCCGTCCCCTAACCATAACCCTAAACATAAACCTAACCCTAACCCTTACCCGAAGCCTTACCCTAACCCGTCCCCTAATCCTATCCTGTACGCTAACACTAACCCGTACCCTAACACGTACGCTCATCCTAAAATGCTGTCGTACCCTAACCAGTCACCTAAACCGTCCCCGTCCCCTAACCCTAACCCTAACCCTAACCCTAACCCTTACCCAAAGCCTTACCCTAACCCCTCCCCTAATCGTAAACCGTACGCTAACACTAACACGTATCCTAACACGTACGCTCACCCTAAACCGTTGTCGTACACTAACCTGTCCCCTAAACTGTCCCCGTCCCCATCCCCTAACACTAACCCTAACCCTAACCCTTACCCGAAGCCTTACCCTAACCCGTCCCCTAATCCTAACCCGTACGCTAACACTAACACGTACCCTAACACGTACGCTCACCCTAAACCGTTGTCGTACCCTAACCTGTCCCCTAAACCGTCCCCATCCCCTAACCCTAACCTAACCCTAACCCTAAACCTAACCCTTACTGGAAACCTTACCCTAACACGTCCCCTAATCCTAACCCGTACGCTAACACTAAACTGTACCCTAACAGATACGCACACCCTAAACCGTTGTCGTACCCTAACCTGTCCCCTAAACCGTCCCCGTCCCCGTCCCCTAACCCTAACCCTAACCCTAACCCTAACCCTTACCCGAAGCCTTACCCTAACCCGTCCTCTAATCCTAACCCGTACGGTAACACTAACCCGTACCCTAACACCTACGCTCACCCTAAACCGTTGTCGTACCCTACCCTGTCCCCTAAACCGTCCCCGTCCCCTAACCCTAACCCTATCCCTAACCCTAACCCTTACCCGAAGCCTTACCCTAACCCGTCCCCTAATCCTAACCCGTACGTTAACACTAACCCGTACCCTAACACGTACGCTCACCCTAAACCGTTGTCGTACACTAACCTGTCCCCTAAACCGTCACCGTCCCCATCCCCGTCCCCTAACCCTAACCCTAACCCTAACCCTAACCCTTACCCGAAGCCTTACCTAACCCGTCCTCTAATCCTAACCCGTACGCTAACACTAACCCGTACCCTAACACGTACAGTCACCCTAAACTTTTGTCGTACCCTAACCTGTCCCCTAAACCGTCGCCGTCCCCTAACCCTAACACTAACCCTAACCCTAACACTAACCCGAAGCCTTACCCTAACCCGTACCTTAATCCTAACCCGTACGCTAACACTAACCCGTACCCTAACACGTACGTTCACCCTAAACCGTTGTCATACCCTAACATCTCCCTTAAACCGTCCCCGTCCCCGAACCCTAACCCTAACCCTAAACCTAACCCTAAACCTTACCCGAAGCCTTACCCTAACCCGTCACCTAATCCTAACCCGTACGCTAACAGTAACCAGTACCATAACACGTACGCTCACCCTAAAACATTGTCGTACCCTAACCTGTCTCCTAAACCGTCCCTGTCCCCTAACCCTAACCCTTACCCTAACCCTAACTCTAACCCTTACCCGAAGCCTTACACTAACCCATCCCCTAATCCTAACCCGTACGCTAACACTAACCCATACCCTAACACGTACGCTCAACCTAAACCGTTGTCGTACCCTAACCTGTCCCCTAAACCGTCCCCGTCCCCTAACCCTAACCCTAAACCTAACCCTAAACCTTACCCGAAGCCTTACCCTAACCTGTCCCCTAATCCTTACCCGAACGCTAACACTAATCCATACCCTAACACGTACACTCACAAACAACTGTTGTCATACCCTAACCTGTTCCCTAAACCGTCCCCATCCCTTAACCCTAACCCTAACCCTGACCTTAACCCTTACCCGAAGCATTACCCTAACCCGTCAACTAATCCTAAACCGTATGCTAACTCTAACCCGTACCCAAACACGTACGCTCACCCTAAACCGTTGTCGTACCCTAACCTGTCCCCTAAACCGTCCCCGTTCCCTAACCCTAACCCTAACCCTAACCCTAACCCTTACCCGAAGCCTTACCCTAACCCGCCCCTAATCCTAACCCGTACGCTAACACTAACCCGTACCGTAACACGTACGCTCTCCCTAAACCGTTGTCGTACCCTAACCTGTCCCCTAAACCGTCCCCGTCCCGTAACCCTAACCCTAACCCTAACCCTAACACTTACCCGAAGCCTTAAACTAACCCGTCCCCTGATCCTAACCCATACGATAACACTAACCCATACCCTAACACGTACGCTCACCCTAAACCGTTGTCGTACCCTAACCTGTTCCCTAAACCCTCCCCGTCCCCTAACACTAACCCTAAGCCTAAACCTTACCCGAAGCCTTACCCTAACCCGTCACCTAATCCTAACCCATATGCTAACACTAACCTGTACCCTAACACGTACGCTCACCCTAAACTGTTGTCGTACACTAACCTGTCCCCTAAAATGTCCCCATCCCCGTCCCCTAACCCTAACCCTAACCCTAACCCTAACCCTAAACCTTACCCGAAGCCTTACCCTAACCCGTCCCCTAATCCTAACCCGTAGGCTAACAGTAACCCGTTCCCTAACACGTATGCTCACCCTAAACCGTTGTCGTACCCTAACCTGTCCCCTAAACCATCCCCGTCCCCGTCCCCTAACCCTAACCCTAACCCTAACCCTTACCCGAAGCCTTACCCTAACCCGTCCCCTAATCCTAACCCGTACGCTAACACTAAACCGTACCCTAACACGTACGCTCACCCTAAACCTTTGTCGTACCCTAACCTGTCCCCTAAACTGTCCCCGTCCCCTAACCCTAACACTAACCCTATCCCTAACCCTTATCCGAAGCCTTACCCTAACCAGTCCCCTAATCCTAACCCGTACGCTAACACTAACCTGTACCCTAACACGTACGCTCACCCTAAACCGTTGTCGTACACTAACCTGTCCCTTAAACCGTCCCCGTCGCCTAACCCTAACCCTAACCCTAACCCTAAACCTAACCCTAACCCGAAGCCTTACCCTAATCCGTCTCCTAATCCTAACCCGTACGCTAACACTAACCCGTACCCTAACACGTATGCTCACCCTAAACTGTTATCATACCCTAACCTGTCCCCTAAACCGTCCCCGTCCCCTAACCCTAAACCTAACCCTAACCCTAACCCTTACCCGAAGCCTTACCCTAACCCATTCCCTAATCCTAACCCGTACGCTAACACTAACCCGTACCCTAACACGTACGCTCACCCTAAACCGTTGTCGTACCAAAACCTGTCGCCTAAACCGTCCCCGTCCCCTAACCCTAACTCTAACCCTTACCCGAAGCCTTACCGTAACCCGTCCCCTAATCCTAACCCGTACGCTAACACTAACCCGTACCCTAACACGTACGCTCACCCTAAACCGTTGTCGTACACTAACCTATCCCCTAAACCGTCCCCATCCCCTAACCCTAACCCTAACCCTAACCCTAACCCTTACCCGAAGCCTTACCCTAACCCGTACCCTAATCCTAACCCGTACGCTAACACTAACCCGTACCCTAACACATACGCTCATCCTAAACAGTTGTCGTACCCTAAACTGTCCCCTAAACCGTCCCCGTCCCCTAACCCTAAACCTTACCCTAACCCTTACCCGAAGCCTTACCCTAACCCGTCGCCTAATCCTAACGCGTACGCTAACACTAACCCATAGCCTAACACGTACGCTCACCATAAACCGTTGTCGTACCCTAACCTGTCCCCTAAACCATCCCCATCCCCTAACCCTAACCCTAACCCTAACCCTAACCCTTACCCGAAGCCTTACCCTAACCCGTCCCCTAATCCTAACCTGTACGCTAACACTAACATGTACCCTAACACGTACGCTCACCCTAAACCGTTGTCGTACCCTAACCTGTCCTTTAAACCGTCCCCGTCGCCTAACCCTAACCCTAACCCTAACCCTTACCCTAACACTTACCCGAAGCCTTACCCTAACCCGTCCCCTAAACCTAACCCGTATGCTAACTCTAACCCGTACCCTAACACGTACGCTCACCCTAAACCGTTGTCGTAAACTAACCTGTCCCCTAAACCGTCCCCGTTCCCTAACCCTAACCCTAACCCTAACCTTAACACTAACCCTTATCCGAAGCCTTACCCTAACCCGTCCCCTAATCCTAACCCGTACGCTAACACTAACCCGTACCCTAACACGTACGCTCACCCTAAACCGTTGTCGTACTCTAACCTGTCCCCTAAACCGTCCCCGTCCCCTAACCCTAACCCTAACCCTAACCCTAACACGTACGCTCACCCTAAACCGTTGTCGTACCCTAACCTATCCCCTAAACCGTCCCTGTCCCCGTCCCCTAACCCTAACCCTAACCCTAAACCTTACCCGAAGCCTTACCCTAACCCGTCCCCTAATCCTAAACCGTACGTTAACACTAACCCGTACCCTAACACGTACGCTCACCCTAAACCATTGTCATACACTGACCTGTCCCCTAAACCGTCCCCATCCCCGTCCCCTAACCCTAACCCTAACCCTAACACTAACCCTTACCCGAAGCCTTACCCTAACCCGTGCCCTAATCCTAACCCGTACGCTAACACTAACCCGTACCCTAACACATACACACACCCTAAACCGTTGTCATACACTAACCTGTCCCCTAAACCGTCCCCGTCTCCTAACCCTAACCCTAACCCTAACCCTAAGCCTAACTCTTACCCGAAGCCTTACCCTAACACGTCCTCTAATCCTAACCCGTACGCTAACACTAACCCGTAACCTAACACGTACGCTCACACTAAACCGTTGACGTACCCTAACCTGTCCCCTAAACCGTCCCCGTCCCCTAACACTAACCCTAACCCTAACCCTAACCCTTACCCGAAGCCTTACCCTAACCCGTCCCCTAATCCTAACCCGTACGCTAACACTAACCCATAGCCTAACACGTACGCTCACCATAAACCGTTGTCGTACCCTAACCTGTCCACTAAACCATCCCCATCCCCTAACCCTAACCCTAACCCTAACTCTAACACTTACCCGTAGCCTTACCCTAACCCGTCCCCTAATCCTAACCCGTACGCTAACACTAACCTGTACCCTAACACGTACGCTCACCCTAAACCGTTGGTGTACCCTAACCTGTCCCTTAAACCGTCCCCGTCGCCAACCCTAACCCTAACCCTAACCCGAACCCTTACCCGAAGCCTTACCCTAACCCGTCCCTTAATCCTAACCCGTACCCTAACACTAACCCGTACCCTAACACGTACACTCACCCTAAACCGTTGTCGTACACTAACCTGTCCCCTAAACCGTCCCCGTCCCCTAACCCTAACCCTAAACCTAACCCTAACCCTAACACTTACCCGAAGCCTTACCGTAAACCGTCCCCTAATCCTAACCAATACGATAACACTAACCCGTACCCTAAGACGTACGCTCACCCTAAACCGTTGTCGTACACTAACCTGTCCCCTAAACTGTCCCCGTCCCCGTCCCCGTCCCCTAACCCTAACCCTAACCCTTACCCGAAGCCTTACCCTAACCCGTCCGCTAATCCTAACCCGTACGCTAACACTAACCCGTACCCTAACACGTACGCTCACCCTAAACCGTTGTCGTACCCTAACCTGTCCCCTAAACCGTCCCCGTCCCCTAACTCTAAACCTAACCCTAACCCTTACCCAAAGCCTTACCCTAACCCGTCCCCTAATCCTAAACCGTACGTTAACACTAAACCATAGCCTAACACGTATGCTCACCATAAACCGTTGTCGTACCCTAACCTGTCCCCTAAACCGTCCTCATCCCCTAACCCTAACCCTAATCCTAACCCTAACCCTTACCCGAAGCCTTACCCTAACCCTTCCCCTAATCCTAACCCGTACGCTTACACTAACCTGTACCCTAACACGTACGCTCACCCTAAACCGTTGTCGTACACTAACCTGTCCCTTAAACCGTCCCCGTCGCCTAACCTTAACCCTAACCCTAACCCTAACCCTAACACTTACCTGAAGCCTTACACTAACCCGTCCCCTAATCCTAAGCCGTATGCTATCTCTAACCCGTACCCTAACACGTACGCTCACCCTAAACCATTGTCGTACCCTAACATGTCCCCTAAACCGTTCCAGTTCCCTAACCCTAACCCTAACCCTAACCTTAACCCAAACCCTTATCCGAAGCCTTACCCTAACCCGTCCCCTAATCCTAACTCGTACGCTAACACTAACCCGTACCCTAACACGTACGCTCACCCTAAACCGTTGTCGTACTCTAACCTGTCCCCTAAACCGTCCCCGTCCCCTAACCCTAACCCTAACCCTAACCCTAACACGTGCGCTCACCCTAAACCGTTGTCGTACCCTAACCTGTCCCCTAAACCGTCCCCGTCCCCTAACCCTAACCCTAACCCTAACCCTAACACTTACCCGAAGCCTTACCCTAACCCGTCCCCTAATCCTAAACCGTACGCTAACTCTAACCCATACCCTAACACGTACGCTCACCCTCAACCGTTGTCATACACTGACCTATCCCCTAAGCCGTCCCCGTCCCCGTCCCATAACCCTAACCCTAACCCTTACCCTAACCCTTACCCGAAGCCTTACCCTAAACCGTCCCCTAATCCTTACCCGTACTCTAACACTAACCCGTACTCTAACAGGTACGCTCACCCTAAACCGTTGTCGTACCCTAACCTGTCCCCTAAACCGTCCCCGTCCCCTAACCCTAACCCTAACCCTAACCCTAACCCTAACCCTTTCCTGAAGCCTTACCCTAATCCATCCCCTAATCCTAACCCGTACGCTACCACTAACCCGTAGCCTAACACGTACGCTCACCATAAACCGTTGTGATACCATAACCTGTACCCTAAACCGTCCCCGTGCCCTAACCCTAACCCTAACCCTAACCCTAACCCTAACCCTTACCCGAAGCCTTACCCTAACACGTCCACTAATCCTAACCCGTACGCTAACATTAACCCGTAACCTAACACGTACGCTCATCCTAAACCGTTGTCGTACCCTAACCTGTCCCGTAAACCGTCCCCGTCCCCTAACCCTAACCCTAACCCTTTGCCTAACCCTTACACGAAGCCTTACACTAACCCGTCCCCTAATCCTAACCCGTACGCTAACACTAACCCGTACCCTAACATGTAGGCTCACCCTAAACCGTTGTCGTACACTAACCTGTCCCCTAAACCGTCCCCGTTCCCTAACCCTAACCCTAACCCTAACCCTAACCCTTAACCGAAGCCTTACCCTAACCCGCCCCTAATCCTAACCCGTACGCTAACACTAACCCGTACCGTAACACGTACGCTCACCCTAAACCGTTGTCGTACCCTAACCTGTCCCCTAAACCGTCCCCGTCCCCTAACCCTAACCCTAACCCTAAACCTAACCCTTACCCAAAGCCTTAACCTAACCCGTCCCCTGATGCTAACCCATACGATACAACTAACCCGTACCCTAACACGTACGCTCACCTTAAACCGTTGTCATACCCTAACCTGTTCCCTAAACCCTCCCCGTCCCCTAACCCTAACCCTAACCCTAACCCTAACCCTAAACCTTACCCGAAGCCTTACCCTAACCCGTCACCTAATCCTAACCCGTACGCTAACACTAACCCGTACCCTAACACGTACACTCACCCTAAACAGTTGTCGTACCCTAACCTGTCTCCTAAACCGTCCCCGTCCCCTAACCCAACCCTAAACCTAACCCTAAACCTTACCCGAAGCATTACCATAACCCGTCCCCTAATCCTAAGCCGTACGATAACACTAACACGTACCCTAACACGTACGCTCACCCTAAAACGTTGTCGTACCATAACCTGTCCCCTAAACCGTCCACGTCCCCTAACCCTAACCTTAACCCTAACACTAACGCTAACCCTTACCCGAAGACTTACCCTAACCCGTCCCATAAGCCTAACCCGTACGCTAACACTAACCCATGCCCTAACACGTACGCTCACCTTAAACCGTTGTCATACACTAACCTGTCCCCAAAACCGTCCCCGTCACCTAACCCTAACCCTAACCCTAACACTTATCCGAAGCTTTACTCTAACCCGTCCACTAATCCTAAACCATACGATAACACTAACCCGTACCCTAACACGTACGCTCTCCCTAAACCGTTGTCGTGCCCTAACCTGTCCCCTAAACCGTCCCCGTCCCCTAACCCTAACCTTAACCCTAACCCTAACCCTAACCCTTACCTGAAGCTTTACCCTAACCCGTCCCCTAATCCTAACCCGTAAGCTAACACTAAACCGTACCCTAACACGTACGCTCACCCTAAACAGTTGTCGTACACTAACCGGTTCCCTAAACTGTCCCCGTCCCCGTCCCCGTCCCCGAACCCTAACCCTAACACTTACCCGAAGCCTTACCCTAACCCGTCCCCTAATCCTAACCCGTACGCTAACACTAACCCGTACCCTAACACGTACGCTCACCCTAAACAGTTGTTGTACCCTAACCTGTCCCCTAAACCGTCCCTGTCCCCTAACCCTAACCCTAACACTTACCCGAAACCTTACCCTAACCCGTCCCCTAATCCTAAACCGTACACTAACACTAACCCGTAGCCTAACACGTACGCTCACCATAAACCGTTGTCGTACGCTAACCTGTCCCCTAAACCGTCCCCGTCCCCTAAACCTAACCCTAACCCTAACCCTAACCCTTACCCGAAGCCTTACCCTAACCCGTCCCCTAATCCTAACCCGTACGCTAACACTAAACCGTACCCTAACACATACACACACCCTAAACCGTTGTTGTACACTAACCTGTCCCCTAAACCGTCCCCGTCTCCTAACCCTAACCCTAATCCTTACCCGAAGCCATACCCTAACACGTCCTCTAATGCTAACCCGTACGATAACACTAACCCATACCCTAACAGGTACGCTCACCCTAAACAGTTGTCGTACGCTAACCTGTTCCCTAAACCCTCCCCGTCCCCTAACCCTAACCCTAACCCTAACCCTAACCCTAAACCTTACCCGAAGCCTTACCCTAACCCGTCACCTAATCCTAACCCGTAGGCTAACACTAACCCATACCCTAAAACGTATGCTCACCCTAAACCGTTGTCGTACACTAACCTGTCCCCTAAACCGTCCCCGTCCCCTAACCAAAACCCTAACCCTAACCCTAACCCTAACCCTTACCCGAAGCCTTACCCTAACCCGTCCCCTAATCCTAACCCGTAGGCTAACACTAACCCGTTCCCTAACACGTATGCTCACCCTAAACCGTTGTCGTACCCTAACCTGTCCCCTAAACCGTCCCCGTCCCCGTCCCCTAACCCTAACCCTAACCCTAACCCTAACCCTTACCCGAAGCCTTACCCTAACCCGTCCCCATCCCCGTCCCCTAACCCTAACCCTAACCCTAACCCTAACCCTTACCCAAAGCCTTACCCTAACCCGTCCTCTAATCCTAACCCGTACGCTAACACTAACCCGTACCCTAACACGTACGCTCACCCTAAACAGTTGTCGTACCCTAACCTGTCCCCTAAACCGTCCCCGTCCCCTAACCCTAACCCTAAACCTAACCCTAACCCTTACCCGAAGCATTATCATAACCCGTCCCCTAATCCTAACCCGTACGCTAACACTAACACATACCCTAACACGTACGCTCACCCTAAAACTTTGTCGTACCATAACCTGTCCCCTAAACCGTCCACGTCCCCTAACCCTAACCCTAACCCTAACACTAACGCTAACCCTTACCCGAAGCCTTACCCTAACCCGTCCCATAAGCCTAACCCGTACGCTAACACTAACCCATGCCCTAACACGTACGCTCACCTTAAACCGTTGTCGTACACTAACCTGTCCCCAAAACCGTACCCGTCACCTAACCCTAACCCTAACCCTAACCCTAACCCTTACCCGAAGCCTTACTCTAACCCGTCCCCTAATCCTAAACCATACGATAACATTAACCCGTACCCTAACACGTACGCTCACCCTAAATCGTTGTCGTACCCTAACCTGTCCCCTAAACCGTCCCCGTCCCCTAACCCTAACCCTAAACCTAACCCTAACCCGTCCCCTAATCCTAACCCGTACGCTAACACTAAAACGTACCCTAACACGTACGCTCACCCTAAACCGCTGTCGTACACTAACCGGTTCCCTAAACTGTCCCCGTCCCCGTCCCCGTCCCATAACCCTAACCCTAACCCTAACCCTTACCCGAAGCCTTACCCTAACCCGTTCCCTAATCCAAACCCGTACGCTAACACTAACCCGTACCCTAACACGTACGCTCACCCTAAACAGTTCTTGTACCCTAACCTGTCCCCTAAACCGACCCCGTCCCCTAACCCTAACCCTAACCCTAACCCTTACCCGAAGCCTTACCCTAACCCGTCCCCTAATCCTAAACCGTACACTAACACTAACCCGTAGCCTAACACGTACGCTCACCATAAACCGTTGTCGTATGCTAACCTGTCCCCTAAACCGTCCCCGTCCCCTAAACCTAACCCTAACCCTAACCCTAACCCTTACTCGAAGCCTTACCCTAACCCGTCCCCTAATCCTAACCCGTACGCTAACACTAAACCGTACCCTAACACATACACACACCCTAAACCGTTGTTGTACACTAACCTGTCCCCTAAACCGTCCCCGTCTCCTAACACTAACCCTAACCCTAACCCTGACCCGAAGCCTTATCCTAACCCGTCCCCTAATCCTAACCCGTACGCTAACACTAACCCGTACCCTAACACGTACGCTCACCCTAAACCATTGTCGTACCCTAACCTGTCCCCTAAACCGTCACCGTCCCCTCACCCTAACCCTAACCCTAACCCTAACCCTAACCCGAACCCTTACCCGAAGCCTTACCCTAAACCGTCCCCTAATCCTAACCCGTACACTAAAACTAACCCGTACCCTAAAACGTACACTCACCCTAAACCTTTGTTGTACCCTAACCTGTCCCCTAAACTGTCCCCGTCCCCTAACCCTAACACTAACCCTATCCCTAACCCTTACCCGAAGCCTTACCCTAACCAGTCCCCTAATCCTAACCCGTACGCTAACACTAACCTGTACCCTAACACGTACGCTCACCCTAAATCATTGTCGTACACTAACCTGTCCCTTAAACCGTCCCCATCGCCTAACCCTAAACCTAACCCTAACCTTAACCCTAACACTTACCCGAAGCCTTACCCTAACCCGTCCCCTAAACCTAATCTGTATGCTAACTCTAACCCGTACCCTAACACGTACGCTCAACCTAAACCGTTGTCGTACCCTTACCTGTCCCCTAAACCGTCCCCATTCCCTAACCCTAACCCTAACCCTAACCTTAAACCTAACCCTTATCCGAAGCCTTACCCTAACCCGTCCCCTAATCCTAACTCGTACGCTAACACTAATCCGTACCCTAACACGTACGCTCACCCTAAACTGTTGTCGTACTCTAACCTGTCCCCTAAACCGTCCCCGTCCCCTAACCCTAACCCTAACCCTAACCCTAACCCTTACCCGAAGCCTTCCCCTAACCTGTCCCCTAATCCTAACCCTTACGATAACACTAACCCGTACCCTAACACGTACGCTCACCCTAAACCGTTGTCATACCCTAACCTGTCCCCTAAACAATCCCCGTCCCCTAACCCTAACCCTAACCCTAACCCGAACCCTTACCCGAAGCCTTACCCGAACCCGTCCCTTAATCCTAACCCGTACCCTAACACTAACCCGTACCCTAACACGTACACTCACCCTAAACCGTTGTCGTACACTAACCTGTCCCCTAAACCGTCCCCGTCCCCTAACCCTAACCCTAAACCTAACCCTAACCCTAACACTTACCCGAAGCCTTACCGTAAACCGTCCCCTAATCCTAACCAATACGATAACACTAACCCGTACCCTAAGACGTACGCTCACCCTAAACCGTTGTCGTACACTAACCTGTCCCCTAAACTGTCCCCGTCCCCGTCCCCGTCCCCTAACCCTAACCCTAACCCTTACCCGAAGCCTTACCCTAACCCGTCCGCTAATCCTAACCCGTACGCTAACACTAACCCGTACCCTAACACGTACGCTCACCCTAAACCGTTGTCGTACCCTAACCTGTCCCCTAAACCGTCCCCGTCCCCTAACTCTAAACCTAACCGTAACCCTTACCCGAAGCCTTACCCTAACCCGTCCCCTAATCCTAAACCGTACGTTAACACTAAACCATAGCCTAACACGTATGCTCACCATAAACCGTTGTCGTACCCTAACCTGTCCCCTAAACCGTCCTCATCCCCTAACCCTAACCCTAACCCTAACCCTAACCCTTACCCGAAGCCTTACCCTAACCCTTCCCCTAATCCTAACCCGTACGCTTACACTAACCTGTACCCTAACACGTACGCTCACCCTAAACCGTTGTCGTACACTAACCTGTCCCTTAAACCGTCCCCGTCGCCTAACCTTAACCCTAACCCTAACCCTAACCCTAACACTTACCTGAAGCCTTACACTAACCCGTCCCCTAATCCTAAGCCGTATGCTATCTCTAACCCGTACCCTAACACGTACGCTCACCCTAAACCGTTGTCGTACCCTAACCTGTCCCCTAAACCGTTCCCGTTCCCTAACCCTAACCCTAACCCTAACCTTAACCCAAACCCTTATCCGAAGCCTTACCCTAACCCGTCCCCTAATCCTAACTCGTACGCTAACACTAACCCGTACCCTAACACGTACGCTCACCCTAAACCGTTGTCGTACTCTAACCTGTCCCCTAAACCGTCCCCGTCCCCTAACCCTAACCCTAACCCTAACCCTAACACGTGCGCTCACCCTAAACCGTTGTCGTACCCTAACCTGTCCCCTAAACCGTCCCCGTCCCCTAACCCTAACCCTAACCCTAACCCTAACACTTACCCGAAGCCTTACCCTAACCCGTCCCCTAATCCTAAACCGTACGCTAACTCTAACCCATACCCTAACACGTACGCTCACCCTCAACCGTTGTCATACACTGACCTGTCCCCTAAGACGTCCCCGTCCCCGTCCCATAACCCTAACCCTAACCCTAACCCTAACCCTTACCCGAAGCCTTACCCTAAACCGTCCCCTAATCCTTACCCGTACTCTAACACTAACCCGTACTCTAACAGGTACGCTCACCCTAAACCGTTGTCGTACCCTAACCTTTCCCCTAAACCGTCCCCGTCCCCTAACCCTAACCCTAACCCTAACCCTAACCCTAACCCTTTCCTGAAGCCTTACCCTAATCCATCCCCTAATCCTAACCCGTACGCTAACACTAACCCGTAGCCTAACACGTACGCTCACCATAAACCGTTGTGATACCATAACCTGTACCCTAAACCGTCCCCGTGCCCTAACCCTAACCCTAACCCTAACCCTAACCCTAACCCTTACCCGAAGCCTTACCCTAACACGTCCACTAATCCTAACCCGTACGCTAACATTAACCCGTAACCTAACACGTACGCTCATCCTAAACCGTTGTCGTACCCTAACCTGTCCCGTAAACCGTCCCCGTCCCCTAACCCTAACCCTAACCCTTTGCCTAACCCTTACCCGAAGCCTTACACTAACCCGTCCCCTAATCCTAACCCGTACGCTAACACTAACCCGTACCCTAACATGTAGGCTCACCCTAAACCGTTGTCGTACCCTAACCTGTCCCCTAAACCGTCCCCGTTCCCTAACCCTAACCCTAACCCTAACCCTAACCCTTAACCGAAGCCTTACCCTAACCCGCCCCTAATCCTAACCCGTACGCTAACACTAACCCGTACCGTAACACGTACGCTCACCCTAAACCGTTGTCGTACCCTAACCTGTCCCCTAAACCGTCCCCGTCCCCTAACCCTAACCCTAACCCTAAACCTAACCCTTACCCAAAGCCTTAACCTAACCCGTCCCCTGATGCTAACCCATACGATACAACTAACCCGTATCCTAACACGTACGCTCACCTTAAACCGTTGTCATACCCTAACCTGTTCCCTAAACCCTCCCCGTCCCCTAACCCTAACCCTAACCCTAACCCTAACCCTAAACCTTACCCGAAGCCTTACCCTAACCCGTCACCTAATCCTAACCCGTACGCTAACACTAACCCGTACCCTAACACGTACACTCACCCTAAACAGTTGTCGTACCCTAACCTGTCTCCTAAACCGTCCCCGTCCCCTAACCCAACCCTAAACCTAACCCTAAACCTTACCCGAAGCATTACCATAACCCGTCCCCTAATCCTAAGCCGTACGATAACACTAACACGTACCCTAACACGTACGCTCACCCTAAAACGTTGTCGTACCATAACCTGTCCCCTAAACCGTCCACGTCCCCTAACCCTAACCTTAACCCTAACACTAACGCTAACCCTTACCCGAAGACTTACCCTAACCCATCCCATAAGCCTAACCCGTACGCTAACACTAACCCATGCCCTAACACGTACGCTCACCTTAAACCGTTGTCATACACTAACCTGTCCCCAAAACCGTCCCCGTCACCTAACCCTAACCCTAACCCTAACACTTATCCGAAGCTTTACTCTAACCCGTCCACTAATCCTAAACCATACGATAACACTAACCCGTACCCTAACACGTACGCTCTCCCTAAACCGTTGTCGTGCCCTAACCTGTCCCCTAAACCGTCCCCGTCCCCTAACCCTAACCTTAACCCTAACCCTAACCCTAACCCTTACCCGAAGCTTTACCCTAACCCGTCCCCTAATCCTAACCCGTAAGCTAACACTAAACCGTACCCTAACACGTACGCTCACCCTAAACAGTTGTCGTACACTAACCGGTTCCCTAAACTGTCCCCGTCCCCGTCCCCGTCCCCTAACCCTAACCCTAACACTTACCCGAAGCCTTTCCCTAACCCGTCCCCTAATCCTAACCCGTACGCTAACACTAACCCGTACCCTAACACGTACGCTCACCCTAAACAGTTGTTGTACCCTAACCTGTCCCCTAAACCGTCCCTGTCCCCTAAGCCTAACCCTAACACTTACCCGAAACCTTACCCTAACCCGTCCCCTAATCCTAAACCGTACACTAACACTAACCCGTAGCCTAACACGTACGCTCACCATAAACCGTTGTCGTACGCTAACCTGTCCCCTAAACCGTCCCCGTCCCCTAAACCTAACCCTAACCCTAACCCTAACCCTTACCCGAAGCCTTACCCTAACCCGTCCCCTAATCCTAACCCGTACGCTAACACTAAACCGTACCCTAACACATACACACACCCTAAACCGTTGTTGTACACTAACCTGTCCCCTAAACCGTCCCCGTCTCCTAACCCTAACCCTAACCCTTACCCGAAGCCATACCCTAACACGTCCTCTAATGCTAACCCGTACGATAACACTAACCCGTACCCTAACAGGTACGCTCACCCTAAACAGTTGTCGTACGCTAACCTGTTCCCTAAACCCTCCCCGTCCCCTAACCCTAACCCTAACCCTAACCCTAAACCTTACCCGAAGCCTTACCCTAACCCGTCACCTAATCCTAACCCGTAGGCTAACACTAACCCATACCCTAAAACGTATGCTCACCCTAAACCGTTGTCGTACACTAACCTGTCCCCTAAACCGTCCCCGTCCCCTAACCAAAACCCTAACCCTAACCCTAACCCTAACCCTTACCCGAAGCCTTACCCTAACCCGTCCCCTAATCCTAACCCGTAGGCTAACACTAACCCGTTCCCTAACACGTATGCTTACCCTAAACCGTTGTCGTACCCTAACCTGTCCCCTAAACCGTCCCCGTCCCCGTCCCCTAACCCTAACCCTAACCCTAACACTAACCCTTACCCGAAGCCTTACCCTAACCCGTCCCCATCCCCGTCCCCTAACCCTAACCCTAACCCTAACCCTAACCCTTACCCGAAGCCTTACCCTAACCCGTCCTCTAATCCTAACCCGTACGCTAACACTAACCCGTACCCTAACACGTACGCTCACCCTAAACAGTTGTCGTACCCTAACCTGTCCCCTAAACCGTCCCCGTCCCCTAACCCTAACCCTAAACCTAACCCTAACCCTTACCCGAAGCATTATCATAACCCGTCCCCTAATCCTAACCCTTACGCTAACACTAACACATACCCTAACACGTACGCTCACCCTAAAACTTTGTCGTACCATAACCTGTCCCCTAAACCGTCCACGTCCCCTAACCCTAACCCTAACCCTAACACTAACGCTAACCCTTACCCGAAGCCTTACCCTAACCCGTCCCATAAGCCTAACCCGTACGCTAACACTAACCCATGCCCTAACACGTACGCTCACCTTAAACCGTTGTCGTACACTAACCTGTCCCCAAAACCGTACCCGTCACCTAACCCTAACCCTAACCCTAACCCTAACCCTTACCCGAAGCCTTACCCTAACCCGTCCCCTAATCCTAACCCGTACGCTAACACTAAACCATACCCTAACACGTACGCTCACCCTAAACCGCTGTCGTACACTAACCGGTTCCCTAAACTGTCCCCGTCCCCGTCCCCGTCCCATAACCCTAACCCTAACCCTAACCCTTACCCGAAGCCTTACCCTAACCCGTTCCCTAATCCAAACCCGTACGCTAACACTAACCCGTACCCTAACACGTACGCTCACCCTAAACAGTTCTTGTACCCTAACCTGTCCCCTAAACCGACCCCGTCCCCTAACCCTAACCCTAACCCTAACACTTACCCGAAGCCTTACCCTAACCCGTCCCCTAATCCTAAACCGTACACTAACACTAACCCGTAGCCTAACACGTACGCTCACCATAAACCGTTGTCGTATGCTAACCTGTCCCCTAAACCGTCCCCGTCCCCTAAACCTAACCCTAACCCTAACCCTAACCCTTACTCGAAGCCTTACCCTAACCCGTCCACTAATCCTAACCCGTACGCTAACACTAAACCGTACCCTAACACATACACACACCCTAAACCGTTGTTGTACACTAACCTGTCCCCTAAACCGTCCCCGTCTCCTAACACTAACCCTAACCCTAACCCTGACCCGAAGCCTTATCCTAACCCGTCCCCTAATCCTAACCCGTACGCTAACACTAACCCGTACCCTAACACGTACGCTCACCCTAAACCATTGTCGTACCCTAACCTGTCCCCTAAACCGTCACCGTCCCCTCACCCTAACCCTAACCCTAACCCTAACCCTAATCCGAACCCTTACCCGAAGCCTTACCCTAAACCGTCCCCTAATCCTAACCCGTACACTAAAACTAACCCGTACCCTAAAACGTACACTCACCCTAAACCTTTGTTGTACCCTAACCTGTCCCCTAAACTGTCCCCGTCCCCTAACCCTAACACTAACCCTATCCCTAACCCTTACCCGAAGCCTTACCCTAACCAGTCCCCTAATCCTAACCCGTACGCTAACACTAACCTGTACCCTAACACGTACGCTCACCCTAAATCATTGTCGTACACTAACCTGTCCCTTAAACCGTCCCCATCGCCTAACCCTAAACCTAACCCTAACCTTAACCCTAACACTTACCCGAAGCCTTACCCTAACCCGTCCCCTAAACCTAATCTGTATGCTAACTCTAACCCGTACCCTAACACGTACGCTCAACCTAAACCGTTGTCGTACCCTTACCTGTCCCCTAAACCGTCCCCATTCCCTAACCCTAACCCTAACCCTAACCTTAAACCTAACCCTTATCCGAAGCCTTACCCTAACCCGTCCCCTAATCCTAACTCGTACGCTAACACTAATCCGTACCCTAACACGTACGCTCACCCTAAACTGTTGTCGTACTCTAACCTGTCCCCTAAACCGTCCCCGTCCCCTAACCCTAACCCTAACCCTAACCCTAACCCTTACCCGAAGCCTTCCCCTAACCTGTCCCCTAATCCTAACCCTTACGATAACACTAACCCGTACCCTAACACGTACGCTCACCCTAAACCGTTGTCATACCCTAACCTGTCCCCTAAACAATCCCCGTCCCCTAACCCTAACCCTAACCCTAACCCTAACCCTTACCTGAAGCCTTACACTAACCCGTCCCCTAATCCTAAACCGTACGCTAACACTAACCCGTACCCTAACACGTACGCTCACCCTAAACCGTTGTCATACACTGACCTGTCCCCTAAACCGTCCCCGTCCCCGTCCCCTAATGCTAACTCTAACCCTAACCCTAACCCTTACCCGAAGCCTTACCTTAACCCGTCCCCTAATGCTAACCCGTACGCTAACGCTAACCCGTACGCTAACACGTACGCTCACCCTAAACCGTTGTCGTACCCTAACCTGTCCCCTAAACCGTCCCCGTCTCCTAACCCTAACCCTAACCCTAACCCTAACCCTTACCCGAAGCCTTACACTAACCCATCCCCTAATCCTAACCCGTACGCTAACACTAACCCGTAGCCTAAAACGTACGCTCACCATAAACCGTTGTCGTACCCTAACCTTTCCCCTAAACCGTCCCCGTCCCCTAAGCCTAACCCTAACCCTAACCCTAACCCTTACCTGAAGCCTTACTCTAACCCGTCCCCTAATCCTAACCCGTACGCTAACACTAACCCGTACCCTAACACGTACGCTCACCCTAAACCGTTGTCGTACCCTAACCTGTCCCCTAAACCGTCCCCGTCCCATAACCCTAACCCTAAACCTAACCCTAACCCTAACACTTACCCGAAGCCTTACCGTAAACCGTCCCCTAATCCTAACCCATACGATAACACTAACCCGTACCCTAACACGTACGCTCACCCTAAACCGTTGTGGTACCCTAACTTGTCCCCTAAACCGTCCCCGTCCCCTAACCCTAACCCTAAACCTAACCCTAACCCTTACCCGAAGCCTTACCCTAACCCGTCCCCTAATCCTAACCCGTACGCTAACACTAACCCGTACCCTAACACGTACGCTCACCCTAAACCATTGTCGTACCCTAACCTGTCCCCTAAACCGTCCCCGTTCCCTAACCCTAACCCTAACCCTAACCCTAACCCTAACACTTACCCGAACCCTTACCCTAACCCGTACCCTAATCCTAACCCGTACGCTAACAATAACCCATACCCTAACACGTACGCTCATCCTAAACCGTTGTCGTAGCCTAACCTCTCCCCTAAACCGTCCCCGTCCCCTAACCCTAAACCTAACCCTAACCCTTACCCGAAGCCTTACCCTAACCCGTCCCCTAATCCTAACGAGTACGCTAACACTAACCCATAGCCTAACACGTACGCTCACCATAAACCGTTGTCGTACCCTAACCTGTCCCCTAAACCATCCCCATCCCCTAAGCCTAAGCCTAACCCTAACCCTAACCCTTACCCGAAGCCTTACCCTAACACGTCCCCTAATCCTAACCCGTACGCTAACACTAACCTGTACCCTAACACGTACGCTCACCCTAAACCGTTGTCGTACCCTAACCTGTCCCTTAAACCGTCCCCGTCGCCTAACCCTAACCCTAACCCTAACACTAACCCTAACACTTACCCGAAGCCTTACCCTAACCCGTCCCCTAAACCTAACCCGTATGCTAACTCTAACCCGTACCCTAACACGTACGCTCACCCTAAACCGTTGTCGTACCCTAACCTGTCCCCTAAACCGTCCCCGTTCCCTAACCCTAACCCTAACCCTAACCTTAACACTAACCCTTATCCGAAGCCTTACCCTAACCCGTCACCTAATCCTAACTCGTACGCTAACACTAACCCGTACGCTAACACGTACGCTCACCCTAAACCGTTGTCGTACACTAACCTGTCCCCTAAACCGTCCCCGTCCCCTAACCCTAACCCTAACCCTAACCCTAACACGTACGCTCACCCTAAACCGTTGTCGTACCCTAACCTTTCCCCTAAACCGTCCCCGTCCCCTAACCCTAACCCTAACCCTAACCCTAACCCTTACCCGAAGCCTTACCCTAACCCGTCCCCTAATCCTAACCCGTACGCTAACACTAACCCGTACCCTAACACGTACGCTCACCCTAAACCGTTGCCGTACCCTAACCTGTCCCCTAAACCGTCCCCGTCCCCTAACCCTAACCCTAAACCTAACCCTAACCCTTACCCGAAGCCTTACCCTAACCCATCTCCTAATCCTAACCCGTACGCTAACACTAACCCGTAGCCTAACACGTACGCTCACCATAAACCGTTGTCGTACCATAACCTGTCCCCTAAACCGTCCCCGTACCCTAACCCTAACCCTAACCCTAACCCTAACCCTAACCCTTACCCGAAGCCTTACCCTAACCCGTCCCATAATCCTAACCCGTACGCTAACACTAAACCGTACCCTACCACATACGCACACCCTAAACCGTTGTCATACACTAACCTGTCCCCTAAACCGTCCCCGTCTCCTAACCCTAACCCTAACCCTAACCCTAACCCTAACCCTTACCCGAACCCTTACCCTAACACGTCCTATAATCCTAACCCGTACGCTAACACTAACCCATAACCTAACACGTACGCTCACCCTAAACCATTGTCGTACACTAACCTGTCCCCTAAACCGTCCCCGTCCAGGTCCCCTATCCCTAACCCTAACCCTAACCCTTACCCGACGCCTTACACTAATCCGTCCCCTAATCCTAACCCGTACGCTAACACTAACCCGTACCCTAACACGTAGGCTCACCCTAAACCTTTGTCGTACACTAACCTGTCCTCTAAACCGTCACCGTCCCCTAAACCTAACCCTAACCCTAACCCTAACCCTAACCCGAAACCTTACCAGAAGCCTTACCCTAACCCGTCCCTTAATCCTAACCCGTATGCTACCTCTAACGAGTACCCTAACACGTACGCTCACCATAAAACGTTGTCGTACACTAACCTGTCACCTAAACCGTCCCCGTTACCTAACCCTAACCATAACCCTAACCCTAACCCTAACCCGAAGCCTTACCCTAACCCGTCCCCTAATCCTAACCCGTACGCTAACACTAACCCATACCCTAACACGTACGCTCACCCTAAACCGTTTTCGTACCCTAACCTATCCCCTAAACCGTCCCCGTCCCCTAACCCTAACCCTAACCCTAACCCTAATCCTAACCCTTACCCGAAGCCATACCCTAAACCGTCCCCTAATCCTAACCCGTATGCTAACTCTAACCCGTACCCTAACACGCACGCTCACCCTAAATCGTTGTCGCACACTAACCTGTCCCCTAAACCGTCCCCATTCCCTAACCCTAACCCTAAATCTTACCCTAACCCTTACCCGAAGCCTTACCCTAACCCGTCCCCTAATCCTAACCCGTACGCTAACACTAACCAGTACCATAACACGTACGCTCACCCTAATCCGTTGTCGTACCCTAACCTATCCCCTAAACCGTCCCCGTCCCCTAACCCTAACCCTAACCCTAACCCTAACCCTTACCCGAAGCCTTACCCTAACCCGTCCCCTAATCCTAACCCATACGATAACACTAACCTGTACCCTAACACGTACGCTCACCCTAAACCGTTATCATACACTAACCTGTCCCCTAAACTGTCCCCGTCCCCTAACCCTAACCCTAACCCTAAACCTTACCCGAAGCCTTACCCTAACCCGTCCCCTAATCCTAACCCGTACCCTAACACTAACCCGTACCCTAACACGTACGCTTACCCTAAACCGTTGTCGTACACTAACCTGTCCCCAAAACCGTCCCCGTCCCCTAACCCTAACCCTAAACCTAACCCTAATCCTAACAATTACCCGAAGCCTTACCGTAAACCGTCCCCTAATCCTAACCCATACGATAACACTAATCCGTACCCTAAGATGTACGCTCACCCTAAACCGTTGTCGTACACTAACCTGTCCCCTAAACTGTCCCCGTCCCCGTCCCCGTCCCCTAACACTAACCCTAACCGTAACCCTTACCCGAAGCCTTACCCTAACCGGTCCCCTAATCCTAACCCGTACGCTAACACTAACCCGTACCCTAACACGTACGCTCACCCTAAACCGCTGTTGTACCCTAACCTGTCCCCTAAACCGTCCCCGTCCCCTAACCCTAAACCTAAACCTAACCCTTACCCGAAGCCTTACCCTTACCCGTCCCCTAATCCTAAACCGTACGCTAACACTAACCCATATCCTAACACGTATGCTCACCATAAACCGTTGTCGTACCCTAACCTGTCCCCTAAACCCTCCCCATCCCCTAACCCTTACCCTAACCCTAACCCTAACCCTTACCGAAGCCTTACCCTAACCCGTCCCCTAATCCTACCCCGTACGCTTACACTAACCTGTACCCTAACACGTACGCTCACCCTAAACCGTTGTCGTACCCTAACCTGTCCCCTAAACCGTCCCCGTCCCCAAACCCTAAACCTAAACCTAACCCTAACCCTAACACGTACGCTCACCCTAAACCGTTGACGTACACTAACCTGTCCCCTAAACCGTCCCCGTCCCCTAACCCTAACCCTAACCCTAACCCTAACCCTTACCCGAAGCCTTACACTAATCCGTCACCTAATCCTAAACCGTACGCTAACACTAACCCGTACCCTAACACGTACGCTCACCCTAAACCGTTGTCATACACTGACCTGTCCCCTAAACCGTCCCCGTCCCCGTCCCCTAACCCTAACCCTAACCCAAACCCTAACCCTTACCCGAAGCCTTACCCTAAACCGTCCCCTAATCCTAACCCGTACGCTAACACTAAACCGTACCCTAACACGTACGCTCACCCTAAACCGTTGTCGTACCCTAACCTGTCCCCTAAACCATCCCCGTCCCCAAACCCTAACCCTAACCCTAACCCTTACCCGAAGCCTTACCCTAACCCATCCCCTAATCCTAACCCGTACGCTAACACTAAACCGTAGCCTAACACGTACGCTCACCCTAAACCGTTGTCGTACACTAACCTGTCCCCTAAACCCTCCCCGTCCCCTAACCCTAACCCTAACCCTAACCCTAACCCTAACCCTAAACTTACCCGAAGCCTTACCCTAACCCGTCACCTAATCCTAACCCGTACGCTAACACTAACCCGTACCCTAACACGTACGCTCACCCTAAACTGTTTTCGTACACTAACCTGTCCCCTAAACCGTCCCCGTCACCGTCCCCTAACCCTAACCCTAACCCTAACCCTTACCCGAAGCCTTACCCTAACCCGTCCCCTAATACTAACCCGTAGGCTAACACTAACCCGTTCCCTAACACGTATGCTCACCCTAAACCGTTGTCGTACACTAACCTGTCCCCTAAACCGTCCCCGTACCCGTCCCCTAACCCTAACCCTAACACTAACCGTAACCCTTACCCGAAGCCTTACCCTAACCCGTCCTCTAATCCTAACCCGTACGCTAACACTAAGCCGTACCCAAACACGTACGCTCACCCTAAACAGTTGTCGTACCCTAACCTGTCTCCTAAACCGTCCCCGTCCCCTAACCCTAACCCTAACCCTAGCCCTAAAACTGACCCGAAGCCTTACACTAACCCGTCCCCTAATCCTAACCCGTACGCTAACACTAAACCGTACCCTAACACATACACACACCCTAAACCGTTGTTGTACACTAACCTGTCCCCTAAACCGTCCCCGTCTCCTAACCCTAACCCTAACCCTAACCCTAACCCTTACCCGAAGCCTTACCCTAACACGTACTCTAATCCTAACCCGTACGCTAACACTAACCGTACCCTAACACGTACGCTCACCCTAAACCGTTGTCGTACCCTAACCTGTCCCCTAAACCGTCCCCATCCCCAAACCCTAACCCTAACCCTAGCCCTAACACTGACCCGAAGCCTTACCCTAACCTGTCCCCTTATCCCAACCCGTACGCTAACACTAACCCGTACCCTAACACGTACGCTCACCCTAAACCGTTGTCGTACCCTAACCTGTCCCCTAAACCGTCACCGTCCCCTCACCCTAACCCTAACCCTAACCCTAACCCTAACCCGAACCCTTACCCGAAGCCTTACCCTAAACCGTCCCCTAATCCTAACCCGTACGCTAAAACTAATACGTACCCTAACACGGACGCTCACCCTAAAACTTTGTCGTACCCTAACCTGTCCCCTAAACTGTCCCCGTACCCGTCCCCTAACCCTAACCCTAACCCTAACCCTTACCCGAAGCCTTACCCTTACCCGTCCTCTAATCCTAACCCGTACGCTAACACTAACCCATACCCTAACACGTACACTCACCCTAAACAGTTGTCGTACCCTAACCTGTCTCCTAAACCGTCCCCGTCCCCTAACCCTAATCCTAAACCTAACCCTAACCCTTACCCGAAGCATTACCATAACCCGTCCCCTAATCCTAACCCGTACGCTAACACTAACACGTACCCTAACACGTACGCTCACCCTAAAACGTTGTCGTACCATAACCTGTCCCCTAAACCGTCCACGTCCCCTAACCCTAACCCTAACCCTAACACTAATGCTAACCCTTACCCGAAGACTTACCCTAACCCGTCCCATAAGCCTAACCCGTACGCTAACACTAACCCATGCCCTAACACGTACGCTCACCTTAAACCGTTGTCATACACTAACCTGTCCCCAAAACCGTCCCCGTCACCTAACCCTAACCCTAACACTTATCCGAAGCTTTACTCTAACCCGTCCCCTAATCCTAAACCATACGATAACACTAACCCGTACCCTAACACGTACGCTCTCCCTAAACCGTTGTCGTGCCCTAACCTGTCCCCTAAACCGTCCCCGTCCCCTAACCCTAACCTTAACCCTAACCCTAACCCTAACCCTTACCCGAAGCCTTACCCTAACCCGTCCCCTAATCCTTACCCGTAAGCTAACACTAAACCGTACCCTAACACGTACGCTCACCCTAAACAGTTGTCGTACACTAACCGGTTCCCTAAACTGTCCCCGTCCCCGTCCCCGTCCCCTAACCCTAACCCTAACACTTACCCGAAGCCTTACCCTAACCCGTCCCCTAATCCTAACCCGTACGCTAACACTAACCCGTACCCTAACACGTACGCTCACCCTAAACAGTTGTTGTACCCTAACCTGTCCCCTAAACCGTCCCTGTCCCCTAACCCTAACCCTAACACTTACCCGAAACCTTACCCTAACCCGTCCCCTAATCCTAAACCGTACACTAACACTAACCCGTAGCCTAACACGTACGCTCACCATAAACCGTTGTCGTACGCTAACCTGTCCCCTAAACCGTCCCCGTCCCCTAAACCTAACCCTAACCCTAACCCTAACCCTTACCCGAAGCCTTACCCTAACCCGTCGCATAAGCCTAACCCGTACGCTAACACTAACCCATGCCCTAACACGTACGCTCACCTTAAACCGTTGTCGTACACTAACCTGTCCCCAAAACCGTACCCGTCACCTAAACCTAACCCTAACCCTAACCCTAACCCTAACCCTTACCCGAAGCCTTACTCTAACCCGTCCCCTAATCCTAAACCATACGATAACATTAACCCGTACCCTAACACGTACGCTCACCCTAAATCGTTGTCGTACCCTAACCTGTCCCCTAAACCGTCCCCGTCCCCTAACCCTAACCCTAAACCTAACCCTAACCCGTCCCCTAATCCTAACCCGTACGCTAACACTAAACCGTACCCTAACACGTACGCTCACCCTAAACCGTTGTCGTACACTAACCGGTTCCCTAAACTGTCCCCGTCCCCGTCCCCGTCCCATAACCCTAACCCTAACCCTAACCCTTACCCGAAGCCTTACCCTAACCCGTTCCCTAATCCAAACCCGTACGCTAACACTAACCCGTACCCTAACACGTACGCTCACCCTAAACAGTTGTTGTACCCTAACCTGTCCCCTAAACCGACCCCGTCCCCTAACCCTAACCCTAACCCTAACCCTTACCCGAAGCCTTACCCTAACCCGTCCCATAATCCTAAACCGTACACTAACACTAACCCGTAGCCTAACACGTACGCTCACCATAAACCGTTGTCGTACGCTAACCTGTCCCCTAAACCGTCCCCGTCCCCTAAACCTAACCCTAACCCTAACCCTAACCCTTACTCGAAGCCTTACCCTAACCCGTCCCCTAATCCTAACCCGTACGCTAACACTAAACCGTACCCTAACACATACACACACCCTAAACCGTTGTTGTACACTAACCTGTCCCCTAAACCGTCCCCGTCTCCTAACCCTAACCCTAACCCTTACCCGAAACCATACCCTAACACGTCCTCTAATGCTAACCTGTACGATAACACTAACCCGTACCCTAACAGGTACGCTCACCCTAAACAGTTGTCGTACCCTAACCTGTTCCCTAAACCCTCCCCGTCCCCTAACCCTAACCCTAACCCTAACCCTAACCCTAACCCTAAACCTTACCCGAAGCCTTACACTAACCCGTCACCTAATCCTAACCCGTAGGCTAACACTAACCCATACCCTAAAACGTATGCTCACCCTAAACCGTTGTCGTACACTAACCTGTCCCCTAAACCGTCCCCGTCCCCTAACCAAAACCCTAACCCTAACCCTAACCCTAACCCTTACCCGAAGCCTTACCCTAACCCGTCCCCTAATCCTAACCCGTAGGCTAACACTAACCCGTTCCCTAACACGTATGCTCACCCTAAACCGTTGTCGTACCCTAACCTGTCCCCTAAACCGTCCCCGTCCCCGTCCCGTAACCCTAACCCTAACCCTAACCCTAACCCTTACCCGAAGCCTTACCCTAACCCGTCCCCATCCCCGTCCCCTAACCCTAACCCTAACCCTAACCCTAACCCTTACCCGAAGCCTTACCCTAACCCGTCGTCTAATCCTAACCCGTACGCTAACACTAACCCGTACCCTAACACGTACGCTCACCCTAAACAGTTGTCGTACCCTAACCTGTCCCCTAAACCGTCCCCGTCCCCTAACCCTAACCCTAAACCTAACCCTAACCCTTACCCGAAGCATTATCATAACCCGTCCCCTAATCCTAACCTGTACGCTAACACTAACACATACCCTAACACGTACGCTCACCCTAAAACTTTGTCGTACCATAACCTGTCCCCTAAACCGTCCACGTCCCCTAACCCTAACCCTAACCCTAACACTAACGCTAACCCTTACCCGAAGCCTTACCCTAACCCGTCGCATAAGCCTAACCCGTACGCTAACACTAACCCATGCCCTAACACGTACGCTCACCTTAAACCGTTGTCGTACACTAACCTGTCCCCAAAACCGTACCCGTCACCTAAACCTAACCCTAACCCTAACCCTAACCCTAACCCTTACCCGAAGCCTTACTCTAACCCGTCCCCTAATCCTAAACCATACGATAACATTAACCCGTACCCTAACACGTACGCTCACCCTAAATCGTTGTCGTACCCTAACCTGTCCCCTAAACCGTCCCCGTCCCCTAACCCTAACCCTAAACCTAACCCTAACCCGTCCCCTAATCCTAACCCGTACGCTAACACTAAACCGTACCCTAACACGTACGCTCACCCTAAACCGTTGTCGTACACTAACCGGTTCCCTAAACTGTCCCCGTCCCCGTCCCCGTCCCATAACCCTAACCCTAACCCTAACCCCTACCCGAAGCCTTACCCTAACCCGTTCCCTAATCCAAACCCGTACGCTAACACTAACCCGTACCCTAACACGTACGCTCACCCTAAACAGTTGTTGTACCCTAACCTGT
This sequence comes from Phocoena phocoena, assembly GCF_963924675.1. Lineage (NCBI taxonomy): Eukaryota > Metazoa > Chordata > Mammalia > Artiodactyla > Phocoenidae > Phocoena > Phocoena phocoena. The sequence goes on along the minus strand of NW_027077760.1, from coordinate 785,921 downwards.
CCCCTAAACCGACCCCGTCCCCTAACCCTAACCCTAACCCTAACCCTTACCCGAAGCCTTACCCTAACCCGTCCCATAATCCTAAACCGTACACTAACACTAACCCGTAGCCTAACACGTACGCTCACCATAAACCGTTGTCGTACGCTAACCTGTCCCCTAAACCGTCCCCGTCCCCTAAACCTAACCCTAACCCTAACCCTAACCCTTACTCGAAGCCTTACCCTAACCCGTCCCCTAATCCTAACCCGTACGCTAACACTAAACCGTACCCTAACACATACACACACCCTAAACCGTTGTTGTACACTAACCTGTCCCCTAAACCGTCCCCGTCTCCTAACACTAACCCTAACCCTAACCCTAAACCTAACCCTTACCCGAAGCCTTACCCTAACACGTACTTTAATCCTAACCCGTACGCTAACACTAACCCGTACCCTAACACGTACGCTCACCCTAAACCGTTGTCGTACCCTAACCTGTCCCCTAAACCGTCCCCGTCCCCTAACCCTAACCCTAACCCTGACCCGAAGCCTTATCCTAACCCGTCCCCTAATCCTAACCCGTACGCTAACACTAACCCGTACCCTAACACGTACGCTCACCCTAAACCATTGTCGTACCCTAACCTGTCCCCTAAACCGTCACCGTCCCCTCACCCTAACCCTAACCCTAACCCTAACCCTAACCCGAACCCTTACCCGAAGCCTTACCCTAAACCGTCCCCTAATCCTAACCCGTACGCTAAAACTAACCCGTACCCTAAAACGTACACTCACCCTAAACCTTTGTTGTACCCTAACCTGTCCCCTAAACTGTCCCCGTCCCCTAACCCTAACACTAACCCTATCCCTAACCCTTACCCGAAGCCTTACCCTAACCAGTCCCCTAATCCTAACCCGTACGCTAACACTAACCTGTACCCTAACACGTACGCTCAACCTAAACCGTTGTCGTACCCTTACCTGTCCCCTAAACCGTCCCCATTCCCTAACCCTAACCCTAACCCTAACCTTAAACCTAACCCTTATCCGAAGCCTTACCCTAACCCGTCCCCTAATCCTAACTCGTACGCTAACACTAATCCGTACCCTAACACGTACGCTCACCCTAAACTGTTGTCGTACTCTAACCTGTCCCCTAAACCGTCCCCGTCCCCTAACCCTAACCCTAACCCTAACCCTAACCCTTACCCGAAGCCTTCCCCTAACCTGTCCCCTAATCCTAACCCTTACGATAACACTAACCCGTACCCTAACACGTACGCTCACCCTAAACCGTTGTCGTACCCTAACCTGTCCCCTAAACAATCCCCGTCCCCTAACCCTAACCCTAACCCTAACCCTAACCCTTACCTGAAGCCTTACACTAACCCGTCCCCTAATCCTAAACCGTACGCTAACACTAACCCGTACCCTAACACGTACGCTCACCCTAAACCGTTGTCATACACTGACCTGTCCCCTAAACCGTCCCCGTCCCCGTCCCCTAATGCTAACTCTAACCCTAACCCTAACACTTACCCGAAGCCTTACCTTAACCCGTCCCCTAATGCTAACCCGTACGCTAACGCTAACCCGTACGCTAACACGTACGCTCACCCTAAACCGTTGTCGTACCCTAACCTGTCCCCTAAACCGTCCCCGTCTCCTAACCCTAACCCTAACCCTAACCCTAACCCTTACCCGAAGCCTTACCGTAAACCGTCCCCTAATCCTAACCCATACGATAACACTAACCCGTACCCTAACACGTACGCTCACCCTAAACCGTTGTCGTACCCTAACTTGTCCCCTAAACCGTCCCCGTCCCCTAACCCTAACCCTAAACCTAACCCTAACCCTTACCCGAAGCCTTACCCTAACCCGTCCCCTAATCCTAACCCGTACGCTAACACTAACCCGTACCCTAACACGTACGCTCACCCTAAACCATTGTCGTACCCTAACCTGTCCCCTAAACCGTCCCCGTTCCCTAACCCTAACCCTAAACCTAACCCTAACCATAACACTTAGCCGAACCCTTACCCTAACCCGTACCATAATCCTAACCCGTACGCTAACAATAACCCATACCCTAACACGTACGCTCATCCTAAACCGTTGTCGTACCCTAACCTCTCCCCTAAACCGTCCCCGTCCCCTAACCCTAAACCTAACCCTAACCCTTACCCGAAGCCTTACCCTAACCCGTCCCCTAATCCTAACGAGTACGCTAACACTAACCCATAGCCTAACACGTACGCTCACCATAAACCGTTGTCGTACCCTAACCTGTCCCCTAAACCATCCCCATCCCCTAACCCTAACCCTAACCCTAACCCTAACCCTTACCCGAAGCCTTACCCTAACACGTCCCCTAATCCTAACCCGTACGCTAACACTAACCTGTACCCTAACACGTACGCTCACCCTAAACCGTTGTCGTACCCTAACCTGTCCCTTAAACCGTCCCCGTCGCCTAACCCTAACCCTAACCCTAACACTAACCCTAACACTTACCCGAAGCCTTACCCTAACCCGTCCCCTAAACCTAACCCGTATGCTAACTCTAACCCGTACCCTAACACGTACGCTCACCCTAAACCGTTGTCGTACCCTAACCTGTCCCCTAAACCGTCCCCGTTCCCTAACCCTAACCCTAACACTAACCTTAACACTAACCCTTATCCGAAGCCTTACCCTAACCCGTCACCTAATCCTAACTCGTACGCTAACACTAACCCGTACCCTAACACGTACGCTCACCCTAAACCGTTGTCGTACACTAACCTGTCCCCTAAACCGTCCCCGTCCCCTAACCCTAACCCTAACCCTAACCCTAACACGTACGCTCACCCTAAACCGTTGTCGTACCCTAACCTTTCCCCTAAAGCGTCCCCGTCCCCTAACCCTAACCCTAACCCTAACCCTAACCCTTACCCGAAGCCTTACCCTAACCCGTCCCCTAATCCTAAACCGTACGCTAACACTAACCCATACCCTAACACGTACGCTCACCCTAAACCGTTGTCATACACTGACCTGTCCCCTCAAGCGTCCACGTCTCCGTCCCCTAACCCTAACCCTAACACTTACCCGAAGCCTTACCCTAACCCGTCCCCTAATCCTAACCCGTACGCTAACACTAACCCGTACCCTAGCACGTACGCTCACCCTAAACCGTTGCCGTACACTAACCTGTCCCCTAAACCGTCCCCGTCCCCTAACCCTAACCCTAAACCTAACCCTAACCCTTACCCGAAGCCTTACCCTAACCCATCTCCTAATCCTAACCCGTACGCTAACACTAACCCGTAGCCTAACACGTACGCTCACCATAAACCGTTGTCGTACCATAACCTGTCCCCTAAACCGTCCCCGTACCCTAACCCTAACCCTAACCCTAACCCTAACCCTAACCCTTACCCGAAGCCTTACCCTAACCCGTCCCATAATCCTAACCCGTACGCTAACACTAAACCGTACCCTACCACATACGCACACCCTAAACCGTTGTCATACACTAACCTGTCCCCTAAACCGTCCCCGTCTCCTAACCCTAACCCTTACCCTAACCCTAACCCTAACCCTTACCCGAACCCTTACCCTAACACGTCCTATAATCCTAACCCGTACGCTAACACTAACCCATAACCTAACATGTACGCTCACCCTAAACCATTGTCGTACACTAACCTGTCCCCTAAACCGTCCCCGTCCAGGTCCCCTATCCCTAACCCTAACCCTAACCCTTACCCGACGCCTTACACTAATCCGTCCCCTAATCCTAACCCGTACGGTAACACTAACCCGTACCCTAACACGTAGGCTCACCCTAAACCGTTGTCGTACACTAACCTGTCCGCTAAACCGTCACCGTCCCCTAAACCTAACCCTAACCCTAACCCTAACCCTAACCCGAAACCTTACCAGAAGCCTTACCCTAACCCGTCCCTTAATCCTAACCCGTATGCTAACTCTAACGAGTACCCTAACACGTACGCTCACCCTAAAACGTTGTCGTACACTAACCTGTCCCCTAAACCGTCCCCGTTACCTAACCCTAACCATAACCTTAACCCTAACCCTAACCCGAAGCCTTACCCTAACCCGTCCCCTAATCCTAACCCGTACGCTAACACTAACCTGTACCCTAACACGTACGCTCACCCTAAACCGTTTTCGTACCCTAACCTGTCCCCTAAACCGTCACCGTCCCCTAACCCTAACCCTAACCCTAACCCTAATCCTAACCCTTACCCGAAGCCATACCCTAAACCGTCCCCTAATCCTAACCCGTATGCTAACTCTAACCCGTACCCTAACACGTACGCTCACCCTAAATCGTTGTCGCACACTAACCTGTCCCCTAAACCGTCCCCATTCCCTAACCCTAACCCTAAATCTTACCCTAACCCTTACCCGAAGCCTTACCCTAACCCGTCCCCTAATCCTAACCCGTACGCTAACACTAACCCGTACCATAACACGTACGCTCACCCTAATCCGTTGTCGTACCCTAACCTATCCCCTAAACCGTCCCCGTCCCCTAACCCTAACCCTAACCCTAACCCTAACCCTTACCCGAAGCCTTACCCTAACCCGTCCCCTAATCCTAACCCATACGATAACACTAACCTGTACCCTAACACGTACGCTCACCCTAAACCGTTATCATACACTAACCTGTCCCCTAAACTGTCCCCGTCCCCTAACCCTAACCCTAACCCTAAAGCTTACCCGAAGCCTTACCCTAACCCGTCCCCTAATCCTAACCCGTACCCTAACACTAACCCGTACCCTAACACGTACGCTTACCCTAAACCGTTGTCGTACACTAACCTGTCCCCAAAACCGTCCCCGTCCCCTAACCCTAACCCTAAACCTAACCCTAATCCTAACAATTACCCGAAGCCTTACCGTAAACCGTCCCCTAATCCTAACCCATACGATAACACTAATCCGTACCCTAAGATGTACGCTCACCCTAAACCGTTGTCGTACACTAACCTGTCCCCTAAACTGTCCCTGTCCCCGTCCCCGTCCCCTAACACTAACCCTAACCGTAACCCTTACCCGAAGCCTTACCCTAACCGGTCACCTAATCCTAACCCGTACGCTAACACTAACCCGTACCCTAACACGTACGCTCACCCTAAACCGCTGTTGTACCCTAACCTGTCCCCTAAACCGTCCCCGTCCCCTAACCCTAAACCTAAACCTAACCCTTACCCGAAGCCTTACCCTAACCCGTCCCCTAATCCTAAACCGTACGCTAACACTAACCCATATCCTAACACGTATGCTCACCATAAACCGTTGTCGTACCCTAACCTGTCCCCTAAACCCTCCCCATCCCCTAACCCTTACCCTAACCCTAACCCTAACCCTTACCGAAGCCTTACCCTAACCCGTCCCCTAATCCTACCCCGTACGCTTACACTAACCTGTACCCTAACACGTACGCTCACCCTAAACCGTTGTCGTACCCTAACCTGTCCCCTAAACCGTCCCCGTCCCCAAACCCTAAACCTAAACCTAACCCTAACCCTAACACGTACGCTCACCCTAAACCGTTGTCGTACACTAACCTGTCCCCAAAACCGTCCCCGTCCCCTAACCCTAACCCTAACCCTAATCCTAACAATTACCCGAAGCCTTACCGTAAACCGTCCCCTAATCCTAACCCATACGATAACACTAATCCGTACCCTAACACGTACGCTCACCCTAAACCGTTGTCATACACTGACCTGTCCCCTAAACCGTCCCCGTCCCCGTCCCCTAACCCTAACCCTAACCCTAACCCTAACCCTTACCCGAAGCCTTACCCTAACCCATCCCCTAATCCTAACCCGTACGCTAACACTAAACCGTAGCCTAACACGTACGCTCACCCTAAACCGTTGTCGTACACTAACCTGTCCCCTAAACCCTCCCCGTCCCCTAACCCTAACCCTAACCCTAACCCTAACCCTAACCCTAAACTTACCCGAAGCCTTACCCTAACCCGTCACCTAATCCTAACCCGTACGCTAACACTAACCCGTACCCTAACACGTACGCTCACCCTAAAATGTTGTCGTACACTAACCTGTCCCCTAAACCGTCCCCGTCACCGTCCCCTAACCCTAACCCTAACCCTAACCCTTACCCGAAGCCTTACCCTAACCCGTCCCCTAATACTAACCCGTAGGCTAACACTAACCCGTTCCCTAACACGTATGCTCACCCTAAACCGTTGTCGTACACTAACCTGTCCCCTAAACCGTCCCCGTACCCGTCCCCTAACCCTAACCCTAACACTAACCGTAACCCTTACCCGAAGCCTTACCCTAACCCGTCCTCTAATCCTAACCCGTACGCTAACACTAAGCCGTACCCAAACACGTACGCTCAACCTAAACAGTTGTCGTACCCTAACCTGTCTCCTAAACCGTCCCCGTCCCCTAACCCTAACCCTAACCCTAGCCCTAAAACTGACCCGAAGCCTTACACTAACCCGTCCCATAATCCTAACCCGTACGCTAACACTAAACCGTACCCTAACACATACGCACACCCTAAACCGTTGTTGTACACTAACCTGTCCCCTAAACCGTCCCCGTCTCCTAACCCTAACCCTAACCCTAACCCTAACCATTACCCGAAGCCTTACCCTAACACGTACTCTAATCCTAACCCGTACGCTAACACTAACCGTACCCTAACACGTACGCTCACCCTAAACCGTTGTCGTACCCTAACCTGTCCCCTAAACCGTCCCCGTCCCCAAACCCTAACCCTAACCCTAGCCCTAACACTGACCCGAAGCCTTACCCTAACCTGTCCCCTTATCCCAACCCGTACGCTAACACTAACCCGTACCCTAACACGTACGCTCACCCTAAACTGTTGTCGTACCCTAACCTGTCCCCTAAACCGTCACCGTCCCCTCACCCTAACCCTAACCCTAACCCTAACCCTAACCCGAACCCTTACCCGAAGCCTTACCCTAAACCGTCCCCTAATCCTAACCCGTACGCTAAAACTAATACGTACCCTAACACGTACGCTCTCCCTAAATCTTTGTCGTACCCTAACCTGTCCCCTAAACTGTCCCCGTACCCGTCCCCTAACCCTAACCCTAACCCTAACCCTAACCCTTACCCGAAGCCTTACCCTTACCCGTCCTCTAATCCTAACCCGTACGCTAACACTAACCCATACCCTAACATGTACGCTCACCCTAAACAGTTGTCGTACCCTAACCTGTCTCCTAAACCGTCCCCGTCCCCTAACCCTAATCCTAAACCTAACCCTAACCCTTACCCGAAGCATTACCATAACCCGTCTCCTAATCCTAACCCGTACGCTAACACTAACACGTACCCTAACACGTACGCTCACCCTAAAACGTTGTCGTACCATAACCTGTCCCCTAAACCGTCCACGTCCCCTAACCCTAACCTTAACCCTAACACTAACGCTAACCCTTACCCGAAGACTTACCCTAACCCGTCCCATAAGCCTAACCCGTACGCTAACACTAACCCATGCCCTAACACGTACGCTCACCTTAAACCGTTGTCATACACTAACCTGCCCCAAAACCGTCCCCGTCACCTAACCCTAACCCTAACCCTAACCCTTACCAGAAGCCTTACTCTAACCCATCCCCTAATCCTAAACCATACGATAACACTAACCCGTACCCTAACACGTACGCTCTCCCTAAACCGTTGTCGTGCCCTAACCTGTCCCCTAAACCGTCCCCGTCCCCTAACCCTAACCCTAAACCTAACCGTAAACCTAACCCTTACCCGAAGCCTTACCCTAACCCGTCCCCTAATCCTAACCCGTACGCTAACACTAAACCGTACCCTAACACGTACGCTCACCCTAAACAGTTGTCGTACACTAACCGGTTCCCTAAACTGTCCCCGTCCCCGTCCCCGTCCCCTAACCCTAACCCTAACCCTTACCCGAAGCCTTACCCTAACCCGTTCCCTAATCCTAACCCGTACGCAAACACTAACCCGTACCCTAACACGTACGCTCACCCTAAACAGTTGTTGTACCCTAACCTGTCCCCTAAACCGTCCCTGTCCCCTAATCCTAACCCTAACCCTTACCCGAAGCCTTACCTTAACCCGTCCCCTAATCCTAAACCGTACACTAACACTAACCCGTAGCCTAACACGTACGCTCACCATAAACCGTTGTCGTACGCTAACCTGTCCCCTAAACCGTCCCCGTCCCCTAAACCTAACCCTAACCCTAACACTAAACTTACCCGAAGCCTTACCCTAACCCGTCCCCTAAACCTAACCCGTACGCTAACACTAAACCGTACCCTAACACATACACACACCCTAAACCGTTGTTGTACACTAACCTGTCCCCTAAACCGTCCCCGTCTCCTAACCCTAACCCTAACCCTAACCCTAACGCTTACGCGAAGCCTTACCCTAACACGTACTCTAATCCTAACCCGTACGCTAACACTAACCCGTACCCTAACACGTACGCTCAACCTAAACCGTTGTCGTACCCTAACCTGTCCCCTAAACCGTCCCCGTCCACGTCCCCTAACCCTAAACCTAGCCCTAACACTGATCCGAAGCCTTACCCTAACCCGTCCCCTAATCCCAACACGTACGCTAACACTAACCCGTACCCTAACACGTACGCTCACACTAAACCGTTGTCGTACCCTAACTTGTCTCCTAAACCGTCACCGTCCCCTCACCCTAACCCTAACCCTAACCCTAACCCTAACCCGAACCCTTACCCGAAGCCTTACCCTAAACCGTCCCCTAATCCTAACCCGTACGCTAAAACTAACACGTACCCTAACACGTACGCTCACCCTAAACCTTTGTCGTACCCTAACCTGTCCCCTAAACTGTCCCCGTCCCCTAACCCTAACACTAACCCTATCCCTAACCCTTACCCGAAGCCTTACGCTAACCAGTCCCCTAATCCTAACCCGTACGCTAACACTAAACTGTACCCTAACACGTACGCTCACCCTAAACCGTTGTCGTACCCTAACCTGTCCCTTAAACCGTCCCCGTCGCCTAAGCCTAACCCTAACCCTAACCCTAACACTTACCCGAAGCCTTACCCTAACCCGTCCCCTAATCCTAACCCGTATGCTAACTCTGACCCGTACCCTAACACGTACGCTCACCCTAAACCGTTGTCGTACCCTTACCTGTCCCCTAAACCGTCCCCATTCCCTAACCCTAACCCTAACCCTAACCTTAACCCTAACCCTTATCCGAAGCCTTACCCTAACCCGTCCCCTAATCCTAACTCGTACGCTAACACTAATCCATACCCTAACACGTACGCTCACCCTAAACTGTTGTCGTACTCTAACCTGTCCCCTAAACCGTCCCCGTCCCCTAACCCTAACCCTAACCCTAACCCTAAACCTTACCCGAAGCCTTACCCTAACCCGTCCCCTAATCCTAACCCTTACGATAACACTAACCCGTACCCTAACACGTACGCTCACCCTAAACCGTTGTCGTACCCTAACCTGTCCCCTAAACCATCCCCGTCCCCTAACCCTAACCCTAACCCTAACCCTAACCCATAGCCGAAGCCTTACCCTAACCCGTCCCCTAATCCTAACCCATACGATAACACTAAACTGTACTCTAACACGTACGCTCACCCAAAACCGTTGTCATACACTAACCTGTCCCCTAAACTGTCCCCGTCCCCTAACCCTAACCCTAACCCTAACCCTAACCCTAAACCTTACCCGAAGCCTTACCCTAACCCGTCCCCTAATCCTAACCCGTACGCTAACACTAACCCGTACCCTAACACGTACGTTCACCCTAAACCGTTGTCGTACATAACCTGTCCCCTAAAACGTCCCCGTCCCCTAACCCTAACCCTAAACCTAACCCTAACCCTAACCCTTACCCGAAGCCTTACCCTAACCCGTCCCCTAATCCTAACCCGTAGGCTAACACTAACCCGTTCCCTAACACGTATGCTCACCCTAAACTGTTGTCGTACCCTAACCTTTCCCCTAAACCGTCCCCGTCCCCGTCCCCTAACCCTAACCCTAACCCTAACCCTTACCCGAAGCCCTACCCTAACCCGTCTTCTAATCCTAACCCGTACGCTAACACTAACCCGTACCCTAACACGTACGCTCACCCTAAACAGTTGTCGTACCCTAACCTGTCCCCTAAACCATCCCCGTCCCCTAACCCTAACCCTAAACCTAACCCTAACCCTTACCCGAAGCATTACCATAACCCGTCCCCTAATCCTAACCCGTACGCTAACACTAACACGTACCCTAACACGTACGCTCACCCTAAAACGTTGTCGTACCATAACCTGTCCCCTAAACCGTCCACGTCCCCTAACCCTAACCCTAACCCTAACACTAACGCTAACCCTTACCCTAAGCCTTACCCTAACCCGTCCCATAAGCCTTACACGTACGCTAACACTAACCCATGCCCTAACACGTACGCTCACCTTAAACTGTTGTCGTACACTAACTTGTCCCCAAAACCGTCCCCGTCACCTAACCCTAACCCTATCCCTAACCCTAACCCTAACCCTTACTCGAAGCCTTACTCTAACCCGTCCACTAATCCTAAACCATACGATAACACTAACCCGTACCCTAACATGTACGCTCACCCTAAACCGTTGTCGTACCCTAACCTGTCCCCTAAACCGTCCGCGTCCCCGTCCCCTTCCCGTAACCCTAACCCTAACCCTAACCCTTACCCGAAGCCTTACCCTAACCCGTCCCCTAATCCTAACCCGTACGCTAACACTAAACCGTACCCTAACACGTACGCTCACCCTAAACCGTTGTCGTACACTAACCGGTTCCCTAAACTGTCCCCGTCCCCGTCCCCGTCCCATAACCCTAACCCTAAACCTAACCCTTACCCGAAGCCTTACCTAACCCGTCCCCTAAGCCTAACCCGTACGCTAACACTAACCCATACCCTAACACGTACGCTCACCCTAAACAGTTGTTGTACCCTAACCTGTCCCCTAAACCGTCCCCGTCCCCTAACCCTAACCCTAACCCTTACCCGAAGCCTTACACTAACCCGTCCCCTAATCCTAAACCGTACACTAACACTAAACCGTAGCCTAACACGTACGCTCACCATAAACCGTTGTCGTACTCTAACCTGTCCCCTAAACCGTCCCCATCCCCTAAACCTAACCCTAACCCTAACCCTAACCCTTACCCGAAGCCTTACCCTAACCCGTCCCCTAATCCTAACCCGTACGCTAACACTAAACCGTACCCTAACACATACACACACCCTAAACCGTTGTTGTACACTAACCTGTCCCCTAAACCGTCCCCGTCTCCTAACCCTAACCCTAACCCTAACCCTAAACCTTACCCGAAGCCTTACCCTAACACGTACTCTAATCCTAACCCGTACGCTAACACTAACCCGTACCCTAACACGTACGTTCACCCTAAACCGTTGTCGTACCCTAACCTGTCCCCTAAACCGTCCCCGTCCCCTAACCCTAACCCTAACCCTAACCCTGACCCGAAGCCTTACCCTAACCCGTCCCTTAATCCTAACCCGTACGCTAACACTAACCCATACCCTAACACGTACGCTCACCCTAAACCGTTGTCGTACCCTAACCTGTCCCCTAAACCGTCACCGTCCCCTCACCCTAACCCTAACCCTAACCCTAACCCTAACCCGAACCCTTACCCGAAGCCTTACCCTAAACCGTCCCCTAATCCTAACCCGTACGCTAAAACTAACACGTACCCTAACACGTACACTCACCCTAAACTTTTGTCGTACCCTAACCTGTCCCCTAAACTGTCCCCGTCCCCTAACCCTAACACTAACCCTATCCCTAACCCTTACCCGAAGCCTTACCCTAACAAGTCCCCTAATCCTAACCCGTACGCTAACACTAACCTGTACCCTAACACGTACGCTCACCCTAAATCATTGTCGTACCCTAACCTGTCCCTTAAACCGTCCCCGTCGCCTAACCCTAACCCTAACCCTAACCCTAACCCTAACACTTACCCGAAGCCTTACCCTAACCCGTCCCCTAATCCTAACCCGTATGCTAACTCTAACCCGTACCCTAACACGTACGCTCACCCTAAACCGTTGTCGTACCCTTACCTGTCTCCTAAACCGTCCCCATTCCCTAACCCTAACCCTAACCCTAACCTTAAACCTAACCCTTATCCGAAGCCTTACCCTAACCCGTCCCCTAATCCTAACTCGTACGCTAACACTAATCCGTACCCTAACACGTACGCTCACCCTAAACTGTTGTCGTACTCTAAACTGTCCCCTAAACCGTCCCCGTCCCCTAACCCTAACCCTAACCCTAACCCTAACCCTTACCCGAAGCCTTCCCCTAACCCGTCCCCTAATCCTAACCCTTACGATAACACTAACCCGTACCCTAACACGTACGCTCACCCTAAACCGTTGTCGTACCCTAACCTGTCCCCTAAACAATCCCCGTCCCCTAACCCTAACCCTAAACCTAACCCTAACCCTTACCCGAAGCCTTACACTAACCCGTCCCCTAATACTAAACCGTACGCTAACACTAACCCGTACCCTAACACGTACGCTCACCCTAAACCGTTGTCATACACTGACCTGTCCCCTAAACCGTCCCCGTCCCCTAACCCTAACTCTAACCCTAACCCTAACCCTTACCCGAAGACTTACCTTAACTCGTCCCCTAATCCTAACCCGTACGCTAACGCTAACCCGTACGCTAACACGTACGCTCACCCTAAACAGTTGTCGTACCCTAACCTGTCCCCTAAACCGTCCCCGTCCCCTAACCCTAACCCTAATCCTAACCCTAACCTTAACCCTTACCCGAAGCCTTACCCTAACCCGTCCTCTAATCCTAACCCGTACGCTAACACTAACCCGTACCCTAACACGTACGCTCACCCTAAACAGTTGTCGTACCCTAACCTGTCCCCTAAACCGTCCCCGTCCCCTAACCCTAACCCTAAACCTAACCCTAACACTTACCCCAAGCATTATCATAACCCGTCCCCTAATCCTAACCCGTACGCTAACACTAACACGTACCCTAACACTTACGCTCACCCTAAAACTTTGTCGTACCATAACCTGTCCCCTAAACCGTCCACATCCCCTAACCCTAACCCTAACCCTAACACTAACGCTAACCCTTACCCGAAGCCTTACCCTAACCCGTCCCATAAGCCTAACCCGTACGCTAACACTAACCCATGCCCTAACACGTACGCTCACCTTAAACCGTTGTCGTACAATAACCTGTCCCCAAAACCGTCCCCGTCACCTAACCCTAACCCTAACCCTAACCCTAACCCTTACCCGAAGCCTTACTCTACCCCGTCCCCTAATCCTAAACAATACGATAACATTAACCTGTACCCTAACACGTACGCTCACCCTAAACCGTTGTCGTACGCTAACCTGTCCCCTAAACCGTCCCCGTCCCCTAACCCTAACCCTAACCGTAACCCTAACCCGTCCCCTAATCCTAACCCGTACGCTAACACTAAACCGTACCCTAACACGTACGCTCACCCTAAACCGTTGTCGTACACTAACCGGTTCCCTAAACTGTCCCCGTCCCCGTCCCCGTCCCATAACCCTAACCCTAACCCTAATCCTTACCCGAAGCCTTACACTAACCCGTCCCCTAATCCAAACCCGTACGCTAACACTAACCCGTACCCTAACACGTACGCTCACCCTAAACAGTTGTTGTACCCTAACCTGTCCCCTAAACCGTCCCCGTCCCCTAACCCTAACCCTAACCCTAACCCTTACCCGAAGCCTTACACTAACCCGTCCCCTAATCCTAAACCGTATACTAACACTAAACCGTAGCCTAACACGTACGCTCACCATAAACCGTTGTCGTACGCTAACCTGTCCCCTAAACCGTCCCCGTCCCCTAAACCTAACACTAAACCTAACACTAACCCTTACCCGAAGCCTTACCCTAACCCGTCCCCTAAACCTAAACCGTACGCTAACACTAAACCGTACCCTAACACATACACACACCCTAAACCGTTGTTGTACACTAACCTGTCCCCTAAACCGTCCCCGTCTCCTAACCCTAACCCTAACCCTAACCCTTACCCGAAGCCTTACCCTAACACGTACTCTAATCCTAACCCGTACGCTAACACTAACCCGTACCCTAACACGTACGCTCACCCTAAACCGTTGTCGTACCCTGACCTGTCCCCTAAACCGTCCCCGTCCCCGTCCTCTAACCCTAACCCTAGCTCTAACACTGACCCGAAGCCTTACCCTAACCCGTCCGCTAATCCCAACCCGTACGCTAACTCTAACCCGTACCCTAACACGTACGCTCCCCCTAAACCGTTGTCGTAACCTAACCTGTCCCCTAAACCGTCACCGTCCCCTCACCCTAACCCTAACCCTAACCCTAACCCTAACCCGAACCCTTACCCGAAGCCTTACCCTAAACCGTCCCCTAATCCTAACCCGTACGCTAAAACTAACACGTACCCTAACACGTACGCTCACCCTAAACCTTTGTCGTACCCTAACCTGTCCCCTAAACTGTCCCCGTCCCCTAACCCTAACACTACCCCTATCCCTAACCCTTACCCGAAGCCTTACACTAACCAGTCCCCTAATCCTAACCCGTACGCTAACACTAAACTGTACCCTAACACGTACGCTCACCCTAAACCGTTGTCGTACCCTAACCTGTCCCTTAAACCGTCCCCGTCGCCTAAGCCTAACCCTAACCCTAACCCTAACCCTAACACTTACCCGAAGCCTTACCCTAACCCGTCCCCTAATCCTAACCCGTATGCTAACTCTAACCGGTACCCTAACACGTACACTCACCCTAAACCGTTGTCGTACCCTTACCTGTCCCCTAAACCGTCCCCATTCCCTAACCCTAACCCTAACCCTAACCTTAACCCTAACCCTTATCCGAAGCCTTACCCTAACCCGTCCCCTAATCCTAACTCGTACGCTAACACTAATCCATACCCTAACACGTACGCTCACCCTAAACTGTTGTCGTACTCTAACCTGTCTCCTAAACCGTCCCCGTCCCCTAACCCTAACCCTAACCCTAACCCTAAACCTTACCCGAAGCCTTCCCCTAACCCGTCCCCTAATCCTAAACCTTACGATAACACTAACCCGTACCCTAACAGGTACGCTCACCCTAAACCGTTGTCGTACCCTAACCTGTCCCCTAAACCATCCCCGTCCCCTAACCCTAATCCTAACCCTAACCCTAAACCTTACCCGAAGCCTTACCCTAACCCGTCCCCTAATCCTAACCCGTACGCTAACACTAACCCGTACCCTAACACGTACGTTCACCCTAAACCATTGTCGTACACTAACCTGTCCCCTAAAACGTCCCCGTCCCCTAACCCTAACCCTAAACCTAACCCTAACCCTAACCCTTACCCGAAGCCTTACCCTAACCCGTCCCCTAATCCTAACCCGTAGGCTAACACTAACCCGTTCCCTAACACGTATGCTCACCCTAAACCGTTGTCGTACCCTAACCTGTCCCCTAAACCGTCCCCGTCCCCGTCCCCTAACCCTAACCCTAACCCTAACCCTTACCCGAAGCCCTACCCTAACCCGTCCTCTAATCCTAACCCGTACGCTAACACTAACCCGTACCCTAACACGTACGCTCACCCTAAACAGTTGTCGTACCCTAACCTGTCCCCTAAACCGTCCGCGTCCCCTAACCCTAACCCTAAACCTAACCCTAAACCTTACCCGAAGCATTACCATAACCCGTCCCCTAATCCTAACCCGTACGCTAACACTAACACGTACCCTAACACGTACGCTCACCCTAAAACGTTGTCGTACCATAACCTGTCCCCTAAACCGTCCACGTCCCCTAACCCTAACCCTAACCCTAACACTAACGCTAACCCTTACCCGAAGCCTTACCCTAACCCGTCCCATAAGCCTTACCGGTACGCTAACACTAACCCATGCCCTAAAACATACGCTCACCTTAAACCGTTGTCGTACACTAACCTGTCCCCAAAACCGTCCCCGTCACCTAACCCTAACCCTAACCCTAACCCTTACCCGTAGCCTTACACTATCCCGTCCCCTAATCCTAACCTGTACGCTAACACTAACCCGAACCCTAACACGTAGGCTCACCCTAAACCGTTGTCGTACACTAACCTGTCCCCTAAACCGTCCCCGTCTCCTAACCCTAACCCTAACGCTAACCCTAACCCTAACCCTTACCCGAAGCCTTACCCTAACACGTCCTATAATCCTAACCCGTACGCTAACACTAACCCATACCCTAACACGTACGCTCACCCTAAAGCGTTGTCGTACCCTAACCTGTCCCCTAAACCGTCACCGTCCCCTCACCCTAACCCTAACCCTAACCCTAACCCTAACCCGAACCCTTACCCGAAGCCTTACCCTAAACCGTCCCCTAATCCTAACCCGTACGCTAAAACTAACACGTACCCTAACACGTACACTCACCCTAAACTTTTGTCGTACACTAACCTGTCCCCTAAACTGTCCCCGTCCCCTAACCCTAACACTAACCCTATCCCTAACCCTTACCCGAAGCCTTACCCTAACAAGTCCCCTAATCCTAACCCGTACGCTAACACTAACCTGTACCCTAACACGTACGCTCACCCTAAATCATTGTCGTACCCTAACCTGTCACTTAAACCGTCCCCGTCGCCTAACCCTAACCCTAACCCTAACCCTAACACTTACCCGAAGCCTTACCCTAACCCGTCCCCTAATCCTAACCCGTATGCTAACTCTAACCCGTACCCTAACACGTACGCTCACCCTAAACCGTTGTCGTACCCTTACCTGTCTCCTAAACCGTCCCCATTCCCTAACCCTAACCCTAACCCTAACCTTAAACCTAACCCTTATCCGAAGCCTTACCCTAACCCGTCCCCTAATCCTAACTCGTACGCTAACACTAATCCGTACCCTAACACGTACGCTCACCCTAAACTGTTGTCGTACTCTAAACTGACCCCTAAACCGTCCCCGTCCCCTAACCCTAACCCTAAACCTAACCCTAACCCTTACCCGAAGCCTTCCCCTAACCCGTCCCCTAATCCTAACCCTTACGATAACACTAACCCGTACCCTAACACGTACGCTCACCCTAAACCGTTGTCGTACCCTAACCTGTCCCCTAAACAATCCCCGTCCCCTAACCCTAACCCTAAACCTAACCCTAACCCTTACCCGAAGCCTTACACTAACCCGTCCCCTAATACTAAACCGTACGCTAACACTAACCCGTACCCTAACACGTACGCTCACCCTAAACCGTTGTCATACACTGACCTGTCCCCTAAACCGTCCCCGTCCCCGTCCCCTAACCCTAACTCTAACCCTAACCCTAACCCTTACCCGAAGACTTACCTTAACTCGTCCCCTAATCCTAACCTGTACGCTAACGCTAACCCGTACGCTAACACGTACGCTCACCCTAAACAGTTGTCGTACCCTAACCTGTCCCCTAAACCGTCCCCGTCCCCTAACCCTAACCCTAATCCTAACCCTAACCCTAACCCTTACCCGAAGCCTTACCCTAACCCGTCCTCTAATCCTAACCCGTACGCTAACACTAACCCGTACCCTAACACGTACGCTCACCCTAAACAGTTGTCGTACCCTAACCTGTCCCCTAAACCGTCCCCGTCCCCTAACCCTAACCCTAAACCTAACCCTAACACTTACCCCAAGCATTATCATAACCCGTCCCCTAATCCTAACCCGTACGCTAACACTAACACGTACCCTAACACTTACGCTTACCCTAAAACTTTGTCGTACCATAACCTGTCCCCTAAACCGTCCACGTCCCCTAACACTAACCCTAACCCTAACACTAACGCTAACCCTTACCCGAAGCCTTACCCTAACCCGTCCCATAAGCCTAACCCGTACGCTAACACTAACCCATGCCCTAACAC
Organism: Phocoena phocoena; assembly: GCF_963924675.1. Lineage (NCBI taxonomy): Eukaryota > Metazoa > Chordata > Mammalia > Artiodactyla > Phocoenidae > Phocoena > Phocoena phocoena. The sequence continues at coordinate 767,924 of NW_027077760.1, read as the reverse complement.
GTACGCTCACCTTAAACCGTTGTCGTACAATAACCTGTCCCCAAAACCGTCCCCGTCACCTAACCCTAACCCTAACCCTAACCCTAACCCTTACCCGAAGCCTTACTCTACCCTGTCCCCTAATCCTAAACAATACGATAACATTAACCTGTACCCTAACACGTACGCTCACCCTAAACCGTTGTCGTACGCTAACCTGTCCCCTAAACCGTCCCCGTCCCCTAACCCTAACCCTAACCGTAACCCTAACCCGTCCCCTAATCCTAACCCGTACGCTAACACTAAACCGTACCCTAACACGTACGCTCACCGTAAACCGTTGTCGTACACTAACCGGTTCCCTAAACTGTCCCCGTCCCCGTCCCCGTCCCATAACCCTAACCCTAACCCTAATCCTTACCCGAAGCCTTACACTAACCCGTCCCCTAATCCAAACCCGTACGCTAACACTAACCCGTACCCTAACACGTACGCTCACCCTAAACAGTTGTTGTACCCTAACCTGTCCCCTAAACCGTCCCCGTCCCCTAACCCTAACCCAAACCCTAACCCTTACCCGAAGCCTTACACTAACCCGTCCCCTAATCCTAAACCGTATACTAACACTAAACCGTAGCCTAACACGTACGCTCACCATAAACCGTTGTCGTACGCTAACCTGTCCCCTAAACCGTCTCCGTCCCCTAAACCTAACCCTAAACCTAACACTAACCCTTACCCGAAGCCTTACCCTAACCCGTCCTATAATCCTAACCCGTACGCTAACACTAACCAATAACCTAACACGTACGCTCACCCTAAACCATTGTCGTACACTAACCTGTCCCCTAAACGGTCCCCGTCCCCGTCCCCTATCCCTAACCCTAACCCTAACCCTTACCCGAAGCCTTACACTAACCCGTCCCCTAATCCTAACCCGTACGCTAACACTAACCCGAACGCTAACACGTAGGCTCACCCTAAACCGTTGTCGTACACTAACCTGTCCGCTAAACCGTGACCGTCCCCTAAACCTAACCCTAACCCTAACCCTAACCCGAAACCTTACCAGAAGCCTTACGCTACCCCGTCCCTTAATCCTAACCCGTATGCTAACTCTAACGAGTACCCTAACACGTACGCTCACCCTAAACCGTTGTCGTACACTAACCTGTCCCCTAAACCGTCCCCGTCCCCTAACCTTAACCCTAACCCTTATCCGAAGCCTTACCCTAACCCGTCCCCTAATCCTAACCCGTACGCTAACCCTAACCCGTACCCTAACGCGTACGCTCACCCTAAACCGTTGTCATACACTAACCTTTCCCCTAAACCGTCCCCGTCCCCTAACCCTTACCCTAACCCTAACCCTAAACCTAACCCTTACCCGAAGCCTTACCCTAACCCGTCCCCTATTCCTAAACCATACGATAACACTAACGCGTACCCGAACACGTAGACTCAGCCTAAACCGTTGTCGTACCCTAACCTGTCCCCTAAACCGTCCCCGTCCCCTAACCCTAACCCTAATCCTTACCTGAAGCCTTACGCTAACTCGTCCCGTAATACTAACACGTACGCTAACACTAACTCGTACCCTAACAGGTACGCTCACCCTAAACCGTTGTCGTACGCTAACCTGTCCCCTAAACCGTCCCCGTCCCCTAACCCTAACCCTAACCCTAAACCTTACCTGAAGCCTTACCCTAACCCGTTCCCTAATCCGAAACCGTACGCTAACACTAACCCGTACCCTAACACGTACGCTCACCCTAAACCGTTGTCATACACTAACCTGTCCCCTAAACCGTCCCCGTCCCCGTCCCCTAACCCTAACCCTAACCCTAACACTAACCCTTACCCGAAGCCTTACCCTAACCAGTCCCCTAATCCTAACCCGTAGGCTAACACTAACACATACCCTAACACGTATGCTCACCCTAAACCGTTGTCGTACCCTAACCTGTCCCCTAAACCGTCCCCGTCCCCTAACCCTAACCCTAAACCTAACCCTTACCCGAAGCCTTACCCTAACCCGTCCCCTAATCCTAACCCGTACGCTAACACTAAACCGTACCCTAACACATACGCACACTCTAAACCGTTGTCGTACACTAACCTGTCCCCTAAACCGTCCCCGTCTCCTAACCCTAACCCTAACCCTAACCCTAATCCTAACCCTTACCCGAAGCCTTACCCTAACCCGTCCTCTAATCCTAACACATACGCTAACACTAACACGTACCCTAACACGTACGCTCACCCTAAACCTTTGTCGTACCCTAACCTGTCCCCTAAACCGTCCCCGTCCCCTAACCCTAACCCTAACCCTAACCCTAACCCTAACCCTTACCCGAAGCCTTACACTAACCCGTCCCATAATCCTAACCCGTACGCTAACACTAACCCGTAGCCTAACACGTACGCTCACCCTAAACCATTATCGTACCCTAACCTGTCCCCTAAACCATCCCCTTCCCCTAACCCTAACCCTAACCCTAACTCTAACCCTAATCTTTACCTGAAGCCTTACTCTAACCCGTCCCGTAATCCTAACCCGTACGTTAACACTAACCCGTACACTAACACGTACGCTCACCCTAAACCGTTGTCATACACTAACCTGTCCCCTAAACCGTCCCCATACCCGTCCCCTAACCCTAACTCTAACCCTAACGCTAACCCTTACCCGAAGCCTTACCCTAAACCGTCCCCTAATCCTAACCCGTACGCTAACAATAACCCGTACCCTAACACGTACGCTCACCCTAAACCGTTGTTGTACACTAACCTGTCCCCTAAACCGTCCCCGTCCCCTAACCCTAACCCTAACCCTAACCCTAACCCTTACCTGAAGCCTTACCCTAACCCGACCCTGAATCCTAACCCGTACGCTAACACTAACCCGCACCCTAACACGTACGCTCACCCTAAACCGTTGTCGTACACTAAACTGTCCCCTAAACCATCCCCGTCCCCTAACCCTAACCCTAATCCTAACCCTAACCCTAAACCTTACCCGAAGCCTTACCCTAAACCGTCCCCTAAACCTAACCCATATGCTAACACTAACCCGTACCCTAACACGTACGCTCACCCTAAACCGTTGTCGTACACTAACCTGTCCCCTAAACTGTCCCCGTCCCCGTCCCCTAACCCTAAACCTAACCCTAACCATAACCCTTACCCTAAGCCTTACCCTAACCCGTCCCCTAATCCTAAACCGTACGCTAACACTAACCGGTAGCCTAACACGTACGCACACCATAAACCGTTGTCGTACCCTAACCTGTCCCCTAAACCGTCCCTGTCCCCTAACACTAACCCTAACCCTAACCCTAACCGTAAGCCTTACGCAAAGCCTTACCCTAACCCGTCCCGTAATCCTAACACGTACGCTAACACTAAAGCGTACCCTAACACGTACGCTCACCCTAAACCGTTGTCGTACCCTAACCTGTCCCCTAAACCGTCCCCGTCCCCTAACCCTAACCGTAACCCTAACCCTAACCCTAACCCGAACCCTTACCCGAAGCCTTAACCTAACCCGTCCCCTAATCCTTACCCGAACGCTAACACTAATCCATACCTTAACACGTACACTCACCCAAAATCGTTGTCGTGCCCTAACATGTCCCCTAAACCGTCCCCGTCCCCTAACCCTAACCCTAACCCTAACCCTTACCCGAAGCATTACACTAACCCGTCCCCTAATCCTAACCCGTATGCTAACTCTAACCCATACCCTAACACGTACGCTCACCCTAAACCGTTGTCGTACACTAACCTGTCCCCTAAACTGTCCCCGTTCCCTAACCCTAAACCTAACCCTAACCCTAACCCTAACCCTTACCCGAAGCCTTACACTAACGCGTCCCCTAATCCTAACCCGTACGCTAAAACTAACCCGTACACTAACACGTACGCTCACCCTAAACCGTTGTCGTACCCTAACCTGTCCCCTAAACCGTCCCCGTCCCCTAACCCTAACCCTAACCCTAAATCTAAACCTTACCTGAAGCCTTACCCTAACCCGTCGCCTAATCCTAACCCATACGATAACACTAACCCGTATCCTAACACGTACGCTCACCCTAAACCGTTGTCGTACACTAACCTGTCCCCTAAACCGTTCCCTTCCCCGTCCCCTAACCCTAAACCTAACCCTAACCCTAACCCTTACCCGAAGCCTTACACTAACCCGTCCCCTAATCCTAACCCGTAGGCTAACCCTAACCCGTACCCTAACACGTATGCTCACCCTAAACCATTGTCGTACCCTAACCTGTCCCCTAAACCGTCCCCATCCCCTAACCCTAACCCTAACCCTAACCCTAACCCTAACCCTAACCCTTACCCGAAGCCTTACCGTAACCCGTCCCCTAATCCTAACCAGTACACTAACACTAAACCGTACCCTAACATATACGCTCACCCTAAACCGTTGTCGTACACTAACCTGTCCCCTAAACCTTCCCCGTCTCCTAATCCTAACCCTAACCCTAACCCTAAACCTTACCCGAATCCTTACCCTAACCCGTCCTCTAATCCTAAACCGTACGCTAACACTAATCCGTACCCTAACACGTACGCTCACACTAAACTGTTGTCGTACTCTAACCTGTACCCTAAACCGTCCCCGTCCCCGTCCCCTAACCCTAACCCTAACCCGAACCCTTACCCGAAGACTTACCCTAACCCGTCCCCTCATCCTAACGCGTACGCTAACACTAACCCGTACCCTAACACGGGCGCTCACCCTAAACCGTTGTCGTACCCTAACCTGTCCCCTAAACCGTCCCCGTCCCCTAACCCTAACCCTAACCCTAACCCTAACACTAACCATTACCCGAAGCCTTACACTAAACCATCCCCTAATCCTAACCCGTACGCTAACCCTAACCCGTACCCTAACACGTACGCTCACCCTAAACCATTGTCGTACCCTAACCTGTACCCTAAACCATCCCCGCCCCTATCCCTAACCCTAACCCTAAACCTAACCCTTACCCGAAGCCTTACCCTAACCCACCCCCTAATCCTAACCGGTACGCTAACACTAAAACGTACCCTAACACGTACGCTCACCCTAAAATGTTGTCGTACCATAACCTGTCCCCTAAACCGTCCCGGTCCCCTAACCCTAACCCTAACCCTAACCCTAACCCTTACCCGAAGCCTTACCCTAACCCGTCCCAAAAGCCTAACCCGTACGCTAACACTAACCCATACCCTAACACGTACGCTCACCCTAAACCGTTATCGTACACTAACCTGTCCCCTAAACCGTCCCCGTCCCCTAACCCTAACCCTAACCCTAACCCTAACCCTTACCCGAAGCCTTACTCTAACCCGTCCCCTAATCCTAACCCGTACGCTAACCATAACCAGTACCCTAACACGTACGCTCACCCAAATCCGTTGTCGTGCCCTAACCTGTCCCCTAAACCGTCCCCGTCCCCTAACCCTAACCCTAACCCTAACCCTAAACCTTACCCGAAGCATTACACTAACCCGTCCCCTAATCCTAACTCGTATGCTAACTCTAACCCATACCCTAACACGTACGCTCACCCTAAACCGTTGTCGTACCCTAACCTGTCCCCTAAACCGTCCCCGTTCCCTAACCCTAACCCTAACCCTAACCCTTACCCGAAGCCTTACACTAATCCGTCCCCTAATCCTAACCCGTACGCTAACACTAACCCGTACACTAACACGTACGCTCACCATAAACCGTTGTCGTACCCTAACCTGTCCCCTAAACCGTCCCCGTCCCCTAACCCTAACCCTAACCGTAACCCTAACCCTAACACTTACCCGAAGCCTTACCGTAACCCGTCCCCTAATCCTAAACCGTACACTAACACTAAACCGTACCCTAACATATACCCTCACCCTAAACCGTTGTCGTACACTAACCTGTCCCCTAAACCTTCCCCGTCTCCTAACCCTAACCCTAACCCTAAAACTTACCCGAAACCTTACCCTAAACCGTCCTCTAATCCTAAACCGTACGCTAACACTAACCCGTACCCTAACACGTACGCTCACCCTAAACTGTTGTCGTACTCTAACCTGTCCCCTAAACCGTCCCCGTCCCCGTCCCCTAACCCTAACCCTAACCTGAATCCTTACCCGATGCCTTACCCTAACCCGTCCCCTCATCCTAACACGTACGCTAACACTAAACCGTACCCTAACACGGACGCTCACCCTAAACCGTTGTCGTACACTAACCTGTCCCCTAAACCGTCCCCGTCCCCTAACCCTAACCCTAACCCTAACCCTAACCCTAACACTTACCCGAAGCCTTACCCTAACCCGTCCCATAAGCCTAACCCGTAGGCTAACACTAACCCATACCCTAACACGTACGCTCACCCTAAACCGTTGTCGTACACTAACCTGTCCCCTAAACCGTCCCCGTCCCCTAACCCTAACCCTAACCATAACCCTAACCCTATCCCTTACCCGAAGCCTTACTCTAACCCGTCCCCTAATCATAACCCGTACGCTAACCATAACCAGTACCCTAACACGTATGCTCACCATAAACCGTTGTCGTACCCTAACCTGTCCCCTAAACCGTCCCCGTCCCCTAACCCTAACCCTAACCCTAACCCTAACCCTTACCTGAAGCCTTACGCTAACTCGTACCGTAATCCTAACCCGTACGCTAACACTAACCCGTACCCTAACACGTACGCTCACCCTAAACCCTTGTCGTACCCTAACATGTCCCCTAAACCGTCCCCGTCCCCTAACCCTAACCCTAAACCTAACCCTAACGCTAACACTTACTCGAAGCCTTACCATAACCCGTCCCCTAATCGTAACCCGTACACTAACAATAACCTGTACCCTAACACGTACGCTCACCTTAAACCGTTGTCGTACCCTAACCTGTCCCCTAAACCGTCCCCGTCCCCTAAAACTAACCCTAACCCTAACCCTAACCCTAACCCTTACCCGAAGCCTTACCCTAACCCGTCCCGTAATCCTAACCCGTACGCTAACACTAACCCGTACCCTAACACGTACACTCACCCTAAACAGTTGTCGTACCCTAAACTGTCCCCTAAACCGTCGCTGTCCCCTAACACTTACCCTAACCCTAACCCTAACCCTAACCCTTACCTGAAGCCTTAACCTAACCCGTCCCTTAATCCTAACCTGTACGCTAACACTAACCCGTACCCTAACACGTACGCTCAACACAACCGTTGTCGTACCCTAACCTGTCCCCTAAACCATCCCCGTCCCCTAACCCTAACCCTAATCCTAACCCTAACCCTAAACCTTATCCGAAGCCTTACCCTAAACCGTCCCCTAAACCTAACCCGTACGCTAACACTAACCCGTACCCTAACACGTACGCTCACCCTATACCGTTGTCGTACACGAACCTGTCCCCTAAAACGTCCCCGTCCCCTAACCCTAACCCTAACCCTAACACTTACCCGAAGCCTTACACTAACCCGTCCCCTATTCCTAACCCGTACGCTAACACTAACCAGTACCCTAACACGTACGCTCACCCTAAACCGTTGTCGTACCCTAACCTGTCCCCAAACCGTCACCGTCCCGTAACCCTAACCCTAACCCTAACACTAAACCTAACCCTTAACCGAAGCCTTACCCTAACCCGTCCCCTAATCCTAACCCGTACGCGAACACTAAACCGTAGCCTAACACGGGCGCTCACCCTAAACCGTTGTCGTACACTAACCTGTCCCCTAAACTGTCCCCGTCCCCGTCCCCTAACCCTATCCCTAACCCTAAACCTAACCCTTACCTGAAGCCTTACCCTAACCCGTCCCCTAAAAATAACCCTTAGGCTAACACTAACCCGTACCCTAACACGTATGCTCACCCTAAACCGTTGTCCTACCCTAACCTGTCCCCTAAACCGTCCCCGTCCCCTAACCCTAACCCTAACCCTAACCCTAACCCTTACCCGAAGCCTTACCCTAACCCGTCCCCTAATCCTAACCCGTACGCTAACACTAAACCGTACCCTAACACGTACGCTCACCCTAAACCGTTGTCGTACACTAACCTGTGCCCTAAACCGTCCCCGTCCCCTAACCCTAACCCCAACCCTAACCCTAACACTTTCCCGAAGCCTTACCCAAACCCGTCCCGTAATCCTAACCCGTACGCTAACAGTAACCGGTACCCTAACATGTACACTCACCCTAAACCGTTGCCGTACCCGAACCTGTCCCCTAAACCGTCCCCGTCCCTTAACCCTAACGCTAAACCTAACCCTAACCCTTACCCGAAGTCTTACACTAACCCGTCCCCTAATCCTAACCCGTACGCTAACACTAACCAGTACCCTAGCACGTACGCTCACCCTAAACCGTTGTCGTACCCTAACCTGTCCCCTAAACCGTCACCGTCCCCTAACCCTAACCCTAACCCTAACCCTATCCCGAACCCTTACCCGAAGCCTTACCCTAACCCGTCCCCTAATCCTAACCCGTACGCTAACACTAACCCGTACCCTAACACGTACGCTCACCCTAAACATTTGTCGTACCCTATCCTGTCCCCTAAACCGTCCCCGTCCCCTAACCCTAACACTAACCCTAACGCTAACCCTTAACCAAAGCCTTACACTAACCCGTCCCCTAATCCTAAACCGTACGCTACCACTAAACCGTACCCTAACACGTACGCTCACCCTAAACCGTTGTCGTACCCTAACCTCTCCCCTAAACCGTCCCCATTCCCTAACCCTAACCCTAACCCTAAGCCTAACCCTAACCCTTACCCGAAGCCTTACACTAACCCGTCCCCTAATCCTAACACGTATGCTAACTCTAACCCATACCCTAACACGTATGCTCACCCTAAAACGTTGTCGTACACTAACCTGTCCCCTAAACCGTCCGCATCCCCTAACCCTAACCCTAAACCTAACCCTTACCCGAAGCCTTACCCTAACCCATCCCCTAATCCTAACCCGTACGCTAACACTAAACCGTACCCTAACACGTACGCTCACCCTAAACCGTTGTCGTACCCTAACCTGTCCCCTAAACCGTCCCCGTCCCCTAACACTAACCCTAACCCTAACCCTAACCCTAACACTTACCCGAAGCCTTACACTAACCCATCCCCTAATCCTAACCCGTACGCTAACCCTAACCCGTACCCTAACACGTACGCTCAACCTAAACCATTGTCGTACCCTAACCTGTACCCTAAACCATACCCGTCCCCTATCCTTAACCCTAACCCTAACCCAAACCCTTACCCGAAGCCTTACCCTAACCCGTCCCCTAATCCTAACCGGTACGCTAACACTAACACGTACCCTAAAACGTACACTCACCCTAAAACGTTGTCGTACCGTAACCTGTCCCCTAAACCGTCCCCGTCCCCTAACCCTAACCCTAACCCTAACCCTAACACTAACCCTTACCCAAAGCCTTACACTAACCCGTCCCATAAGTCTAACCCGTACGCTAACACTAACCCATGCCCTAACACGTACGCTCACCCTAAACCGTTGTCGTACACTAACCTGTCCCCTAAACCGTCCCCGTCCCCTAACCCTAACCATAACCCTAACCATAATCCTTACCTGAAGCCTTACGCTAACTCGTCCCGTAATCCTAACCCATACGCTAACACTAACCCGTACCCTAACACGTACGCTCACCCTAAAGCGTTGTCGTACACTAACATATCCCCTAAACCGTCCCCGTCCCCTAACCCTAACCCTAACCCTAACCCTAACCCTTACCCGAAGCCTTACACTAAACCATCCCCTAATCCTAACCCGTACGCTAACCCTAACCCGTACCCTAACACGTACGCTCACCCTAAACCGTTATCGTACGCTAACCTGTCCCCTAAACCGTCCCCGTCCCCTAACCCTAACCCTAACCCTAAACCTAACCCTTACCCGAAGCCTTACTCTAACCCGTCCCCTAATCCTAACCCGTACGCTAACCATAACCAGTACCCTAACACGTACGCTCACCCAAATCCGTTGTCGTGCCCTAACCTGTCCCCTAAACCATCCCCGTCCCCTAACCCTAACCCTAACCCTAACCCTAAACCTTACCCGAAGCATTACACTAACCCGTCCCCTAATCCTATCTCGTATGCTAACTCTAACCCATACCCTAACACGTACGCTCACCCTAAACTGTTGTCGTACCCTAATTTGTCCCCTAAACCGTCCCCGTTCCCTAACCCTAACCCTAACCCTTACCCGAAGCCTTACACTAATCCGTCCCCTAATCCTAACCCGTACGCTAACACTAACCCGTACACTAACACGTACGCTCACCATAAACCGTTGTCGTACCCTAACCTGTCCCCTAAACCGTCCCCGTCCCCTAACCCTAACCCTAACCCTAACCCTAACCCTAACACTTACCCGAAGCCTTACAGTAACCCGTCCCCTAATCCTAACCCGTACACTAACACTAAACCGTACCCTAACATATACCCTCACCCTAAACCGTTGTCGTACACTAACCTGTCCCCTAAACCTTCCCCGTCTCCTAACCCTAACCCTAACCCTAAACCTTACCCGAATCCTTACCCTAAACCGTCCTCTAATCCTAAACCGTACGCTAACACTAACCCGTACCCTAACACGTACGCTCACCCTAAACTGTTGTCGTACTCTAACCTGTCCCCTAAACCGTCCCCGTCCCCGTCCCTTAACCCTAACCCTAACCCGAATCCTTACCCGAAGCCTTACCCTAACCCGTCCCCTCATCCTAACACGTACGCTAACACTAACCCGTACCCTAACACGGACGCTCACCCTAAACCGTTGTCGTACCCTAACCTGTCCCCTAAACCGTCCCCGTCCCCTAAACCTAACCCTAACCCTAACCCTAACCCTAACACTTACCCGAAGCCTTACCCTAACCCGTCCCATAAGCCTAACCCGTAGGCTAACACTAACCCATACCCTAACACGTACGCTCACCCTAAACCGTTGTCGTACACTAACCTGTCCCCTAAACCGTCCCCGTCCCCTAACCCTAACCCTAACCCTAACACTAACCCTATCCCTTACCCGAAGCCTTACTCTAACCCGTCCCCTAATCATAACCCGTACGCTAACCATAAACAGTACCCTAACACGTATGCTCACCATAAACCGTTGTCGTACCCTAACCAGTCCCCTAAACCGTCCCCGTCCCCTAACCCTAGCCCTAACCCTAACCCTAAACCTAACCCTTACCTGAAGCCTTACGCTAACTCGTACCGTAATCCTAACCCGTACGCTAACACTAACCCGTACCCTAACACGTACGCTCACCCTAAACCGTTGTCGTACCCTAACATGTCCCCTAAACCGTCCCCGTCCCCTAACCCTAACCCTAAACCTAACCCTAACGCTAACCCTTACTCGAAGCCTTACCCTAACCCGTCCCCTAATCGTAACCCGTACACTAACAAAAACCTGTACCCTAACACGTACGCTCACCCTAAACCGTTGTCGTACCCTAACCTGTCCCCTAAACCGTCCCCGTCCCCTAAAACTAAACCTAACCCTAACCCTAAGCCTAACCCTTACCCGAAGCCTTACACTAACCCGTCCCGTAATCCTAACCCGTACGCTAACACTAACCCGTACCCTAAGACGTACACTCACCCTAAACAGTTGTCGTACCCTAAACTGTCCCCTAAACCGTCGCCGTCCCCTAACCCTTACCCTAACCCTAACCCTAACCCTAACCCTTACCTGAAGCCTTAACCTAAACCGTCCCTTAATCCTAACCTGTACGCTAACACTAACCCGTACCCTAACACGTACGCTCAACCTAAACCGTTGTCGTACCCTTACCTGTCCCCTAAACCGTCCCCATTCCCTAACCCTAACCCTAACACTAACCTTAAACCTAACCCTTATCCGAAGCCTTACCCTAACCCGTCCCCTAATCCTAACTCGTACGCTAACACTAATCCGTACCCTAACACGTACGCTCACCCTAAACTGTTGTCGTACTCTAACCTGTCCCCTAAACCGTCCCCGTCCCCTAACCCTAACCCTAACCCTTACCCGAAGCCTTCCCCTAACCTGTACCCTAATCCTAACCCTTACGATAACACTAACCCGTACCCTAACACGTACGCTCACCCTAAACCGTTGTCGTACCCTAACCTGTCCCCTAAACAATCCCCGTCCCCTAACCCTAACCCTAACCCTAACCCTAACCCTTACCCGAAGCCTTACACTAACCCGTCCCCTAATCCTAAACCGTACGCTAACACTAACCCGTACCCTAACACGTACGCTCACCCTAAACCGTTGTCATACACTGACCTGTACCCTAAACCGTCCCCGTCCCCGTCCCCTAATGCTAACTCTATCCCTAACCCTAACCCTTACCCGAAGCCTTACCTTAACCCGTCCCCTAATGCTAACCCGTACGCTAACGCTAACCCGTACGCTAACACGTACGCTCACCCTAAACCGTTGTCGTACCCTAACCTGTCCCCTAAACCGTCCCCGTCTCCTAACCCTAACCCTAAACCTAACCCTAACCCTTACCCGAAGCCTTACCCTAACCCATCCCCTAATCCTAATCCGTACGCTAACACTAACCCGTAGCCTAAAACGTACGCTCACCATAAACGGTTGTCGTACCCTAACCTTTCCCCTAAACCGTCCCCGTCCCCTAAGCCTAACCCTAACCCTAACCCTAACCCTTACCTGAAGCCTTACTCTAACCCGTCCCCTAATCCTAACCCGTACGCTAACACTAACCCGTACCCTAACACGTACGCTCACCCTAAACCGTTGTCGTACACTAACCTGTCCCCTAAACCGTCCCCGTCCCCTAACCCTAACCCTAAACCTAACCCTAACCCTAACCCTTACCCGAAGCCTTACCGTAAACCGTCCCCTAATCCTAACCCATACGATAACACTAACCCGTACCCTAACACGTACGCTCACCCTAAACCGTTGTCGTACCCTAACGTGTCCCCTAAACCGTCCCCGTCCCCTAACCCTAACCCTGAACCTAACCCTAACCCTTACCCGAAGCCTTACCCTAACCCGTCCCCTAATCCTAACCCGTACGCTAACACTAAACCGTACCCTAACACGTACGCTCACCCTAAACAGTTGTCGTACACTAACCGGTTCCCCAAACTGTCCCCGTCCCCGTCCCCGTCCCATAACCCTAACCCTAACCCTAACCCTTACCCGAAGCCTTACCCTAACCCGTTCCCTAATCCAAACCCGTACGCTAACACTTACCCGTACCATAACACGTACGCTCACCCTAATCCGTTGTCGTACCCTAACCTATCCCCTAAACCGTCGCCGTCCCCTAACCCTAACACTAACCCTAACCCTAACCCTTACCCGAAGCCTTACCCTAACCCGTCCCCTAATCCTAACCCATACGATAACACTAACCTGTACCCTAACACGTACGCTCACCCTAAACCGTTATCATACACTAACCTGTCCCCTAAACTGTCCCCGTCCCCTAACCCTAACCCTAACCCTAAACCTTACCCGAAGCCTTACCCTAACCCGTCCCCTAATCCTAACCCGTACCCTAACACTAACCCGTACCCTAACACGTACGCTTACCCTAAACCGTTGTCGTACACTAACCTGTCCCCACAACCGTCCCCGTCCCCAACCCTAACCCTAAACCTAACCCTAATCCTAACACTTACCCAAAGCCTTACCGTAAACCGTCCCCTAATCCTAACCCATACGATAACACTAATCCGTACCCTAAGATGTACGCTCACCCTAAACCGTTGTCGTACACTAACCCGTCCCCTAAACTGTCCCCGTCCCCGTCCCCGTCCCCTAACACTAACCCTAACCGTAACCCTTACCTGAAGCCTTACCCTAACCGGTCCCCTAATCCTAACCCGTACGCTAGCACTAACCCGTACCCTAACACGTACGCTCACCCTAAACCGCTGTCGTACCCTAACCTGTCCCCTAAACCGTCCCCGTCCCCTAACCCTAAACCTAAACCTAACCCTTACCCGAAGCCTTACCCTAACCCGTCCCCTAATCCTAAACCGTACGCTAACACTAACCCATATCCTAACACGTATGCTCACCATAAACCGTTGTCGTACCCTAACCTGTCCCCTAAACCCTCCCCATCCCCTAACCCTTACCCTAACCCTAACCCTAACCCTTACCGAAGCCTTACCCTAACCCGTCCCCTAATCCTAACCCGTACGCTTACACTAACCTGTACCCTAACACGTACGCTCACCCTAAACCGTTGTCGTACACTAACCTGTCCCTTAAACCGTCCCTGTCGCCTAAACCTAACCCTAACCCTAACCCTAACACTTACCCGAAGCCTTACCCTAAACCGTCCCCTAATCCTAACCCGTATGCTAACTCTAACCCGTACCCTAAAACGTACGCTCACCCTAAACCGTTGTCGTACCCTAACCTGTCCCCGAAAACGTTCCCGTTCCCTAACCCTAACCCTAACCCTAACCTTAACCCTAACCCTTATCCGAAGCCTTACCCTAACCCGTCCACTAATCTTAACCCGTACGCTAACACTAACCCATACCCTAACACGTACGCTTACCCTAAACCGTTGTCGTACCCTAACCTGTCCCCTAAACCGTCCCCGTCCCCAAACCCTAAACCTAAACCTAACCCTAACCCTAACACGTACGCTCACCCTAAACCATTGACGTACCCTAACCTGTCCCCTAAACCGTCCCCGTCCCCTAACCCTAATCCTAACCCTAACCCTAACACTTACCCGAAGCCTTACACTAATCCGTCCCCTAATCCTAAACCGTACGCTAACACTAACCCGTACCCTAACACGTACGCTCACCCTAAACCGTTGTCATACACTGACCTGTCCCCTAAACCGTTCCCGTCCCCGTCCCCTAACCCTAACCCTAACCCTAACCCTAACCCTTACCCGAAGCCTTACCCTAAACCGTCCCCTAATCCTAACCCGTACGCTAACACTAAAACGTACCCTAACACGTACGCTCACCCTAAACCGTTGTCGTACCCTAACCTGTCCCCTAAACCGTCCCCGTCCCCAAACCCTAACCCTAACACTAACCCTTACCCGAAGCCTTACACTAACCCATCCCCTAATCCTAACCCGTACGCTAACACTAACCCGTAGCCTAACACGTACGCTCACCATAAACCGTTGTCGTACCATAACCTGTCCCCGAAACCGTCCCCGTACCCTAACCCTAACCCTAACCCTAACCCTAACCCTAACCCTTACCCGAAGCCTTACCCTAACCCGTCCCCTAATCCTAACCCGTACGCTAACACTAAACCGTACCCTAACACATACGCACACCCTAAACCTTTGTCATACACTAACCTGTCCCCTAAACCGTCCCCGTCTCCTAACCCTAAACCTAACACTAACAATAACCCTAACCCTTACCCGAAGCCTTACACTAACACGTCCTCTAATCCTAACCCGTACGCTAACACTAACCCGTACCCTAACACGTAGGCTCACCCTAAACCGTTGTCGTACACTAACCTGTCCCCTAAACCGTCACCGTCCCCTAAACCTAACCCTAAACCTAACCCTAACCCTAACGCGAACACTTACCCGAAGCCTTACACTAAACCGTCCCCTAATCCTAAACCGTATGCTAACTCTAACCTGTACGCTAACACATACGCTCACCCTAAACCGTTGTCGTACCCTAACCTGTCCCCTAAACCGTCCCCATTCCCTACCCTAACCCTAACCCTAACCCTAACCCTAACACTTACCCGAAGCCCTACACTAACCCGTCCCCTAATCCTAACCCGTATGCTAACTCTAACCCATACCCTAACACGTACGCTCACCCTAAACCGTTGTCGTACCCTAACCTGTCCCCTAAACCGTTCCCGCTCCCTAACACTAACCCTAACCCTAACCTTAACCCTAACACTTATCCGATGCCTTACCCTAACCTGTCCCCTCATCCTAACTCGTACGCTAACATTAACCCGTACCCTAACACGTACGCTAACCCTAAACCATTGTCGTACTCTAACCTGTCCCCTAAACCGTCCTAGTCCCCTAACCCTAACACTAACCCTAACCCTAAACCTAACCCTTACCCGAAGCCTTACCCTAACCCGTCCCCTAATCCTAACCCTTACGATAACACTAAACCGTACCCTAACACGTACGCTCACCCTTAAACATTGTCGTACACTAACCTGTCCCCTAAACCGTCCCAGTCCCCGTCCCCTAACCCTAACCCTAACCCTAACCCTAAACCTTACCCGAAGCCTTACCCTAACCCGTCCCTTAATCCTAAACCGTACGCTAACACTAACCCGTACCCTAACACGTACGCTCACCCTAAACCGTTGTCGTACCTTAACCTGTCCCCTAAACCGTCCCCGTCCCCTAACCCTAACCCTAACCCTAACCCTAACCCTTACCCGAAGCCTTACCCTAACCCATCCCCTAATCCTAACCCGTACGCTAACACTAACCCATAGCCTAACACGTACGCTCACCATAAACCGTTGTCGTACCATAACCTGTCCCCTAAACCGTCCCCGTCCCCTAACCCTAACCCTAACACTAACCCTAACCCTTACCCGAAGCCTTACACTAACCCATCCCCTATTCCTAACCCGTACGCTAACACTAACCCATAGCCTAACACGTACGCTCACCATAAACCGTTGTCGTACCTTAACCTGTCCCCTAAACCGTCCCCGTCCCCTAACCCTAACCCTAACCCTAACCCTAACCCTTACCCGAAGCCTTACCCTAACACGTCCTCTAATCCTAACCCGTACGCTAACACTAACCCGTAACCTAACACGTACGCTCACCCTAAACCTTTGTCGTACCCTAACCTGTCCCCTAAACCGTCCCCGTCCCCTAACCCTAACCCTAACACTAACCCTAACCCTTACCCGAAGCCTTACACTAACCCATCCCCTATTCCTAATCCGTACGCTAACACTAACCCGTACCCTAACACGTAGGCTCACCCTAAACCGTTGTCGTACCCTAACCTGTCCCCTAAACCGTCACCGTCCCCTAAACCTAACCCTAACCCTAACCCTAACCCTAAACCTAAACCTTACCCGAAGCCTTACCCTAACCCGTCCCCTAATCCTAATCCATACGATAACACTAACCTGTACCGTAACACGTACGCTCACCCTAAACCGTTGTCATACACTAACCTGTCCCCTAAACTGTCCCCGTCCCCTAACCCTAACTCTTACCCTAACCCTAACCGTAAACCTTACCCGAAGCCTTACCCTAAACCGTCCCCTAATCCTAACCCGTACGCTAACACTAACCCGTACCCTAACACGTACGCTCACCCTAAACCGTTGTCGTACACTAACCTGTCCCCTAAACCGTCCCCGTCCCCTAACCCTAACCCTAAACCTAACCCTAACCCTAACACTTACCCGAAGCCTTACCGTAAACCGTTCCCTAATCCTAACCCATACAATAACACTAACACGTACCATAACACGTACGCTCACCCTAAACCGTTGTCGTACCCTAACCTGTCCCCTAAACCGTCCCCGTCCCCTAACCCTAACCCTAACCATAACCCTTACCCGAAGCCTTACCATAACCCGTCCCCTAATCCTAACCCGTCTTCTAACACTAACCCATACCCTAACACGTACGCTCACCCTAAACCTTTGTCGTACACTAACCTGTCCCCTAAAACCTCCCCGTCCCCTAACCCTAACCCTAACCCTAACCCTAACACTAACCCTAAACTTACCCGAAGCCTTACCCTAACCCGTCACCTAATCCTAACCCGTACGCTAACACTAAACCGTACCCTAAAACATACACACACCCTAAACCGTTGTTGTACACTAACCTGTCCCCTAAACCGTCCCCGTCTCCTAACCCTAACCCTAACCCTAACCCTAACCCTTACCCGAAGCCTTGCCCTAACACGTACTCTAATCCTAACCCGTACGCTAACACTAACCGTACCCTAACACGTACGCTCACCCTAAACCGTTGTCGTACCCTAACCTGTCCCCTAAACCGTCCCCGTCCCCAAACCCTAACCCTAACCATAGCCCTAACACTGACCCGAAGCCTTACCCTAACCCGTCCCCTTATCCCAACCCGTACGCTAACACTAACCCGTACCCTAACACGTACGCTCACCCTAAACCGTTGTCGTACCCTAACCTGTCGCCTAAACCGTCACCGTCCCCTCACCCTAACCCTAACCCTAACCCTAACCCTAACCCGAACCCTTACCCGAAGCCTTACCTTAAACCGTCCCCTAATCCTAACCCGTACGCTAAAACTAACACGTCCCTAACACGTACGCTCACCCTAAACTTTTGTCGTACCCTAACCTGTCCCCTAAACTGTCCCCGTACACGTCCCCTAACCCTAACCCTAACCCTAACCCTAACCATTACCCGAAGCCTTACCCTAACCCGTCCTCTAATCCTAACCCGTACGCTAACACTAACCCGTACCCTAACACGTACGCTCACCCTAAACAGTTGTCGTACCCTAACCTGTCTCCTAAACCGTCCCCGTCACCTAACCCTAACCCTAAACCTAACCCTAACCCTTACCCGAAGCATTACCATAACCCGTCCCCTAATCCTAACCCGTACGCTAACATTAACACGTACCCTAACACGTACGCTCACCCTAAAACGCTGTCGTACCATAACCTGTCCCCTAAACCGTCCACGTCCCCTAACCCTAACCCTAACCCTAACACTAATGCTAACCCTTACCCGAAGACATACCCTAACCCGTCCCATAAGCCTAACCCGTACGCTAACACTAACCCATGCCCTAACACGTACGCTCACCTTAAACCGTTGTCATACACTAACCTGTCCCCAAAACCGTCCCCGTCACCTAACCCTAACCCTAAGCCTAACCCTTACCCGAAGCCTTACTCTAACCCATCCCCTAATCCTAAACCATACGATAACACTAACCCGTACCCTAACACGTACGCTCTCCCTAAACCGTTGTCGTGCCCTAACCTGTCCCCTAAACCGTCCCCGTCCCCTAACCCTAACCCTAAACCTAACCCTAAACCTAACCCTTACCCGAAGCCTTACCCTAAACCGTCCCCTAATCCTAACCCGTACGCTAACACTAAACCGTACCCTAACACGTACGCTCACCCTAAACAGTTGTCGTACACTAACCGGTTCCCTAAACTGTCCCCGTCCCCGTCCCCGTCCCCTAACCCTAACCCTAAACCTTACCCGAAGCCTTACCCTAACCCGTCACCTAATCCTAACCCGTACGCTAACACTAACCCGTACCCTAACACGTACGCTCACCCTAAACAGTTGTTGTACCCTAACATGTCCCCTAAACCGTCCCTGTCCCCTAACCCTAACCCTAACCCTTACCCGAAGCCTTACCCTAACCCGTCCCCTAATCCTAAAACGTACACTAACACTAACCCGTAGCCTAACACGTACGCTCACCATAAACCGTTGTCGTATGCTAACCTGTCCCCTAAACCGTCCCCGTCCCCTAAACCTAACCCTAACCCTAACACTAAACCTTACCCGAAGCCTTACCCTAACCCGTCCCCTAAACCTAACCCGTACGCTAACACTAAACCGTACCCTAACACATACACACACCCTAAACCGTTGTTGTACACTAACCTGTCCCCTAAACCGTCCCCGTCTCCTAACCCTAACCCTAACCCTAACCCTTACCCTTACCCGAAGCCTTACCCTAACACGTACTCTAATCCTAACCCGTACGCTAACACTAACCCGTACCCTAACACGTACGCTCACCCTAAACCGTTGTCGTACCCTAACCTGTCCCCTAAACCGTCCCCGTCCACGTCCCCTAACCCTAACCCTAGCCCTAACACTGACCCGAAGCCTTACCCTAACCCGTCCCCTAATCCCAACACGTACGCTAACACTAACCCGTACCCTAACACGTACGCTCACCCTAAACCGTTGTCGTACCCTAACTTGTCCCCTAAACCGTCACCGTCCCCTCACCCTAACCCTAACCCTAACCCTAAACCTAACCCGAAGCCTTACCCGAAGCCTTACCCTAAACCGTCCCCTAATCCTAACCCGTACGCTAAAACTAACACGTACCCTAACACGTACGCTCACCCTAAACCTTTGTCGTACCCTAACCTGTCCCCTAAACTGTCCCCGTCCCCTAACCCTAACACTAACCCTATCCCTAACCCTTACCTGAAGCCTTACGCTAACCAGTCCCCTAATCCTAACCCGTACGCTAACACTAAACTGTACCCTAACACGTACGCTCACCCTAAACCGTTGTCGTACCCTAACCTGTCCCTTAAACCGTCCCCGTCGCCTAAGCCTAACCCTAACCCTAACCCTAACACTTACCCGAAGCCTTACACTAACCCGTCCCCTAATCCTAACCCGTATGCTAACTCTGACCCGTACCCTAACACGTACGCTCACCCTAAACCGTTGTCGTACCCTTACCTGTCCCCTAAACCGTCCCCATTCCCTAACCCTAACCCTAACCCTAACCTTAACCCTAACCCTTATCCGAAGCCTTACCCTAACCCGTCCCCTAATCCTAACTCGTACGCTAACACTAATCCATACCCTAACACGTACGCTCACCCTAAACTGTTGTCGTACTCTAACCTGTCCCCTAAACCGTCCCCGTCCCCTAACCCTAACCCTAACCCTAAACCTTACCCGAAGCCTTACCCTAATCCGTCCCCTAATCCTAACCCTTACGATAACACTAACCCGTACCCTAACACGTACGCTCACCCTAAACCGTTGTCGTACCCTAACCTGTCCCCTAAACCATCCCCGTCCCCTAACCCTAACCCTAACCCTAAACCTAACCCTTACCCGAAGCCTTACCCTAACCCGTCCCCTAATCCTAACCCATACGATAACACTAAACTGTACTCTAACACATACGCTAACCCAAAACCGTTGTCATACACTAACCTGTCCCCTAAACTGTCCCCGTCCCCTAACCCTAACCCTAACCCTAACCCTAACCCTAAACCTTACCCGAAGCCTTACCCTAACCCGTCCCCTAATCGTAACCCGTACGCTAACACTAACCCGTACCCTAACACGTACGTTCACCCTAAACCGTTGTCGTACATAACCTGTCCCCTAAAACGTCCCCGTCCCCTAACCCTAACCCTAAACCTAAACCTAACCCTAACCCTTACCCGAAGCCTTACCCTAACCCGTCCCCTAATCCTAACCCGTAGGCTAACACTAACCCGTTCCCTAACACGTATGCTCACCCTAAACACTTGTCGTACCCTAACCTGTCCCCTAAACCGTCCCCGTCCCCTAACCCTAACCCTAACCCTAACCCTAACCCTTACCCGAAGCCTTACCCTAACCCGTCCCATAAGCCTTACCTGTACGCTAATACTAACCCATGCCCTAAAACGTACGCTCACCTTAAACGGTTGTCGTACACTAACTTGTCCCCAAAACCGTCCCCGTCACCTAACCCTAACCCTATCCCTAACCCTAACCCTAACCCTTACTCGAAGCCTTACTCTAACCCGTCCACTAATCCTAAACCATACGATAACACTAACCCGTACCCTAACACGTACGCTCACCCTAAACCGTTGTCGTACCCTAACCTGTCCCCTAAACCGTCCCCGTCCCCGTCCCCGTCCCCTAACCCTAACCCTAAACCTAACCCTTACCCGAAGCCTTACCCTAACCCGTCCCCTAATCCTAACCCGTACGCTAACACTAAACCGTACCCTAACATGTACGCTCACCCTAAACCGTTGTCGTACACTAACCGGTTCCCTAAACTGTCCCCGTCCCCGTCCCCTTCCCATAACCCTAACCCTAACCCTAACCCTTACCCGAAGCCTTACCTAACCCGTCCCCTAATCCTAACCCGTACGCTAACACTAACCCATACCCTAACACGTACGCTCACCCTAAACAGTTGTTGTACCCTAACCTGTCCCCTAAACCGTCCCCGTCCCCTAACCCTAACCCTAACCCTTACCCGAAGCCTTACCCTAACCCGTCCCCTAATCCTAAACCGTACACTAACACTAACCCGTAGCCTAAAACGTACGCTCACCATAAACCGTTGTCGTACGCTAACCTGTCCCCTAAACCGTCCCCATCCCCTAAACCTAACCCTAACCCTAACAATAACCCTTACCCGAAGCCTTACCCTAACCCGTCCCCTAATCCTAACCCGTACGCTAACACTAACATGTACCCTAACACGTACGTTCACCCTAAACCGTTGTCGTACCCTAACCTGTCCCCTAAACCGTCCCCGTCCCCTAACCCTAACCCTAACCCTAACCCTGACCCGAAGCCTTACCCTAACCCGTCCCTTAATCCTAACCCGTACGCTAACACTAACCCGTACCCTAACACGTACGCTCACCCTAAACCGTTGTCGTACCCTAACCTGTCCCCTAAACCGTCACCGTCCCCTCACCCTAACCCTAACCCTAACCCTAACCCTAACCCGAACCCTTACCCGAAGCCTTACCCTAAACCGTCCCCTAATCCTAACCCGTACGCTAAAACTAACACGTACCCTAACACGTACACTCACCCTAAACTTTTGTCGTACCCTAACCTGTCCCCTAAACTGTCCCCGTCCCCTAACCCTAACACTAACCCTATCCCTAACCCTTACCCGAAGCCTTACCCTAACCAGTCCCCTAATCCTAACCCGTACGCTAACACTAACCTGTACCCTAAAACGTACGCTCACCCTAAATCATTGTCGTACCCTAACCTGTCCCTTAAACCGTCCCCGTCGCCTAACCCTAACCCTAACCCTAACCCTAACCCTAACACTTACCCGAAGCCTTACCCTAACCCGTCCCCTAATCCTAACCCGTATGCTAACTCTAACCCGTACCCTAACACGTACGCTCACCCTAAACCGTTGTCGTACCCTTACCTGTCTCCTAAACCGTCCCCATTCCCTAACCCTAACCCTAACCCTAACCTTAAACCTAACCCTTATCCGAAGCCTTACCCTAACCCGTCCCCTAATCCTAACTCGTACGCTAACACTAATCCGTACCCTAACACGTACGCTCACCCTAAACTGTTGTCGTACTCTAAACTGTCCCCTAAACCGTCCCCGTCCCCTAACCCTAACCCTAACCCTAACCCTAACCCTTACGCGAAGCCTTCCCCTAACCCGTCCCCTAATCCTAACCCTTACGATAACACTAACCCGTACCCTAACACGTACGCTCACCCTAAACCGTTGTCGTACCCTAACCTGTCCCCTAAACAATCCCCGTCCCCTAACCCTAACCCTAAACCTAACCCTAACCCTTACCCGAAGCCTTACACTAACCCGTCCCCTAATACTAAACCGTACGCTAACACTAACCCGTACCCTAACACGTACGCTCACCCTAAACCGTTGTCATACACTGACCTGTCCCCTAAACCGTCCCCGTCCCCGTCCCCTAACCCTAACTCTAACCCTAACCCTAACCCTTACCCGAAGACTTACCTTAACTCGTCCCCTAATCCTAACCCGTACGCTAACGCTAACCCGTACGCTAACACGTACGCTCACCCTAAACAGTTGTCGTACCCTAACCTGTCCCCTAAACCGTCCCCGTCCCCTAACCCTAACCCTAATCCTAACCCTAACCCTAACCCTTACCCGAAGCCTTACCCTAACCCGTCCCCTAATCCTAACCCGTATGCTAACTCTAACCGGTACCCTAACACGTACACTCACCCTAAACCGTTGTCGTACCCTTACCTGTCCCCTAAACCGTCCCCATTCCCTAACCCTAACCCTAACCCTAACCTTAACCCTAACCCTTATCCGAAGCCTTACCCTAACCCGTCCCCTAATCCTAACTCGTACGCTAACACTAATCCATACCCTAACACGTACGCTCACCCTAAACTGTTGTCGTACTCTAACCTGTCCCCTAAACCGTCCCCGTCCCCTAACCCTAACCCTAACCCTAACCCTAAACCTTACCCGAAGCCTTACCCTAACCCGTCCCCAAATCCTAACCCTTACGATAACACTAACCCGTACCCTAACAGGTACGCTCACACTAAACCGTTGTCGTACCCTAACCTGACCCCTAAACCATCCCCGTCCCCTAACCCTAATCCTAACCCTAACCCTAACCCTTACCCGAAGCCTTACCCTAACCCGTCCCCTAATCCTAACCCATACGATAACACTAACCTGTACCCTAACACGTACGCTCACCCAAAACCGGTGTCATACACTAACCTGTCCCCTAAACTGTCCCCATCCCCTAACCCTAACCCTAACCCTAACCCTAACCCTAAACCTTACCCGAAGCCTTACCCTAACCCGTCCCCTAATCCTAACCCGTACGCTAACACTAACCCGTACCCTAACACGTACGTTCACCTTAAACCATTGTCGTACACTAACCTGTCCCCTAAAACGTCCCCGTCCCCTAACCCTAACCCTAACCCTAACCCTGACCCGAAGCCTTACCCTAACCCGTCCCCTAATCCTAACCCGTAGGCTAACACTAACCCGTTCCCTAACACGTATGCTCACCCTAAACCGTTGTCGTACCCTAACCTGTCCCCTAAACCGTCCCCGTCCCCGTCCCCTAACCCTAACCCTAACCCTAACCCTTACCCGAAGCCCTACCCTAACCCGTCCTCTAATCCTAACCCGTACGCTAACACTAACCCGTACCCTAACACGTACGCTCACCCTAAAACGTTGTCGTAACATAACCTGTCCCCTAAACCGTCCACGTCCCCTAACCCTAACCCTAACCCTAACACTAATGCTAACCCTTACCCGAAGCCTTACCCTAACCCGTCCCATAAGCCTTACCCGTACGCTAACACTAATCCATGCGCTAACACGTACGCTCACCTTAAACCGTTGTCGTACACTAACCTGTCCCCAAAACCGTCCCGGTCACCTAACCCTAACCCTATCCCTAACCCTAACCCTAACCCTTACTCAAAGCCTTACTCTAACCGGTCCCCTAATCCTAAACCATACGATAACACTAACCCGTACCCTAACACGTACGCTCACCCTAAACCGTTGTCGTACCCTAACCTGTCCCTTAAACCGTCCCCGTCGCCTAACCCTAACCCTAACCCTAACACTAACCCTAACACTTACCCGAAGCCTTACCCTAACCCTTCCCCTAAACCTAACACGTATGCTAACTCTAACCCGTACCCTAACACGTACGCTCACCCTAAACCGTTGTCGTACCCTAACCTGTCCCCTAAATCGTCCCCGTTCCCTAACCCTAACCCTAACCCTAACCTTAACACTAACCCTTATCCGAAACCTTACCCTAACCCGTCCCCTAATCCTAACTCGTACGCTAACACTAACCCGTACCCTAACACGTACGCTCAACCTAAACCGTTGTCGTACTCTAACCTGTCCCCTAAACCGTCCCCGTCCCCTAACCCTAACCCTAACCCTAACCCTAACCCTAACACGTACGCTCACCCTAAACCGGTGTCGTACCCTAACCTTTCCCCTAAACCGTCCCCGTCCCCTAACCCTAACCCTAACCCTAACCCTAACCCTTACCCGAAGCCTTACCCTAACCCGTCCCCTAATCCTAAACCGTACGCTAACACTAACCCGTACCCTAACACGTACGCTCACCCTAAACCGTTGTCATACACTGACCTGTCCCCTAAACCGTCCCTGTCCCCGTCCCCTAACCCTAACCCTAACCCTTACC
Source organism: Phocoena phocoena (assembly GCF_963924675.1). NCBI lineage: Eukaryota > Metazoa > Chordata > Mammalia > Artiodactyla > Phocoenidae > Phocoena > Phocoena phocoena. Next base: position 742,232 of record NW_027077760.1, on the reverse strand, counting down.
CGAAGCCTTACCCTAACCCGTCCCCTAATCCTAACCCGTACGCTAACACTATCCAGTACCCTAACACGTACGCTCACACTAAACCGTTGCCGTACCCTAACCTGTCCCCTAAACCGTCCCCGTCCCCTAACCCTAACCCTAACCCTAACCCTTACCGAAGCCTTACCCTAACCCATCTCCTAATCCTAACCCGTACGCTAACACTAACCCGTAGCCTAACACGTACGCTCACCATAAACCGTTGTCGTACCATAACCTGTCCCCTAAACCGTCCCCGTACCCTAACCCTAACCCTAACCCTAACCCTAACCCTTACCCGAAGCCTTACCCTAACCCGTCCCCTAATCCTAACCCGTACGCTAACACTAAACCGTACCCTACCACATACGCCCACCCTAAACCGTTGTCATACACTAACCTGTCCCCTAAACCGTCCCCGTCTCCTAACCCTAACCCTAACGCTAACCCTAACCCTAACCCTTACCCGAAGCCTTACCCCAACACGTCCTATAATCCTAACCCGTACGCTAACACTAACCCATAACCTAACACGTACGCTCACCCTAAACCATTGTCGTACACTAACCTGTCCCCTAAACGGTCCCCGTCCCCGTCCCCTATCCCTAAACCTAACCCTAACCCTTACCCGAAGCCTTACACTAACCCGTCCCCTAATCCTAACCCGTACGCTAACACTAACGCGAACCCTAACACGTAGGCTCACCCTAAACCGTTGTCGTACACTAACCTGTCCGCTAAACCGTGACCGTCCCCTAAACCTAACCCTAACCCTAACCCTAACCCGAAACCTTACCAGAAGCCTTACGCTACCCCGTCCCTTAATCCTAACCCGTATGCTAACTCTAACGAGTACCCTAACACGTACGCTCACCCTAAACCGTTGTCGTACCCTAACCTGTCCCCTAAACCGTCCCCGTCCCCTAACCTTAACCCTAACCCTTATCCGAAGCCTTACCCTAACCCGTCCCCTAATCCTTACCCGTACGCTAACCCTAACCCGTACCCTAACGCGTACGCTCACCCTAAACCGTTGTCGTACACTAACCTGTCCCCTAAACCGTCCCCGTCCCCTAACCCTTACCCTAACCCTAACCCTAAACCTAACCCTTACCCGAAGCCTTACCCTAACCCGTCCCCTATTCCTAACCCATACGATAACACTAACGCGTACCCTAACACGTAGACTCAGCCTAAACCGTTGTCGTACCCTAACCTGTCCCCTAAACCGTCCCCGTCCCCTAATCCTAACCCTAAACCTAACCCTAACCCTAAAGCTTACCCGAAGCCTTACCCTAACCCGTCCCCTAATCCTAACCCGTACGCTAACACTAAACCGTACCCTAACACGTACGCTCACCCTAAACCGTTGTCGTACCCTAACCTATCCCCTAAACCGTCCCCGTCCCCTAACCCTAACCCTAAACCTAATCCTTACCTGAAGCCTTACGCTAACTCGTCCCGTAATACTAACACGTACGCTAACACTAACTCGTACCCTAACAGGTACGCTCACCCTAAACAGTTGTCGTACGCTAACCTGTCCCCTAAACCGTACCCGTCCCCTAACCCTAACCCTAACCCTAACCCTAAACCTTACCTGAAGCCTTACCCCAAACCGTCCCCTAATCCTAACCCGTACGCTAACAATAACCCGTACCCTAACACGTACGCTCACCCTAAACCGTTGTCATACACTAACCTGTCCCCTAAACCGTCCCCGTCCCCGTCCCCTAACCCTAACCCTAACCCTAACACTAACCCTTACCCGAAGCCTTACCCTAACCAGTCCCCTAATCCTAACCCGTAGGCTAACACTAACACATACCCTAACACGTATGCTCACCCTAAACCGTTGTCGTACCCTAACCTGTCCCCTAAACCGTCCCCGTCCCCTAACCCTAACCCTAAACCTAACCCTTACCCGAAGCCTTACCCTAACCCGTCCCCTAATCCTAACCCGTACGCTAACACTAAACCATACCCTAACACATACGCACACTCTAAACCGTTGTTGTACACTAACCTGTCCCCTAAACCGTCCCCGTCTCCTAACCCTAACCCTAACCCTAACCCTAATCCTAACCCTTACCCGAAGCCTTACCCTAACCCGTCCTCTAATCCTAACACGTACGCTAACACTAACACGTACCCTAACACGTACGCTCACCCTAAACCTTTGTCGTACCCTAACCTGTCCCCTAAACCGTCCCCTTCCCCTAACCCTAACCCTAACCCTAACCCTAACCCTTACCCGAAGCCTTACCCTAACCCGTCCCATAATCCTAACCCGTACGCTATCACTAACCCGTAGCCTAACACGTACGCTCACCCTAAACCATTATCGTACCCTAACCTGTCCCCTAAACCATCCCCTTCCCGTAACCCTAACCCTAACCCTAACTCTAACCCTAATCTTTACCTGAAGCCTTACCCTAACCCGTCCCGTAATCCTAACCCGTACGTTAACACTAACCCGTACACTAACACGTACGCTCACCCTAAACCGTTGTCATACACTAACCTGTCCCCTAAACCGTCCCCATACCCGTCCCCTAACCCTAACCCTAACCCTAACGCTAACCCTTACCCGAAGCCTTACCCCAAACCGTCCCCTAATCCTAACCCGTACGCTAACAATAACCCGTACCCTAACACGTACGCTCACCCTAAACCGTTGTTGTACACTAACCTGTCCCCTAAACCGTCCCCGTCCCCTAACCCTAACCCTAACCCTAACCCTTACCCGAAGCCTTACCCTAACCCGTCCCCTAATCCTAACCCGTACGCTAACACTAAACCGTACCCTACCACATACGCCCACCCTAAACCGTTGTCATACACTAACCTGTCCCCTAAACCGTCCCCGTCTCCTAACCCTAACCCTAACGCTAACCCTAACCCTAACCCTTACCCGAAGCCTTACCCCAACACGTCCTATAATCCTAACCCGTACGCTAACACTAACCCATAACCTAACACGTACGCTCACCCTAAACCATTGTCGTACACTAACCTGTCCCCTAAACGGTCCCCGTCCCCGTCCCCTATCCCTAACCCTAACCCTAACCCTTACCCGAAGCCTTACACTAACCCGTCCCCTAATCCTAACCCGTACGCTAACACTAACCCGAACCCTAACACGTAGGCTCACCCTAAACCGTTGTCGTACACTAACCTGTCCGCTAAACCGTGACCGTCCCCTAAACCTAACCCTAACCCTAACCCTAACCCGAAACCTTACCAGAAGCCTTACGCTACCCCGTCCCTTAATCCTAACCCGTATGCTAACTCTAACGAGTACCCTAACACGTACGCTCACCCTAAACCGTTGTCGTACCCTAACCTGTCCCCTAAACCGTCCCCGTCCCCTAACCTTAACCCTAACCCTTATCCGAAGCCTTACCCTAACCCGTCCCCTAATCCTTACCCGTACGCTAACCCTAACCCGTACCCTAACGCGTACGCTCACCCTAAACCGTTGTCGTACACTAACCTGTCCCCTAAACCGTCCCCGTCCCCTAACCCTTACCCTAACCCTAACCCTAAACCTAACCCTTACCCGAAGCCTTACCCTAACCCGTCCCCTATTCCTAACCCATACGATAACACTAACGCGTACCCTAACACGTAGACTCAGCCTAAACCGTTGTCGTACCCTAACCTGTCCCCTAAACCGTCCCCGTCCCCTAATCCTAACCCTAAACCTAACCCTAACCCTAAAGCTTACCCGAAGCCTTACCCTAACCCGTCCCCTAATCCTAACCCGTACGCTAACACTAAACCGTACCCTAACACGTACGCTCACCCTAAACCGTTGTCGTACCCTAACCTATCCCCTAAACCGTCCCCGTCCCCTAACCCTAACCCTAAACCTAATCCTTACCTGAAGCCTTACGCTAACTCGTCCCGTAATACTAACACGTACGCTAACACTAACTCGTACCCTAACAGGTACGCTCACCCTAAACAGTTGTCGTACGCTAACCTGTCCCCTAAACCGTACCCGTCCCCTAACCCTAACCCTAACCCTAACCCTAAACCTTACCTGAAGCCTTACCCTAACCCGTTCCCTAACCGAACCCGTACGCTAACACTAACCCGTACCCTAACACGTACGCTCACCCTAAACCGTTGTCATACACTAACCTGTCCCCTAAACCGTCCCCGTCCCCGTCCCCTAACCCTAACCCTAACCCTAACACTAACCCTTACCCGAAGCCTTACCCTAACCAGTCCCCTAATCCTAACCCGTAGGCTAACACTAACACATACCCTAACACGTATGCTCACCCTAAACCGTTGTCGTACCCTAACCTGTCCCCTAAACCGTCCCCGTCCCCTAACCCTAACCCTAAACCTAACCCTTACCCGAAGCCTTACCCTAACCTGTCCCCTAAACCTAACCCGTACGCTAACACTAAACCATACCCTAACACATACGCACACTCTAAACCGTTGTTGTACACTAACCTGTCCCCTAAACCGTCCCCGTCTCCTAACCCTAACCCTAACCCTAACCCTAATCCTAACCCTTACCCGAAGCCTTACCCTAACCCGTCCTCTAATCCTAACACGTACGCTAACACTAACACGTACCCTAACACGTACGCTCACCCTAAACCTTTGTCGTACCCTAACCTGTCCCCTAAACCGTCCCCGTCCCCTAACCCTAACCCTAACCCTAACCCTAACCCTTACCCGAAGCCTTACCCTAACCCGTCCCATAATCCTAACCCGTACGCTAACACTAACCCGTAGCCTAACACGTACGCTCACCCTAAACCATTATCGTACCCTAACCTGTCCCCTAAACCATCCCCTTCCCGTAACCCTAACCCTAACCCTAACTCTAACCCTAATCTTTACCTGAAGCCTTACCCTAACCCGTCCCGTAATCCTAACCCGTACGTTAACACTAACCCGTACACTAACACGTACGCTCACCCTAAACCGTTGTCATACACTAACCTGTCCCCTAAACCGTCCCCATACCCGTCCCCTAACCCTAACCCTAACCTTAACGCTAACCCTTACCCGAAGCCTTACCCTAAACCGTCCCCTAATCCTAACCCGTACGCTAACAATAACCCGTACCCTAACACGTACGCTCACCCTAAACCGTTGTTGTACCCTAACCTGTCCCCTAAACCGTCCCCGTCCCCTAACCCTAACCCTAACCCTAACCCTAACCCTTACCTGAAGCCTTACCCTAACCCGACCCTGAATCCTAACCCGTACGCTAACACTAACCCGCACCCTAACACGTACGCTCACCCTAAACCATTGTCGTACACTAAACTGTCCCCTAAACCATCCCCGTCCCCTAACCCTAACCCTAATCCTAACCCTAACCCTAAACCTTACCCGAAGCCTTACCCTAAACCGTCCCCTAAACCTAACCCATATGCTAACACTAACCCGTACCCTAACACGTACGCTCACCCTAAACCGTTGTCGTACACTAACCTGTCCCCTAAACTGTCCCCGTCCCCGTCCCCTAACCCTAAACCTAACCCTAACCCTAACCCTTACCCTAAGCCTTACCCTAACCCGTCCCCTAATCCTAAACCGTACGCTAACACTAACCCGTAGCCTAACACGTACGCACACCATAAACCGTTGTCGTACCCTAACCTGTCCCCTAAACCGTCCCCGTCCCCTAACACTAACCCTAACCCTAACCCTAACCGTAACCCTTACGCGAAGCCTTACCCTAACCCGTCCCCTAATCCTAACACGTACGCTAACACTAAACCGTACCCTAACACGTACGCTCACCCTAAACCGTTGTCGTACCCTAACCTGTCCCCTAAACCGTACCCGTCCCCTAACCCTAACCGTAACCCTAACCCTAACCCTAACCCGAACCCTTACCCGAAGCCTAACCCTAACCCGTCCCCTAATCCTTACCCGAACGCTAACACTAATCCATACCTTAACACGTACACTCACCCAAAATCGTTGTCGTGCCCTAAACTGTCCCCTAAACCGTCCCCGTCCCCTAACCCTAACCCTAACCATAACCCTTACCCGAAGCATTACACTAACCCGTCCCCTAATCCTAACCCGTATGCTAACTTTAACCCATACCCTAACACGTACGCTCACCCTAAACCGTTGTCGTACACTAACCTGTCCCCTAAACCGTCCCCGTTCCCTAACCCTAACCCTAACCCTAACCCTAACCCTAACCCTTACCCGAAGCCTTACACTAACCCGTCCCCTAATCCTAACACGTACGCTAAAACTAACCCGTACACTAACACGTACGCTCACCCTAAACCGTTGTCGTACCCTAACCTCTACCCTAAACCGTCCCCGTCCCCTAACCCTAACCCTAACCCTAAACCTAAACCTTACCTGAAGCCTTACCCTAACCCGTCGCCTAATCCTAACCCATACGATAACACTAACCCGTACCCTAACACGTACGCTCACCCTAAACCGTTGTCGTACACTAACCTGTCCCCTAAACCGTTCCCTTCCACGTCCCATGACCCTAAACCTAACCCTAACCCTAACCCTTACCCGAAGCCTTACACTAACCCGTCCCCTAATCCTAACCCGTAGGCTAACCCTAACCCGTACCCTAACACGTATGCTCACCCTACACCATTGTCGTACCCTAACGTGTCCCCTAAACCGTCCCCATCCCCTAACCCTAACCCTAACCCTAACCCTAACCCTAACCCTTACCCGAAGCCTTACCGTAACCCGTCCCCTAATCCTAACCCGTACACTAACACTAAACCGTACCCTAACATATACGCTCACCCGAAACCGTTGTCGTACACTAACCTGTCCCCTAAACCTTCCCCGTCTCCTAACCCTAACCCTAACCCTAAACCTTACCCGAATCCTTACCCTAACCCGTCCTCTAATCCTAAACCGTACGCTAACACGAATCCGTACCCTAACACGTACGCTCACACTAAACTGTTGTCGTACTCTAACCTGTACCCTAAACCGTCCCCGTCCCCGTCTCCTAACCCTAACCCTAACCCGAAACCTTACCCGAAGCCTTACGCTAACCCGTCCCCTCATCCTAACGCGTACGCTAACACTAACCCGTACCCTAACACGGGTGCTCACCCTAAACCGTTGTCGTACCCTAACCTGTCCCCTAAACCGTCCCCGTCCCCTAACCCTAACCCTAACCCTAACCCTAACCATTACCCGAAGCCTTACACTAAACCATCCCCTAATCCTAACCCGTACGCTAACCCTAACCCGTACCCTAACACGTACGCTCACCCTAAACCTTTGTCGTACCCTAACCTGTCCCCTAAACCGTCCCCGTCCCCTAACCCTAACCCTAACCCTAACCCTAACCCTTACCCGAAGCCTTACCCTAACCCGTCCCATAATCCTAACCCGTACGCTAACACTAACCCGTAGCCTAACACGTACGCTCACCCTAAACCATTATCGTACCCTAACCTGTCCCCTAAACCATCCCCTTCCCGTAACCCTAACCCTAACCCTAAATCTAACCCTAATCTTTACCTGAAGCCTTACCCTAACCCGTCCCGTAATCCTAACCCGTACGTTAACACTAACCCGTACACTAACACGTACGCTCACCCTAAACCGTTGTCATACACTAACCTGTCCCCTAAACCGTCCCCATACCCGTCCCCTAACCCTAACCCTAACCCTAACGTTAACCCTTACCCGAAGCCTTACCCTAAACCGTCCCCTAATCCTAACCCGTACGCTAACAATAACCCGTACCCTAACACGTACGCTCACCCTAAACCGTTGTTGTACACTAACCTGTCCCCTAAACCGTCCCCGTCTCCTAACCCTAACCCTAACGCTAACCCTAACCCTAACCCTTACCCGAAGCCTTACCCCAACACGTCCTATAATCCTAACCCGTACGCTAACACTAACCCATAACCTAACACGTACGCTCACCCTAAACCATTGTCGTACACTAACCTGTCCCCTAAACGGTCCCCGTCCCCGTCCCCTATCCCTAACCCTAACCCTAACCCTTACCCGAAGCCTTACACTAACCCGTCCCCTAATCCTAACCCGTACGCTAACACTAACCCGAACCCTAACACGTAGGCTCACCCTAAACCGTTGTCGTACACTAACCTGTCCGCTAAACCGTGACCGTCCCCTAAACCTAACCCTAACCCTAACCCTAACCCGAAACCTTACCAGAAGCCTTACGCTACCCCGTCCCTTAATCCTAACCCGTATGCTAACTCTAACGAGTACCCTAACACGTACGCTCACCCTAAACCGTTGTCGTACCCTAACCTGTCCCCTAAACCGTCCCCGTCCCCTAACCTTAACCCTAACCCTTATCCGAAGCCTTACCCTAACCCGTCCCCTAATCCTTACCCGTACGCTAACCCTAACCCGTACCCTAACGCGTACGCTCACCCTAAACCGTTGTCGTACACTAACCTGTCCCCTAAACCGTCCCCGTCCCCTAACGCTTACCCTAACCCTAACCCTAAACCTAACCCTTACCCGAAGCCTTACCCTAACCCGTCCCCTATTCCTAACCCATACGATAACACTAACGCGTACCCTAACACGTAGACTCAGCCTAAACCGTTGTCGTACCCTAACCTGTCCCCTAAACCGTCCCCGTCCCCTAATCCTAACCCTAAACCTAACCCTAACCCTAAAGCTTACCCGAAGCCTTACCCTAACCCGTCCCCTAATCCTAACCCGTACGCTAACACTAAACCGTACCCTAACACGTACGCTCACCCTAAACCGTTGTCGTACCCTAACCTATCCCCTAAACCGTCCCCGTCCCCTAACCCTAACCCTAAACCTAATCCTTACCTGAAGCCTTACGCTAACTCGTCCCGTAATACTAACACGTACGCTAACACTAACTCGTACCCTAACAGGTACGCTCACCCTAAACAGTTGTCGTACGCTAACCTGTCCCCTAAACCGTACCCGTCCCCTAACCCTAACCCTAACCCTAAACCTAAACCTTACCTGAAGCCTTACCCTAACCCGTTCCCTAACCGAACCCGTACGCTAACACTAACCCGTACCCTAACACGTACGCTCACCCTAAACCGTTGTCATACACTAACCTGTCCCCTAAACCGTCCCCGTCCCCGTCCCCTAACCCTAACCCTAACCCTAACACTAACCCTTACCCGAAGCCTTACCCTAACCAGTCCCCTAATCCTAACCCGTAGGCTAACACTAACACATACCCTAACACGTATGCTCACCCTAAACCGTTGTCGTACCCTAACCTGTCCCCTAAACCGTCCCCGTCCCCTAACCCTAACCCTAAACCTAACCCTTACCCGAAGCCTTACCCTAACCCGTCCCCTAATCCTAACCCGTACGCTAACACTAAACCATACCCTAACACATACGCACACTCTAAACCGTTGTTGTACACTAACCTGTCCCCTAAACCGTCCCCGTCTCCTAACCCTAACCCTAACCCTAACCCTAATCCTAACCCTTACCCGAAGCCTTACCCTAACCCGTCCTCTAATCCTAACACGTACGCTAACACTAACACGTACCCTAACACGTACGCTCACCCTAAACCTTTGTCGTACCCTAACCTGTCCCCTAAACCGTCCCCGTCCCCTAACCCTAACCCTAACCCTAACCCTAACCCTTACACGAAGCCTTACCCTAACCCGTCCCATAATCCTAACCCGTACGCTAACACTAACCCGTAGCCTAACACGTACGCTCACCCTAAACCATTATCGTACCCTAACCTGTCCCCTAAACCATCCCCTTCCCGTAACCCTAACCCTAACCCTAACTCTAACCCTAATCTTTACCTGAAGCCTTACCCTAACCCGTCCCGTAATCCTAACCCGTACGTTAACACTAACCCGTACACTAACACGTACGCTCACCCTAAACCGTTGTCATACACTAACCTGTCCCCTAAACCGTCCCCATACCCGTCCCCTAACCCTAACCCTAACCCTAACGCTAACCCTTACCCGAAGCCTTACCCTAAACCGTCCCCTAATCCTAACCCGTACGCTAACAATAACCCGTACCCTAACACGTACGCTCACCCTAAACCGTTGTTGTACACTAACCTGTCCCCTAAACCGTCCCCGTCCCCTAACCCTAACCCTAACCCTAACCCTAACCCTTACCTGAAGCCTTACCCTAACCCGACCCTGAATCCTAACCCGTACGCTAACACTAACCCGCACCCTAACACGTACGCTCACCCTAAACCATTGTCGTACACTAAACTGTCCCCTAAACCATCCCCGTCCCCTAACCCTAACCCTAATCCTAACCCTAACCCTAAACCTTACCCGAAGCCTTACCCTAAACCGTCCCCTAAACCTAACCCATATGCTAACACTAACCCGTACCCTAACACGTACGCTCACCCTAAACCGTTGTCGTACACTAACCTGTCCCCTAAACTGTCCCCGTCCCCGTCCCCTAACCCTAAACCTAACCCTAACCCTAACCCTTACCCTAAGCCTTACCCTAACCCGTCCCCTAATCCTAAACCGTACGCTAACACTAAACCGTAGCCTAACACGTACGCACACCATAAACCGTTGTCGTACCCTAACCTGTCCCCTAAACCGTCCCCGTCCCCTAACACTAACCCTAACCCTAACCCTAACCGTAACCCTTACGCGAAGCCTTACCCTAACCCGTCCCCTAATCCTAACACGTACGCTAACACTAAACCGTACCCTAACACGTACGCTCACCCTAAACCGTTGTCGTACCCTAACCTGTCCCCTAAACCGTACCCGTCCCCTAACCCTAACCGTAACCCTAACCCTAACCCTAACCCGAACCCTTACCCGAAGCCTTACCCTAACCCGTCCCCTAATCCTTACCCGAACGCTAACACTAATCCATACCTTAACACGTACACTCACCCAAAATCGTTGTCGTGCCCTAACCTGTCCCCTAAACCGTCCCCGTCCCCTAACCGTAACCCTAACCCTAACCCTTACCCGAAGCATTACACTGACCCGTCCCCTAATCCTAACCCGTATGCTAACTTTAACCCATACCCTAACACGTACGCTCACCCTAAACCGTTGTCGTACACTAACCTGTCCCCTAAACCGTCCCCGTTCCCTAACCCTAACCCTAACCCTAACCCTAACCCTAACCCTTACCCGAAGCCTTACACTAACCCGTCCCCTAATCCTAACACGTACGCTAAAACTAACCCGTACACTAACACGTACGCTCACCCTAAACCGTTGTCGTACCCTAACCTGTACCCTAAACCGTCCCCGTCCCCTAACCCTAACCCTAACCCTAAACCTAAACCTTACCTGAAGCCTTACCCTAACCCGTCGCCTAATCCTAACCCATACGATAACACTAACCCGTACCCTAACACGTACGCTCACCCTAAACCGTTGTCGTACACTAACCTGTCCCCTAAACCGTTCCCTTCCACGTCCCCTGACCCTAAACCTAACCCTAACCCTAACCCTTACCCGAAGCCTTACACTAACCCGTCCCCTAATCCTAACCCGTAGGCTAACCCTAACCCGTACCCTAACACGTATGCTCACCCTACACCATTGTCGTACCCTAACCTGTCCCCTAAACCGTCCCCATCCCCTAACCCTAACCCTAACCCTAACCCTAACCCTAACCCTTACCCGAAGCCTTACCGTAACCCGTCCCCTAATCCTAACCCGTACACTAACACTAAACCGTACCCTAACATATACGCTCACCCGAAACCGTTGTCGTACACTAACCTGTCCCCTAAACCTTCCCCGTCTCCTAACCCTAACCCTAACCCTAAACCTTACCCGAATCCTTACCCTAACCCGTCCTCTAATCCTAAACCGTACGCTAACACGAATCCGTACCCTAACACGTACGCTCACACTAAACTGTTGTCGTACTCTAACCTGTACCCTAAACCGTCCCCGTCCCCGTCTCCTAACCCTAACCCTAACCCGAACCCTTACCCGAAGCCTTACGCTAACCCGTCCCCTCATCCTAACGCGTACGCTAACACTAACCCGTACCCTAACACGGGTGCTCACCCTAAACCGTTGTCGTACCCTAACCTGTCCCCTAAACCGTCCCCGTCCCCTAACCCTAACCCTAACCCTAACCCTAACCATTACCCGAAGCCTTACACTAAACCATCCCCTAATCCTAACCCGTACGCTAACCCTAACCCGTACCCTAACACGTACGCTCACCCTAAACCATTGTCGTACCCTAACCTGTACCCTAAACCATCCCCGCCCCTATCCCTAACCCTAACCCTAACCCTTACCCGAAGCCTTACCCTAACCCACCCCCTAATCCTAACCGGTACGCTAACACTAAAACGTACCCTAACACGTACGCTCACCCTAAAATGTTGTCGTACCATAACCTGTCCCCTAAACCGTCCCGGTCCCCTAACCCTAACCCTAACCCTAACACTAAACCTTACCCGAAGCATTACACTAACCCGTCCCCTAATCCTAACTCGTATGCTAACTCTAACCCATACCCTAACACGTACGCTCACCCTAAACCGTTGTCGTACCCTAACCTGTCCCCTAAACCGTCCCCGTTCCCTAACCCTAACCCTAACCCTAACCCTTACCTGAAGCCTTACACTAATCCGTCCCCTAATCCTAACCCGTACGCTAACACTAACCCGTACACTAACACGTACGATCACCATAAACCGTTGTCGTACCCTAACCTGTCCCCTAAACCGTCCCTGTCCCCTAACCCTAACCCTAACCCTAACCCTAACCCTAACACTTACCCGAAGCCTTACCGTAACCCGTCCCCTAATCCTAACCCGTACACTAACACTAAACCGTACCCTAACATAAACCCTCACCCTAAACCGTTGTCGTACACTAACCTGTCCCCTAAACCTTCGCCGTCTCCTAACCATAACCCTAACCCTAAACCTTACCCGAATCCTTACCCTAAACCGTCCTCTAATCCTAAACCGTACGCTAACACTAACCCGTACCCTAACACGTACGCTCACCCTAAACTGTTGTCGTACTCTAACCTGTCCCCTAAACCGTCCCCGTCCCCGTCCCCTAACCCTAACCCTAACCTGAATCCTTACCCGATGCCTTACCCTAACCCGTCCCCTCATCCTAACACGTACGCTAACACTAAACCGTACCCTAACACGGACGCTCACCCTAAACCGTTGTCGTACCCTAACCTGTCCCCTAAACCGTCCCCTCCCCTAACCCTAACCCTAACCCTAACCCTAACACTTACCCGAAGCCTTACCCTAACCCGTCCCATAAGCCTAACCCGTAGGCTAACACTAACCCATACCCTAACACGTACGCTCACCCTAAACCGTTGTCGTACACTAACCTCTCCCCTAAACCGTCCCCGTCCCCTAACCCTAACCCTAACCCTAACCCTATCCCTTACCCGAAGCCTTACTCTAACCCGTCCCCTAATCATAACCCGTACGCTAACCATAACCAGTACCCTAACACGTATGCTCACCATAAACCGTTGTCGTACCCTAACCTGTCCCCTAAACCGTCCCCGTCCGCTAACCCTAACCCTAACCCTAACCCTAACCCTTACCTGAAGCCTTACGCTAACTCGTACCGTAATCCTAACCCGTACGCTAACACTAACCCATACCCTAACACGTACGCTCACCCTAAACCGTTGTCGTACCCTAACATGTCCCCTAAACCGTCCCCGTCCCCTAACCCTAACCCTAAACCTAACCCTAACGCTAACCCTTACTCGAAGACTTACCATAACCCGTCCCCTAATCGTAACCCGTACACTAACAATAACCTGTACCCTAACACGTATGCTCACCCTAAACCGTTGTCGTACCCTAACCTGTCCCCTAAACCGTCCCCATCCCCTAAAACTAACCCTAACCCTAACCCTAACCCTAACCCTTACCCGAAGCCTTACCCTAACCCGTCCCGTAATCCTAACCCTTACGCTAACACTAACCCGTACCCTAACACGTACACTCACCCTAAACAGTTGTCGTACCCTAAACTGTCCCCTAAACCGTCGCCGTCCCCTAACCCTTACCCTAACCCTAACCCTAACCCTAACCCTTACCTGAAGCCTTAACCTAACCCGTCCCTTAATCCTAACCTGTACGCTAACACTAACCCGTACCCTAACACGTACGCTCAACACAACCGTTGTCGTACCCTAACCTGTCCCCTAAACCATCCCCGTCCCCTAACCCTAACCCTAATCCTAACCCTAACCCTAAACCTTATCCGAAGCCTTACCCTAAACCGTCCCCTAAACCTAACCCGTACGCTAACACTAACCCGTACCCTAACACGTACGCTCACCCTATACCGTTGTCGTACACGAACCTGTCCGCTAAAACTTCCCCGTCCCCTAACCCTAACCCTAACCCTAACCCTAACACTTACCCGAAGCCTTACACTAACCCGTCCCCTATTCCTAACCCGTACGCTAACACTAACCAGTACCCTAACACGTACGCTCACCCTAAACCGTTGTCGTACCCTAACCTGTCCCCAAACCGTCACCGTCCCGTAACCCTAACCCTAACCCTAACACTAACCCTAACCCTTACCCGAAGACTTACCCTAACCCGTCCCCTAATCCTAACCCGTACGCTAACACTAACCCGTAGCCTAACACGTACGCTCACCCTAAACCGTTGTCGTACACTAACCTGTCCCCTAAACCGTCCCCGTCCCCGTCCCCTAACCCTATCCCTAACCCTAAACCTAACCCTTACCCGAAGCCTTACCCTAACCCGTCCCCTAAAAATAACCCGTAGGCTAAAACTAACCCGTACCCTAACACGTATGCTCACCCTAAACCGTTGTCCTACCCTAACCTGTCCCTTAAACCGTCCCCGTCCCCTAACCCTAACCCTAACCCTAACCCTAACCCTTACCCGAAGTCTTACCCTAACCCGTCCCCTAATCCTAACCCGTACGCTAACACTAAACCGTACCCTAACACGTACGCTCACCCTAAACCGTTGTCATACACTAACCTGTCCCCTAAACCATCCCCGTCCCCTAACCCTAACCCCAACCCTAACCCTAACACTTTCCCGAAGCCTTACCCAAACCCGTCCCGTAATCCTAACCCATACGCTAACACTAACCCGTACCCTAACACGTACGCTCACCCTAAACATTTGTCGTACCCTATCCTGTCCCCTAAACCGTCCCCGTCCCCTAACCCTAACACTAACCCTAACCCTAACCCTTAACCAAAGCCTTACACTAACCCGTCCCCTAATCCTAACCCGTATGCTAACTCTAACCCATACCATAACACGTATGCTCACCCTAAACCGTTGTCGTACCCTACCCTGTCCCCTAAAACGTCCCCGTCCCCTAAACCTAACCCTAACCCTAACCCTTACCCGAAGCCTTAACCTAACCCGTCCCCTAATCCTAACCCGTACGCTAACACTAACCCGTAGCCTAACACGTACGCTCACCCTAAACCTTTGTCGTACCCTAACCTATCCCCTAAACCGTCCCCGTCCCCTAACACTAACCCTAAACCTAACCCTAACCCTAATCCTTACCTGAAGCCTTACGCTAACTCGTCCCGTAATCCTAACCCGTACGCTAACACTAACCCATACCCTAACACGTACGCTCACCCTAAACCGTTGTCTTACCCTAACATGTCCCCTAAACCGTCCCCGTCCCCTAACCCTAACCCTAAACCTAACCCTCACGCTAACCCTTACCCAAAGCCTTACCCTAACCCGTCCCCTAAACCTAACCCGTACGCTAATAATAACCCGTACCCTAACACGTACGCTCACCCTAAACCGTTGTCGTACCCTAACCTGTCCCCTCAACCGTCTCCGTCCCTTAACACTAACCCTAACCCTAACCCTAACCCTTACCCAAACCCTTACACTAACCCATCCCCTAATCCTAACCCGTACGCTAACCCTAACCCGTAACCTAACATGTACGCTCACCCTAAACCATTGTCGTACCCTAACCTGTACCCTAAACCATCCCCGTCCCCTATCCCTAACCCTAACCCTAACCCTAACCCTTACCCGAAGCCTTACTCTAACCCGTCCCATAATCCTAACCCGTACGCTAACCATAACCAGTACCCTAACACGTACACTCACCGTAAACCGTTGTCGTACCCTAACCTGTCCCCTAAACCGTCCCCGTCCCCTAACCCTAACCCTAATCCTAACCCTAACCCTAACCCTTACCCGAAGCCTTAACCTAAACCGTCCCCTAAACCTAACCCGTAACCTAACACTAACCCGTACCCTAACACGTACACTCACTCTAAACCGTTGTCGTACCCGAACCTGTCCCCTAAACCGTCCCCGTCCGCTAACCCTAACATTAACCCTAACCCTAACCCTAACCCTTACCCGATGCCTTACACTAACCCATCCCCTAATCCTAAACCGTATGCTTAACCTAACACGTACCCTAACACGTACGCTCACCCTAAACCACTGTCGTACCCTAACCTGTACCCTAAACCATCGCCGTCCCCTATGCCTAACCCTAACCCTAACCCTAACCCTTACCCGAAGCCTTACCCTAACCCGTCCCCTAATCCTAACCGGTACGCTAACACTAACACGTACCCTAACACGTACGCTCACCCTAAAACGTTGACGTACCATAACCTGTCCCCTAAACCGTCCCCGTCCTCTAACCCTAACCCTAACCATAACCCTAACCATAATCCTTACCTGAAGCCTTACGCTAACTCGTCCCGTAATCCTAACCCATACGCTAACACTAACCCGTACCCTAACACGTACGCTCACCCTAAAGCGTTGTCGTACACTAACATATCCCCTAAACCGTCCCCGTCCCCTAACCCTAACCCTAAACCTAACCCTAACGCAACCCCTTACCCGTAGCCTTACCCTAACCCGTCCCATTATCCTAATCCGTACGCTAACACTAACCCGTACCCTAACACGGGCGCTCACCCTAAACCATTGTCGTACCCTAACCTGTCCCCTAAACCGTCCCCGTCCCCTAACCCTAACCCTAACCCTAACCCTAACCCTAACCCTTACCCGACGCCTTACACTAAACCATCCCCTAATCCTAACCCGTACGCTAACCCTAACCGGTACCCTAACACGTACGCTCACCCCAAACCATTGTCGTACCTTAACCTGTACCCTAAACCATCCCCACCCCTATCCCTAACCCTAACCCTAACCCTAACCCTTACCCGAAGCCTTACCCTAACCCATCCCCTAATCCTAACCGGTACGCTAACACTAACACGTACCCTAACACGTACGCTCACCCTAAAATGTTGTCGTACCATAACCTGTCCCCTAAACCGTCCCGGTCCCCTAACCCTAACCCTAACCCTAAACCTAACCCTTACCCGAAGCCTTACCCTAACCCGTCCCATAAGCCTAACCCGTACGCTAACACTAACCCATACCCTAACACGTACGCTCACCCTAAACCGTTATCGTACACTAACCTGTCCCCTAAACCGTCCCCGTCCCCTAACACTAACCCTAACCCTAAACCTAACCCTTACCCGAAGCCTTACTCTAACCCGTCCCCTAATCCTAACCCGTACGCTAACCATAACCAGTACCCTAACACGTACGCTCACCCAAATCCGTTGTCATGCCCTAACCTGTCCACTAAACCGTCCCCGTCCCCTAACCCTAACCCTAACCCTAACCCTAAACCTTACCCGAAGCATTACACTAACCCGTCCCCTAACCCTAACTCGTATGCTAACTCTAACCCATACCCTAACACATACGCTCACCCTAAACTGTTGTCGTACCCTAATCTGTCCCCTAAACCGTCCCCGTTCCCTAACCCTAACCCTAACCCTAACCCTTACCCGAAGCCTTACACTAATCCGTCCCCTAATCCTAACCCGTACGCTAACACTAACCCGTACACTAACACGTACGCTCACCATAAACCGTTGTCGTACCCTAAACTGTCCCCTAAACCGTCCCCGTCCCCTAACCCTAACCCTAACCCTAACCCTAACCCTAACCCTAACACTTACCCGAAGCCTTACAGTAACCCGTCCCCTAATCCTAACCCGTACACTAACACTAAACCGTGCCCTAACATATACCCTCACCCTAAACCGTTGTCGTACACTAACCTGTCCCCTAAACCTTCCCCGTCTCCTAACCCTAACCCTAACCCTAAACCTTACCCGAATCCTTACCCTAAACCGTCCTCTAATCCTAAACCGTACGCTAACACTAACCCGTACCCTAACACGTACGCTCACCCTAAACTGTTGTCGTACTCTAACCTGTCCCCTAAACCGTCCCCGTCCCCGTCCCCTAACCCTAACCCTAACCCGAATCCTTACCCGAAGCCTTACCCTAACCCGTCCCCTCATCCTAACACGTACGCTAACACTAACCCGTACCCTAACACGGACGCTCACCCTAAAACGTTGTCGTACCCTAACCTGTCCCCTAAACCGTCCCCGTCCCCTAAACCTAACCCTAACCCTAACCCTAACCCTAACACTTACCCGAAGCCTTACCCTAACCCGTCCTTAAGCCTAACCCGTAGGCTAACACTAACCCATACCCTAACACGTACGCTCAACCTAAACCGTTGTCGTACACTAACCTGTCCCCTAAACCGTCCCCATCCCCTAACCCTAACCCTAACCCTAACCCTAACCCTATCCCTTACCCGAAGCCTTACTCTAACCCGTCCCCTAATCATAACCCGTACGCTAACCATAACCAGTACCCTAACACGTATGCTCACCATAAACCGTTGTCGTACCCTAACCTGTCCCCTAAACCGTCCCCGTCCCCTAACCCTAACCCTAACCCTAACCCTAAACCTAACCCTTACCTGAAGCCTTACGCTAACTCGTACCGTAATCCTAACCCGTACGCTAACACTAACCCGTACCGTAACACGTACGCTCACCCTAAACCGTTGTCGTACCCTAACATGTCCCCTAAACCGTCCCCGTCCCCTAACCCTAACCCTAAACCTAACCCTAACGCTAACCCTTACTCGAAGCCTTACCCTAACCCGTTCCCTAATCGTAACCCGTACACTAACAAAAACCTGTACCCTAACACGTACGCTCACCCTAAACCGTTGTCGTACCCTAACCTGTCCCCTAAACCGTCCCCGTCCCCTAAAACTAAACCTAACCCTAACCCTAACCCTTACCCGAAGCCTTACCCTAACCCGTCCCGTAATCCTAACCCGTACGCTAACACTAACCCGTACCCTAACACGTACACTCACCCTAAACAGTTGTCGTACCCTAAACTGTCCCCTAAACCGTCGCCGTCCCCTAACCCTTACCCTAACCCTAAACCTAACCCTAACCCTTACCTGAAGCCTTAACCTAACCCGTCCCTTAATCCTAACCTGTACGCTAACACTAACCCGTACCCTAACACGTACGCTCAACACAACCGTTGTCGTACCCTAACCTGTCCCCTAAACCATCCCCGTCCCCTAACCCTAACCCTAATCCTAACCCTAACCCTAAATCTTATCCGAAGCCTTACCCTAAACCGTCCCCTAAACCTAACCCGTATGCTAACACTAACCCGTACCCTAACACGTACGCTCACCCTATACCGTTGTCGTACACGAACCTGTCCCCTAAAACGTCCCCGTCCCCTAACCCTAACCCTAACCCTAACCCTAACACTTACCCGAAGCCTTACACTAACCCGTCCCCTATTCCTAACCCGTACGCTAACACTAACCAGTACCCTAACACGTACGCTCACCCTAAACCGTTGTCGTACCCTAACCTGTCCCCAAACCGTCACCGTCCCGTAACCCTAACCCTAACCATAACACTAACCCTAACCCTTACCCGAAGCCTTACCCTAACCCGTCCCCTAATCCTAACCCGTACGCTAACACTAACCTGTAGCCTAACACGTACGCTCACCCTAAACCGTTGTCGTACACTAACCTGTCCCGTAAACCGTCCCTGTCCCCGTCCCCTAACCCTATCCCTAACCCTAAACCTAACCCTTACCCGAAGCCTTACCCTAACCCGTCCCCTAAAAATAACCCGTAGGCTAACACTAACCCGTACCCTAACACGTATGCTCACCCTAAACCGTTGTCCTACCCTAACCTGTCCCCTAAACCGTCCCCGTCCCCTAACCCTAACCCTAACCCTAACCCTAACACTTACCCGAAGCCTTACCCTAACCCGTCCCCTAATCCTAACCCGTACGCTAACACTAAACCGTACCCTAACACGTACGCTCACCCTAAACCGTTGTCGTACACTAACCTGTCCCCTAAACCGTCACCGTCCCCTAACCCTAACCCCAACCCTAACCCTAACACTTACCCGAAGCCTTACCCAAACCCGTCCCCTAATCCTAACCCGTACGCTAACACTAACCCGTACCGTAACACGTACGCTCACCCTAAACATTTGTCGTACCCTATCCTGTCCTCTAAACCGTCCCCGTCCCCTAACCCTAACACTAACCCTAACCCTAACCCTTAACCAAAGCCTTACACTAACCCGTCCCCTAATCCTAAACCGTACGCTAACACTAAACCGTACCCTAACACGTACGCTCACCCTAAACCGTTGTCGTACCCTAACCTCTCACCTAAACCGTCCCCATCCCCTAACCCTAACCCTAACCCTAACCCTAACCCTTACCCGAAGCCTTACACTAACCCGTCCCCTAATCCTAACCCGTATGCTAACTCTAACCCATACCCTAACACGTATGCTCACCCTAAAACGTTGTCGTACATTAACCTGTCCCCTAAACCGTCCCCGTCCCCTAACCCTAACCCTAAACCTAACCCTTACCCGAACCCTTACGCTAACCCATCCCCTAATCCTAACCCGTACGCTAACACTAAACCGTACCCTAACACGTACGCTCACCCTAAACCGTTGTCGTACCCTAACCTGTCCCCTAAACCGTCCCCGTCCCCTAACACTAACCCTAACCCTAACCCTAAACCTAACCCTTACCCGAAGCCTTACACTAACGTATCCCCTAATCCTAACCCGTACGCTAACCCTAACCCGTACCCTAACACGTACGCTCAACCTAAACCATTGTCGTACCCTAACCTGTACCCTAAACCATCCCCGTCCCCTATCCCTAACCCTAACCCTAACCCAAACCCTTACCCGAAGCCTTACCCTAACCCGTCCCCTAATCCTACCAGGTACGCTAACACTAACACGTACCCTAACACGTACACTCACCCTAAAACGTTGTCGTACCATAACCTGTCCCCTAAACCGTCCCCGTCCCCTAACCCTAACCCTAACCCTAACCCTAACACTAACCCTTACCCAAAGCCTTACACTAACCCGTCCCATAAGTCTAACCCGTACGCTAACACTAACCCATACCCTAACACGTACGCTCACCCTAAACCGTTGTCGTACACTAACCTGTCCCCTAAACCGTCCCCGTCCCCTAACCCTAACCCTAACCCTAACCCTAACCCTTACCCGAAGCCTTACTCTAACCCGTACCCTAATCCTAACCCGTACGCTAACCATAACCAGTACCATAACACGTACGCTCACCCTAAACCCTTGTCGTACCCTTTCCTGTCACCTAAACCGTCCCCGTCCCCTAACCCTAACCCTAACCCTAACGCTTACCCGAAGCCTTACACTAACCCGTCCCCTAATCGTAACCTGTACGCTAACACTAACCCGTAGCCTAACACGTACGCTCAACCTAAACCGTTTACGTACCCTCACCTGTCCCCTAAACCGTCCCCGTCCCCGTCCCCTAACCCTAACCCTAACCCTAACCCTAACCCTTACCCGAAACCTTACACTAACCCATCCCCTAATCCTAACCCGTACGCTAACCCTAACCCGTACCCTAACACGTACGCTTACCCTAAACCATTGTCGTACCCTAACCTGTACCCTAAACCTTCCCCGTCCCCTATCCCTAACCCTAACCCTAAACCTAACCCTTACCCGAAGCCTTACTCTAACCCGTCACATAATCCTAACCCGTACGCTAACCATAACCAGTACCCTAACACGTACACTCACCGTAAACCGTTGTCGTACCCTAACCTGTCCCCTAAACCGTCCCCGTCCCCTAACCCTAACCCTAACACTAACCATTACCCGAAGCCTTAACCTAACCCGTCCCCTAATCCTAACACGTACGCTAACACTAAACCGTAGCCTAACACGTACGCTCACCCTAAACCGTTGTCGTACCCTAACCTATCCCCTAAACCGTCCCCGTCCCCTAACACTAACCCTAACCCTAACCCTAACCCTAATCCTTACCTGAAGCCTTACGCTAACTCGTCCCGTAAACCTAACCCGTACGCTAACACTAACCCGTACCCTAACACGTACGCTCACCCTAAACCGTTGTCTTACACTAACATGTCCCCTAAACCGTCCCCGTTCCCTAACCCTAACCCTAAACCTAACCCTAACGCTAACCCTTACCCAAAGCCTTACCCTAACCCGTCCCCTAATCCTAACCCGTACGCTAATAATAACCCGTACCCTAACACGTACGCTCACCTTAAACCGTTGTCGTACCCTAACCTGTCTCCTAAACCGTCTCCGTCCCCTAACACTAACCCTAACCCTAACCCTAACCCTTACCCGAACCCTTACACTAACCCATCCCCTAATCCTAACCTGTACGCTAACCCTAACCCGTACCCTAACACGTACGCTCACCCTAAACCATTGTCGTACCCTAACCTGTACCCTAAACCACCCCCGTCCCCTATCCCTAACCCTAACCCTAACCCTAACCCATACCCGAAGCCTTACTCTAACCCGTCCCATAATCCTAACCCGTACGCTAACCATAACCAGTACCCTAACACGTACACTCACCGTAAACCGTTGTCGTACCCTAACCTGTCCCCTAAACCGTCCCCGTCCCCTAACCCTAACCCTAATCCTAACCCTAACCCTAACCCTTACCCGAAGCCTTAACCTAAACCGTCCCCTAAACCTAACCCGTAACCTAACACTAACCCTTATCCTAACACGTACACTCACCCTAAACCGTTGTCGTACCCGAACCTGTCCCCTAAACCGTCCCCGTCCGCTAACCCTAACATTAACCCTAACCCTATCCCTAACCCTTACCCGATGCCTTACACTAACCCATCCCCTAATCCTAAACCGTATGCTAAACCTCACACGTACCCTAACACGTACGCTCACCCTAAACCACTGTCGTACCCTAACCTGTACCCTAAACCGTCGCCGTCCCCTATGCCTAACCCTAACCCTAACCCTAACCCTTACCCGAAGCCTTACCCTAACCCGTCCCCTAATCCTAACCGGTACGCTAACACTAACACGTACCCTAACATGTACGCTCACCCTAAAACGTTGTCGTACCATAACCTGTCCCCTAAACCGTCCCCGTCCCCTAACCCTAACCCTAACCATAACCCTAACCATAATCCTTACCTGAAGCCTTACGCTAACTCGTCCCGTAATCCTAACCCGTACGCTAACACTAACCCGTACCCTAACACGTACGTTCACCATAAAGCGTTGTCGTACACTAACATATCCCCTAAACCGTCCCCGTCCCCTAACCCTAACCCTAAACCTAACCCTAACGCAACCCCTTACCCGTAGCCTTACCCTAACCCGTCCCCTAATCCTAACCCGTACGCTAACAATAACCCGTACCCTAACACGTACACTCACCCTAAACAGTTGTCGTACCCTAACCTGTCCCATAAACCGTCGCCGTCCCCTAAACCTAACCCTAACCCTAACCCTAACCCTTACCCGAAGCCTTACCCTAACCCGTCCCCTAATACTAACCTGTACGCTAACACTAACACGTACCCTAACACGTACGCTCACCCTAAAACGTTGTCGTACCATAACCTGTCCCCTAAACCGTCCCCTTCCCCTAATCCTAACCCTAACCCTAACCCTAACCCTAACCCTTACCCGAAGCCTTACCCCAACCCGTCCCATAAGGCTAACACGTACGCTAACACTAACCCATACCCTAACACGTACGCTCACCCTAAACCGTTGTCGTACACTAACCTGTCCCCTAAACCGTCCCCGTCCCCTAACCCTATCCCTAACCCTAACCCTAACCCTAACCCTTACACTAAGCTTTACTCTAACCCGTCCCCTAATCCTAACCCATAGGCTAACCATAACCAGTACCCTAACACGTACACTCACCCTAAACCGTTGTCGTACCCTAACCTGTCCCCTAAACCGTCCCCGTCCCCTAACCCTAACCCTAACCCTTACCCGAAGCCTTACCCTAACCCGTCTCCTAATCCTAACCCGTACGCTAACACTAACCCGTAGCCTAACACGTACGCTCACACTAAACCGTTGTCGTACCCTAACCTGTCCCCTAAACCGTCCCCATCCCCTCACCCTAACCCTAACCCTAACCCTAACCCTAATCCTTACCTGAAGCCTTACGCTAACTCGTCCCGTAATCCTAAACCGTACGCTAACACTAACCCGTACCCTAACACGTACACTCACCCTAAAGCTTTGTCGTACACTAACATGTCCCTTAAACCGTCCCCGTCCCCTAACCCTAACCCTAAACCTAACCATAACGCTAACCCTTACCCGTAGCCTTACCCTAACCTGTCCCCTAATCCTAACCCGTACGCTAACAATAACCCGTACCCTAACACGTACGCTCACCCTAAAACGTTGTCGTACCATAACCTGTCCCCTAAACCGTCCCTGTCCCCTAACCCTAACCCTAACCATAACCCTAACCATAATCCTTACCTGAAGCCTTACGCTAACTCGTCCCGTAATCCTAACCCGTACGCTAACTCTAACACGTACCCTAACACGTACGCTCACCCTAAAGCGTTGTCGTACACTAACATATCCCCTAAACCGTCCCTGTCCCCTAACCCTAACCCTAAACCTAACCCTAACGCAACCCCTTACCCGTAGCCTTACCCTAACCTGTCCCCTAATCCTAACCCGTACGCTAACAATAACCCGTACGCTAACAATAACCCGTACCGTAACACGTACACTCACCCTAAACAGTTGTCGTACCCTAACCTGTCCCATAAACCGTCGCCGTCCCCTAACCCTATCCCTAACCCTAACCCTAACCCTAACCCTTACACGAAGCTTTACTCTAACCCGTCCCCTAATCCTAACCCGTAGGCTAACCATAACCAGTACCCTAACACGTACACTCACCCTAAACCGTTGTCGTACCCTAACCTGTCCCCTAAACCGTCCCCGTCCCCTACCCCTAACCCTAACCCTAACCCTAACACTTACCCGAACCCTTACCCTAACCCGTCCCCTAATCCTAACCCGTACGCTAACACTAACCCGTAGCCTAACACGTACGCTCACGCTAAACCGTTGTCGTACCCTAACCTGTCCCCTAAACCGTCCCCATCCCCTAACCCTAACCCTAACCCTAACCCTAACCCTAATCCTTACCTGAAGCCTTACGCTAACTCGTCCCGTAATCCTAAACTGTATGCTAACACTAAACCGTACCCTATCACGTACGCTCCCCCTAAAGCTTTGTCGTACACTAACATGTCCCCTAAACCGTCCCCGTCCCCTAACCCTAACCCTAAACCTAACCATAACGCTAAACCTTACCCGTAGCCTTACCCTAACCCGTCCCTTAAAACTATCCCGTACGCTAACACTAACCCATACCCTAACACGTACGCTCACCCTAAACCGTTGTCGTACACTAACCTGTCCCCTAAACCGTCCCCGTCCCCTAACCCTAACCCTAACCCTAACCCTAACACTAACCCTTACCCGAAGCTTTAGTCTAACCCGTCCCCTAATCCTAACCCGTACGCTAACCATAACCAGTACCCTAACACGTACACTCACCCTAATCCGTTGTCGTACCCTAACCTGTCCCCTAAACCGTCCCCGTCCCCTAACCCTAACCCTAACCCTAACCCTAACACTTACCTGAAGCCTTAACCTAACCCGTCCCTTAATCCTAACCCGTACGCTAACACTAACCCGTACCGTAACACGTACGCTCACCCTAAACCGTTGTCGTACCCTAACCTGTCCCCTAAACCATCCCCGTCCCCGAACCCTAACCCTAACCCTAAAGCGTTGTCGTACACTAACATGTCCCCTAAACCGTCCCAACCCCCTAACCCTAACCCTCACCCTAACGCTAACACTTACCCGTAGCCTTACCCTAACCCGTCCCCTAATCCTAACCCGTACGCTAACAATAACCTGTACCCTAACACGTACACTCACCCTAAACAGTTGTCGTACCCTAACCTGTCCCCTAAACCGTCGCCGTCCCCTAACCCTAACCCTAACCCTAACCCTAACACTTACCTGAAGCCTTAACCTAACCCGTCCCTTAATCCTAACCCGTACGCTAACACTAACCCGTACCCTAACACGTACACTCACCCTAAACCGTTGTCGTACCCTAACCTGTCCCCTAAACCATCCCCGTCCCCCAACCCTAACCCTAATCCTAACCATAACCCTAACCCTTATCCGAAGCATTACCCTAAACCGTCCCCTAAAACTAACACGTACGCTAACACTAACCCGTACCCTAACACGTACGCTCACCTAAACCGTTGTCGTACCCGAACCTGTACCCTAAACCGTCCCCGTCCCCTAACCCTAATCCTAACCCTAACGCTAACACTTACCCGAAGCCATACCCTAACCCGTCCCCTATTCCTAACCTTTACGATAACACTAATGAGTACCCTAACACGTACGCTCACCCTAAACCGTTGTCGTACCCTAACCTGTCGCCTAAACCGTCACCGTCCCCTAACCCTAACCCTAACCCTAACCCTAACCCTTACCCGAAGCCTTACCCTAACCCATCCCCTAATCCTAACCCGTACGCTAACACTAACCCATACCCTAACACATACGCTCACCCTAAACCGTTGTTGTACCGTAACCTGTCCCCTAAACCGTCCCCGTCCCCTAACCCTAACCCTAACCCTAACCCTAACCCTAAACCTTACCCAAAGCCTTACTCTAAACCGTCCCCTAATCCTAACCCGTACGCTAACCATAACCAGTACCCTAACATGTACGCTCACCCTAAACCGTTGTCGTACCCTAACCTGTCCCCTAAACCGTCCCCGTGCCCTAACCCTAACCCTAACACTAACCCTTACCCGAAGCCTTACTCTAACCCGTCCCCTAATCCTAACCCGTACTCTAACACTAAGCCGTAGCCTAACATGTACGCTCACCCTAAACCGTTGTCGTACCTTAACATGTCCCCTAAACAGTCCCCATCACCTAACCCTAACCCTAAACCTAACCCTAACGCTAACCCTTAACCGAAGCCTTACACTAACCCGTCACCTAATCCTAACCCGTACGCTAACAATAACCCGTACCGTAACACGTACGCTCACCCTAAACAGTTGTCGTACCCTAACCTGTCCCCTAAACCGTCCCCGTCCCCTAACACTAACCCTAAAGCTAACCCTAACCCTAACCCTTACCCGAAGCGTTACCCTAACCCGTCCCGTAATCCTAACCCGCACGCTAACACTAACCCGTACGCTAACACATACAATCACCCTAAACAGTTGTCGTACCCTAACCTGTCCCCTAAACCGTCGCCGTACCCTAACCCTTACCCTAACCCTAACCCTAACCCTAACCCTTACCTGAAGCCTTAACTTAACCCATCCCTTAAACCTAACTCGTACGCTAACACCCGTACCCTAACACGTACGCTCACACTAAACCGTTGTCGTACCCGAACCTGTCCCCTAAACCGTCCCCGTCCCCTAACCCTAATCCTAACCCTAACCCTAACACTTACCCGAAGCATAACCCTAACCCGTCCCCTATTCCTAACCCGTACGATAACACTAATGAGTACCCTAACACGTACGTTCACCCTAAACCGTTGTCGTACCCTAACCTGTCGCCTAAACCGTCACCGTCCCCTAACCATAACCCTAACCCTAACCCTAACCCAAAACCTTACCCGAAGCCTTACCCTAACCCGTCCCCTAATCCTAACCCGTACGCTAACACTAACCCGTACCCTAACACGTACGCTCACTCTAAACCGTTGTCGTACCCTAACCTGTTCCCTAAACCGTCCCTGTCCCCTAACCCTAACCGTAACCCTAACCCTAACCCTAACCCTTACCCGAAGCCTTACCCTAACCCATCCCCTAATCCTAACCCGTACGCTAACACTAACCCATACCCTAACACATACGCTCACCCTAAACCGTTGTCGTACCATAAACTGTCCCCTAAACCGTCCCCTTCCCCGTCCCCTAACCCTAACCCTAACCCTAACCCTTACCCGAAGCCTTACTCTAAACCGTCCCCTAATCCTAACCCGTACGCTAACCATAACCAGTACCCTAACACGTACGCTCACCCTAAACCGTTGTCGTACCCTAACCTGTCCCCTAAACCGTCCCCGTGCCCTAACACTAACCCTAACCCTTACCCGAAGCCTTACCCTAACCCGTCCCCTAATCCTAAACCGTACGCTAACACTAACCCGTAGCCTAACACGTACGCTCACCCTAAACCGTTGTCATACCCTAACATGTCTCCTAAACAGTCCCCATCCCCTAAACCTAACCCTAAACCTAACCCTAACGCTAACCCTTACCCGAAGCCTTACCCTAACCCGTCACCTAATCCTAACACTTACGCTAACACTATCCCATACCCTAACACGTATCGCTCACCCTAAAACGTTGTTGTAACCTAACCTTGCCCCTAAACTGTCCCCGTCCCCTAACCCTAACCCTAACCCTAACCCTATCCCTAACACTTACCCGAAGCCTTACCCTAACCCGTCCCCTAATCCTAACACGTACGCTAACACTAACCCGTACCCTAACACGTACGCTCACCCTTAACTGTTGTCGTACCTTAACCTGTCCCCTAAATCGTCCCCGTCCCCTAACCCTAACCCTAAACCTAAACCTAACCCTTACCCGAAGCCTTACCCTAACCCGTCCCCTAATACTAACGCGTACGCTGACACTAACCCGTACCCTAACACGTACGCTTACTCTAAACAGTTGTCGTACCCTAACCTGTCCCCTAAACCGTCCTGGTCCCCTAACCCTAAGCCTAACCCTAACCCTAAACCTAACCCTTACCCGAATCCTTACCCTAACCCGTCCCCTAATCCTAAACCGTACGCTAACACTAACCCGTACCCTAACACGTACGCTCACCCTAAACCGTTGTCGTACTCTATCCTGTCCCCTATACCGTCCCCGTCCCCTAACCCTAACCCTAACGCAAACCCTAACCCTAACCCTTACCCGAAGCCTTACCCTAACCCGACCCCTAATCCTAACCCGTACGCTAACACTAACCCGTACCCTAATACGTACGATCAACTTAAACCGTTGTTGTACCCTAACCTGTCCCCTAAACCGTCCCCATAACATAACCCTAACCCTAACCCTATCCCTAAACGTAACCCTTACCCAAAGTCTTACACTAACTCGTCAGCTAATCCTAACCCGTACCCTAACACTAACCTGTACCCTAACACGTACGCTCACCCTAAATCATTGTCGTACCCTAACATGTCCCCTAAACTGTCCCCATCCCCTAACCCTAACCCTAATCCTAACCCTAACCCTTACTCGAAGCCTTACCCTAACCCGTCCCCTAATCCTAACCCGTACGCTAACACTAACCCGTACCCTAACACGTACACTCACCCTAAACCGTTGTCGTACCCTAACCTGTCCCCTAAACCATCCCCGTCACCTAACCCTAACCCTAACCCTAACCCTAACCCTAAACCTAACCCTTACCCAAAGTCTTACACTAACCCGTCCCTTAATCCTAACCCGTACGCTAACACTAACCCGTACCCTAACACGTATGCTCACCCTAAAGAGTTTTCGTACCCTAACCTGTCCCCTAAACCGTCCCGGTCCCCCAACCCTAACCCTAACCCTAACCCTAAACTTAACCCTTACCCGAAGCCTTACCCTAACCCGTCCCTTAATCCTAACCCGTACGCTAACACTAATCCGTACCCTTACAGGTACGCTCACCCTAAATCTTTGTCGTACCCTAATCTGTCCCCTAAACCGTCCCCATCCACTAACCCTAACCCTAACCCTAACCCTAACCCTAACCCTAACCCTTACCCGAAGCCTTAACCTAACCCGTCCCCTAATCCTAATCCGTACGCTAACACCAACCCATACCCTAACACGTATGCTCACCCTAAACAGTTGTCGTACCCTAACCTGTCCCCTTAACCGTCCCGGTCCCCTAACCCTAACCCTAACCCTTACCCTAAACCTAACCCTTACCCGAAGCCTTACACTAACCAGTCCCCTAATCCTAACACGTACGCTAACACTAATCCGTACCCTAACACGTACGCTCACTCTAAACCGTTGTCGAACCCTAACCTGTCCCCTAAACCGTCCCCGTCCCCTAACCCTAACCCTAACCCTAACCCTAACCCTTACCCGAAGCCTTACACTAACCCGTCCCCTAATCCTAACCCGTACGCTAACACTAACCCGTACCCTAACACGTACGCTCACCCTAAACCGATGTCGAACCCTAACCTGTCCCCTAAACCGTCCCCGTCCCCTAACCCTAACCCTAACACTAACCTTAACCCTAACCCTTTCCCGAAGCCTTACACTAACCCGTCCCCTAATCCTAACCCGTACCCTAACACTAACCGGTACCCTAACATGTACGCTCACCCTAAACCGTTGTCGTACCCTAACATGTCCCGTAAACTGTCCCCGTCCCGTAACCCTAACCCTACCCCTAACCCTAAATCTTACCCGAAGCCTTACACTAACCCGTCCCATAATCCTAACCCGTACGCTAACACTAACCCGTACCCTAACACGTATGCTCACCCTAAACAGTTGTCGTACCCTAACCTGTCCCCTATACCGTCCCGGTCCCCTAACCCTAACCCTAACCTTAACCCAAAACCTAACCCTTACCCGAAGCCTTAGCCTAACCCGTCCCTTAATCCTAACCCGTACGCTAACACTAATCCGTACCCTAACACGTACGCTCACCCTAAACCGTTTTCATACCATAACCTGTCCCCTAAACCGTCCCCGTCCCCGTCCCCTAACCCTAACCCTAACCCTTACCCGAAGCCTTCCCCTAAGCCGTCCCCTAATCCTAACCCGTACGCTACCACTAACACGTACCCTAACACGTACGCTCACCCTAAACCGTTGTCCTAACCTAACCTGTCCCCTAAACCTTCCCCATCCCCTAAACTTAACCATAACCGTAACCCTAAACCTAACCCTTACCCGAAGCCTTACCCTAACCCGTCCCCTAATCCTAACCCGTACGCTAACACTGAACCATACCCTAACACGTACGCTCACCCTAAACATTTGTCGTACCCTAACCTGTCCCCTAAACCGTCCCCGTCCCCTAACCCTAACAATAACCCTAACCCTTACCCAAAGCCTTACCCTAACCCGTCCCCTAATACTAAATCGTACGCTAACACGAACCCGTACTCTAACACGTACGCTCACCCTAAACCGTTGTCGTACCCTAACCTGTCCCCTAAACCGTCCCCGTCCCCTAACCCTAACGCTAACCCTAACCCTTACCCGAAGCCTTATCCTAAAACGTCCCCTAATCCTAACCCGTACGCTAACACTATCCCGTACCCTAACACGTACGCTCACCCTAAACCGTTGTCGTACGCTAACCTGTACCCTAAACCGTCCCCGTACCGTAACCCTAACCCTAACCCTAACACTAACCCTAACCCTTACCCGAAGCCTTACCCTAGCCCGTCCCCTTATCCTAACCCATACGCTAACAGTAACCCGTATCCTAACACGTACGCTCACCCTAAACCGTTGTCGTACCCTAACCTGTCCCCTAAACCGTCCCCGTCCCCTCACCCTAACCCTAACCCTAACCCTAACCCTTACCCGAAGCCTTACCCTAACCCGTACCCTAATCCTAACCCGTATGCTAACTCTAACCCGTACCCTGACACAGACGCTCACCCTAAACCGTTGTCGTACCCTAACCTGTCCCCTAAACTGTCCCCATTCCCTAACACTAACACTTACCATAACCCTAACCCTTACCCGAAGCCTTACACTAACCCGTCCCCTAATCCTAACCCGTACTTTAACACTAATCGGTACCCTAACACGTACGCTCACCCTAAACCGTTGTCGTACCCTAACCTGTCCCCTAAAACGTCCCCGTCCCCTAACCCTAACCCTAACCCTTACCCGAAGACTTACCCTAACCCGTCCCCTAATCCTAACCCTTACGATAACACTAACCCGTACCCAACCACGTACGCTCAACCTAAACCATTGTCGTACCGGAACCTGTCCCCTAAACCGTCCCCGTCCCCTAATCCTAACCCTAACCCTAACCCTAACCCTTACCCGAAGCCTTTCCCTAACCCGTCCCCTAATCCTAACCCGTACGCTAACACTAACCCATACCCTAACACGTACGGTCACCCTAAACCGTTGTCGTACCGTAAACTGTCCCCTAAACCGTCACCGTCCCCTAACCCTAACCCTAACCCTAACCCCAAACCGAACCCTTACCCGAAGCCTTACCCTATCCCGTCCCCTAATCCTAACCGTACGCTAACACTAACCCGTTCCCTAACACATACGCTCACCCTAAACCTTTGTCGTACCCTAACCTGTCCCCTAAACCGTCCCCGTCCCCTAACCGTAACACTAACCCTAACCCTAACACTTACCCGAAGCCTTACCCTAACCCGTCCCCTAATCCTAACCCGTATGCTAACTCTAACCCGTACCCTAACAGGTATGCTCACCCTAAACCGTTGTCGTACCCTAACCTGTCCCCTAAACCGTCCCCACTCCCTAACCTTAACCCTAACCCTAACCATAACCCTAAACCTTACCCGAAGCCTTACCCTAACCCGTCCCCTAATCCTAATCCGTACGCTAACACTAACCCGTACTCTAACACGTACGCTCACCCTAAACCATTGTTGTACCCTAACCTTCCCCTAAAGCGTCACCGTCCCCTAACCCTAACCCTAACCCTAACACTTACCCGAAGCCTTACCCTAACCCGTCCCCTAATCCTAACCCATACGATAACACTAACCCGTACCCTAACACGTACGCTCATCCTAAACCGTTGTCGTACCCTAACCTGTCCCCTTAACCGTCCCCGTACCCTAAACCTAACCCTAACCCTAAACCTTACCCGAAGCGTTACCCTAACCCGTCCCCTAAACCTAACCCGTACGCTAACACTAACCGTACCGTAACACGTACGCTCACACTAAACTGTTGTCGTACACGAACCTGACCCCTAAACCGTCCCCGTCCCCGTCCCCTAAGCCTAACCCTAACCCTAACCCTAAACCTTACCCGAAGCCTTACCCTAACCCGTCCCATAATCCTAACCCGTAGGCTAACACTAACCCGTACCCTAACACGTATGCTCACCCTAAGCCGTTGTCGAACCCTAACCTGTCCCCTAAACCGTCCCCGTCCCCTCACCCTAACCCTAACCCTAACCCTTACCCGAAGCCTTACACTAACTCGTCCGCTAATCCTTACACGTACGCTAACACTAACCCGTACCCTAACACGTACGCTCACCCTAAACAGTTGTCGTACACTAACCTGTCCCCTAAAACGTCCCCGTCCCCTAACCCTAACCCTAACCCTAACCCTTACCCGAAGCCTTACACTAACCCGTCCCCTAATCATAACCCGTACGCTAACACTAACCCGTACCCTAACACGTACGCTCACACTAAACCGTTGTCGTACCCTAACCTGTCCCCTATACCGTCCCAATCAACTAACCCTAACCCTAAACCTAACCCTAACCCTTACCCGAAGCTTTATGCTAAACCACCCCCTAATCCTAACCCGTACGCTAACACTAACCCGTACCCTAACACGTACACTCACCCTAAACTGTTGTCGTACCCTAACCTGTACCCTAAACCGTCCCCGTCCTGTAACCCTAATCCTAACCCTAACCCTAACCCTAACCCTTACCCGAAGCCTTACCCTAACCCGTCCCCTAATCCTAACCCGAACGCTAACACTAACCCGTACCCTAACAAGTACGCTCACCCTAAACCGTTGTCGTACCCTAACCTGTCCCCTAAACCGTCCCCGTCCCCTAACCCTAACCCTAACCCTATCCCTTACCCGAAGCCTTACGCTAACCCGTCCCCTAATCCTAACCCGTACGCTAACACTAACCCGTACCTTAACACGGACGCTCACCCTAAACCATTGTCGTACCCTAACCTGTCCCCTAAACCGTCACCGTCCCCTAACCCTAACCCTAACCCTAACACTAACACTAACCCGAACCCTTACCCGAAGCCTTACCCTAACCCGTCCCCTACTCCTTACCCGAACGCTAACACTAATCCATAACCTAACACGTACGCTCACCCAAAACAGTTGTCGTACCCTAACCTGTCCCCAAAACCGTCCCCGTCCCCGTCCCCTAACCCTAACCCTAACACTTACCCGAAGCCTTACACTAACCCGTCCCCTAATCCTAAACCGTAGGCTATCACTAACCCGTACCCTAACACGTATGCTCACCCTAAACAGTTGTCGTACCCTAACCTGTCCCCTAAACCGTCCCCGTCCCCTAACCCTAACGCTAACACTAACCCTAACCCTAACCCTTACCCGAAGCCTTACACTAACCCGTCACCTAATCCTAACCCGTACGCTAACACTAACACGTACCCTAACACGTACGCTCACCCTAAACTGTTGTCGTACCCTAACCTGTCCCCTAAACCGTCCCGGTCCCCTAACCCTAACCCTAACCCTAACCCTAAACCTAACCCTTACCCGAATCCTTACCCTAACCCATCCCCTGATCCTAACCCGTACGCTAACACTAACCCGTACCCTAACACGTACGTTCAACCTAAACCATTGTCGTACACTAACCTGTCCCCTAAACCGTCCCAGTCCCCTAACCCTAACCCTAACCCAAACCCTAACCCTAACCCTTACCCGAAGCCTTACCCTAACCCGACCCCTAATCCTAACCCCTACGCTAACACTAACCCGTACCCTAATATGTACGATCAACCTAAACCGTTGTTGTACACTAATCTGTCCCCTAAACCGTCCCCGTATCATAACCCTAACCCTAACACTAACCCTAACCCTAACCCTTACCTGAAGCCTTACCCTAACCCTTCCCCTAATCCTAAACCGTACCCTAACTCTAACCCGTACCCTAACACGTACGCTCAGCCTAAACCATTGTCGTACCCTAACATGTCCCCTAAACTGTCCCCGTCCCCTAACCCTAAGCCTAACCTTAACCCTAACCCTTACTCGAAGCCTTACCCTAACCCGTCCCCTAATCCTAACACCTACGCTAACACTAACCCGTACCCTAACACGTACACTCACCCTAAACCGTTGTCATACCCTAACCTGTGCCCTAAACCATCCCCGTCCCCTAACCCTAACCCTATCCCTAACCCTAACCCTAATCCTTACCCGAAGCCTTACCCTAAACCCTCCCTAATCCTAACCCGTAACCTAACACTAACCCGTACCCTAACACGTACGCTCACCCTAAACCGTTGTCATACCCTAACATTACCCCTAAACTGTCCCCGTCCCCTAACCCTAACCCTAACCCTAACCCTAACCCTTACCCGAAGCCTTACCTTAACCTGTCCCATAAACTTGACCCGTACGCTAACACTAACCCGTACCCTAATACGTACGCTCACCCTAAACCGTTGTCGTACTCCAACCTGTCCCCTAAACCGTCCCTGTCCCCTAACCCAAACCCTAACCCTAACCCTAACCCTAACGCTTACCCGAAGCCTTACCGTATCCCGTCCCCTAATCCTAAACCGTACGCTAACATTAACCCGTACCCTAATACGTACGATCAACTTAAACCGTTGTTGTACCCTAACCTGTCCCCTAAACCGTCCCCATAACATAACCCTAACCCTAACCCTATCCCTAAACCTAACCCTTACCCAAAGTCTTACACTAACCCGTCAGCTAATCCTAACCCGAACCCTAACACTAACCTGTACCCTAACACGTACGCTCACCCTAAACCATTGTCGTACGCTAACATGTCCCCTAAATTGTCCCCATCCCCTAACCCTAACCCTAATCCTAACCCTAACCCTTACTCGAAGCCTTACCCTAACCCGTCCCCTAATCCTAACCCGTACGCTAACACTAACCCGTACCCTAACACGTACACTCACCCTAAACCGTTGTCGTACCCTAACCTGTCCCCTAAACCATCCCCGTCCCCTAACCCTAACCCTAACCCTAACCCTAACCCTAAACCTAACCCTTACCCAAAGTCTTACACTAACCCGTACCTTAATCCTAACCCGTACGCTAACACTAACCCGTACCCTAACACGTATGCTCACCCTAAAGAGTTTTCGTACCCTAACCTGTCCCCTAAACCGTCCCGGTCCCCCAACCCTAAACCTAACCCTAACCCTAAACTTAACCCTTACCCGAAGCCTTACCCTAACCCGTCCCTTAAACCTAACCCGTACGCTAACACTAATCCGTACCCTTACAGGTACGCTCACCCTAAATCTTTGTCGTACCCTAATCTGTCCCCTAAACCGTCCCCGTCCACTAACCCTAACCCTAACCCTAACCCTAACCCTAACCCTAACCCTTACACGAAGCCTTACCCTAACCCGTCCCCTAATCCTAAACCGTACGCTAACACCAACCCATACCCTAACACGTATGCTCACCCTAAACAGTTGTCGTACCCTAACCTGTCCCCTTAACCGTCCCGGTCCCCTAACCCTAACCCTAACCCTTACCCTAACCCTAACCCTTACCCGAAGCCTTACACTAACCCGTCCCTTAATCCTAACACGTACGCTAACACTAAACAGTACCCTAACACATACGCACACCCTAAAACGTTGTCGTACACTAACCTGTCCCCTAAACCGTCCCCGTCTCCTAACCCTAACCCTAACCCTAACCCTAACCCAAACCCTTACCCGAAGCCTTACCATAACCCGTGTTCTAATCCTAACCCGTACGCTAACACTAACCCATACCCTAACACGCACGCTCACCCTAAACCTTTGTCGTACCCAAACCTGTCCCCTAAACCGTCCCCGTCCCCTAACCCTAACCCTAACCCTAACCGTATCCCTTACCCGAAGCCTTACCCTAACCCGTCCCCTAATCCTAACCCGTACGCTAACACTAACCCGTACCCTAACAGGTACGCTCACCCTAGATCATTGTCGTACCCTAACCTGTCCCCTAAACCGTCACCGTCCCCTAACCCTAACCCTAACCCTAACACTAACACTAACCCGAAACCTTACCCGAAGCCTTACCCTAAACCGTCCCCTAATCCTAAACCGTACACTAACACTAACCCGTACCCTAACACGTACGCTCACTGTAAACCGTTGTCGTACCCTAACCTGTACCCTAAACCGTCCCCGTCTCGTAACCCTAACCCTAACCCTAACCCTTACCCGAAGACTTACCCTAACCCTTCCCCTAATCCTAACCCGAACGCTAACACTAACCCGTACCCTAACACGTACGCTCACCCTAAACCGTTGTCGTACCCTAACCTGTCCCCTAAACCGTCCCCGTCCCCGTCCCCTAACCCTAACCCTAACCCTTACCCGAAGCCTTATCCTAAACCGTCCCCTAATCCTAACCCGTACCCTAACACGTACGCTCACCCTAAACCGTTGTCATACACTAACCTGTACCCTAAACCGTCCCCGTACCGTAACCCTAACCCTAACCCTAACACTAACCCTAACCCTTACCCGAAGCCTTACACTAACCCGTCCCCTAATCCTAACCCGTACGCTAACACTAACACGTACCCTAACACGTACGCTCACCCTAAACTGTTGTCGTACCCTAACCTGTCCCCTAAACCGTCCCGGTCCCCTATCCCTAACCCTAACCCTAACCCTAAACCTAACCCTTACCCGAATCCTTACCCTAACCCATCCCCTGATCCTAAGCCGTACGCTAACACTAACCCGTACCCTAACACGTACGTTCAACCTAAACCATTGTCGTACACTAACCTGTCCCCTAAACCGTCCCAGTCCCCTAACCCTAACCCTAACCCAAACCCTAACCCTAACCCTTACCCGAAGCCTTACCCTAACCCGACCCCTAATCCTAACCCCTACGCTAACACTAACCCGTACCCTAACACATATGCTCACCCTAAACCGTTGTCGTACCCTAACCTGTCCCCTAAACCGTCCCCGTCCCCTCACCCTAACCCTAACCCTAACCTTAACCTTACCCGAAGCCTTACACTAACTCGTCCGCTAATCCTTACACGTACGCTAACACTAACCCGTACCCTAACACGTACGCTCATCCTAAACAGTTGTCGTACCCTAACCTGTCCCCTAAACCGTCCCCGTCCCCTAACCGTAACCCTAACCCTAACCCTTACCCGAAGCCTTACCCTAACCCGTCCCCTAATCCTAACCCATACGCAAATTCTAACCCGTACCCTAACACGTACGCTCACCCTAAACCGTTGTCGTACCCTAACCTGTCCCCTAAAACGTCCCCGTCCCCTAACCCTTATCCTAACCCTAAACCTAACCCTAAACCTTACCCGAAGCCTTACCCTAACCTGTCCCCTAATCCTAACACGTACGCTAACACTAACCCGTACCCTAACACGTACGATCTCCCTAAAACGGTGTCGTACCCTAACCCGTCCCCTAAACTGTCCCCGTACCCTAACCCTAACCCTAACCCTAAACCTAACCCTAACCCTTACCCGAAGCCTTACCCTAACACGTCCCCTAATCCTAACACGTACGCTAACACTAACCCGTACTCAAACACGTATGCTGACCCTAAACCGTTGTCGTACCCTAACCTGTCCTCTAAACCGTCCCTGTGCCCTAACCCTAACCCCAACCCTAAGCCTAACCCTTACCCGAAGCCTTACCCTAACCCGTCCCCTAATCCTAACACGTACGCTAACACTAACCCGTACTCTAACACGTACGCTCACCCTAAACCGTTGTCGTACCCTAACCTGTCCCCTAAACCATCCCCGTGCCCTAACCCTAACCCTAACCCTAACCCGTAGCCTTACCCTAACCCGTCCTCTAATCCTAACCCGTACGCTAACACTAACCCATACCCGAACACGTACGCTCAACCTAAACCATTGTCGTACACTAACCTGTCCCCTAAACCGTCCCCGTACCGTAACCCTAAGCCTAACCCTAACTGTAAACTTACCTGAAGCCTTACCCTAACCCGTCCCCTAATCCAAACCCTTAGGCTAACACTAACCTGTACCCTAACACGTACGCTCACCCTAAACCGTTGTCGCACCCTAACCTGTCCCCTAAACCGTCCCCATCCCCGTCCCCTAACCCTAACACTAACCCTAACCCCTACCCTTACCCGAAGCCTTACCCTAACCCGTCCCATAATCCTAACTTGTACGCTAACACTAAACCGTACCCTAACACGTACGCTCACCCTAAACAGTTGTCGTACCCTAACCTGTCCCCTAAACCGTCCCCTAACCCTAACCCTTACCCTACCCCTAACCCTAACCATTACCCCACGCCGTACCCTAAACCGTCCCCTAATCCTATCCCGTACGCTAACACTAACCCATACACTAACACGTACGCTCACCCTAAACCGTTGTCGTACCCTAACCTGTCCCCTAAACCGTCCCCGTCCCAAAAACCTAACCTTAACCCTAACCCTAACCCTTACCCGAAGCCTTACCCTAACCCGTCCCCTAATCGTAACCCGTACGGTAACACTATCCCGTACCCTAACACGTACGCTCACCCTAAACCGTTGTCGTACACTAACCTGTCCCATAAACCGTCCCCGTCCCCTAACCCTAACCCTAACCCTAACCCTTACCCGAAGCCTTACCCTAGCCCGTCCCCTAATCCTAAACCGTATGCTAACACTATCCCGTACCCTAACACGTACGCTCACCATAAACCATTGTCATACCCTAACCTGTCCCCTAAACCGTCCCCATCCCCTAACCGTAACCCTAACCCTTACCCGAAGCCTTACAATAAACCGCCCCCTAATCCTAACACGTACGCTAACACTAACTCGGACCCTAACACGTACGCTCACCGTAAACTGTTGTCGTATCCTAACCTCTCCCCTAAACCGTCCCCGTCCCCTAACCCTAAACCTAACCCTAACCCTAACCCTAACCCATACCCGAAGCCTTACACTTACCCGTCCCCTAATCCTAACCCGTACGCTCACACTAAACCGTACCCTAACACGTACGCTCACACTAAACCGTTGTCATACCTTAACCTGTCCCCTAATCCGTTCCCGTACCCTAAACCTAACCCTAACCCTACCCTTACCCGAAGCCTTACCCTAACCCGTCCGCTAATCCAAACTCTTAGGCTAACACTAACCCGTACCCTAACACGTACGCTCAACCTAAACCGTTGTCGCACACAAACCTGTCCCCTAAACCGTCCCCATCCCCGTCGCCGAATCCTAATACTAACCCTAACCCTAACCCTTACCCGAAGCCTTACCCTAACCCGTCCCCTAATCCTAACCCGTACACTAATAGTAACCTGTACCCTAACACGTACGCTCACCCTAAACCGTTGTTGTACCCTAACCTGTCCCCTAAACCGTCCCCATTCCCTAAGCCTAACCCTAACCCTAACCCTAACCCTTACCCGAAGCCTTACCCTAACCCGTACCCTAATCCTAACCCGTACGCTAACACTAACCCGTACCATAACACGTACGCTCACCCTAAACTGTCGTCGTACCCTAACCTGTCCCCTAAACCGTCCCCGTCTCCTAACCCTAACCCTAACCCTAACCCTTACCCGAAGCCTTACCCTAACCCGTCCCCTAATCCTAACCCGTACGCTAACACTAACCCATAGCCTAACACGTACGCTCACCCTAAACCGTTGTCGTACCCTAACCTGTCGCCTAAACCGTCCCCGTCCCCTAACCCTAACCGTAACCCTAACCCTAAACCTAACCCTTACCCGAAGCCTTACCCTAACCCGTCCCATAATCCTAACCCGTACGCTAATGCTAACCGTTACCCTAACACGTACGCTCACCCTAAACCGTTGTCATATCCTAACCTGTCCCTTAAACCGTCCCCGTCCCCTAACCCTAACCCTAACCCGATCCCTAACCCTAACCCTTACCCCAAGCCTTAACCTAACCCGTCCCCTAATCCTAACCCGTACGCTAACACTAAACCGTACCCTAACACGTACGCTCACCCTAAACCGTTGTTGTACCCTAACATGTCCCCTAAACCGTCCCTGTCCCCTAACCCTAACCCTATCCCTAACCCTTACCTGAAGCTTTACCCTTACGCTTCCCCTAGTCCTAATCCGTACGCTAACACTAACCCGTACCCTAACACGTACGCTCACCCTAAACCGTTGTTGTACCCTAACATGTCCCCTAAACCGTCCCTGTCCCCTAACCCTAACCCTATCCCTAACCCTTACCTGAAGCTTTACCCTTACGCTTCCCCTAGTCCTAATCCGTACGCTAACACTAACCCGTACCCTAACACGTACGCTCACCCTAAACCGTTGTCGTAACCTAACCTGTCCCCTAAACCGTCCCAGTCCCCTAACACTAACCCTAAACCTAACCTTAACCCTAACCCTTACCCGAAGCCTTACCCTCACCCTTCCCCAATCCTAACCCGTATGCTAACACTAACCCGTACCCTAACACGTACGCTCACCCTAAACCGTTGTCATACCCTAACCTGTCCCCTAAACCGTCCCCATCCCCTAACACTAACCCTAACCCTAACCCTAACCCTAACCCTTACCCGAAGCCTTACCCTAACCCGTCACCTAATCCTAACCCGTAGGCTAAAACTAACCCGTACCCTAACTCGTACGCTCACCCTAAACTATTGACGTACCCAAACTGTCTCCTAAATCGTCCCTGTCCCCTAACCCTAACCCTTACCCTAAGATTAACCCTAACCCTTACCCGAAGCCTTACCCTAACCCGTCCCCTAATCCTAACCCGTACGCTAACCCTAAACCTAACCCTAACCCTTACCCGTAGCTTTACACTAACCCGTCCCTTAATCCTAACCCGTACGCTAACACTAAACCGTACCCTAACACGTACGCTCACCCTAAACAATTGTCGTACCCTAACCTGTCCCCTAAACCTTCCCCGTCCCCTAACCCTAACCCTAACCCTAACCCTTACCCGAAGCCTTACCCTAACCCGTTCCCTAATCCTAACCCGTACGCTAACAATAACCCATACCCTAACACGTACTCTCACCCTAAACAGTTGTCGTACCCTAACCTGTACCCTAAACCGTCCCCGTCCCCGTCCCCTAACCCTAACCATAACACTTACCCGAAGCCTTACCCTTACCCGTCCCCTAATCCTAACCCGTACGCTAACACTAAACCGTACCCTAACACGTACGCTCACCGTAAACCTTTTTCGTACCCTAACCTGTCCCCTAAACTGTCCCCGTTCCCTAACCCTAACCCTAACCCTAACCCTAACCCTTACCCGAAGCCTTACACTAACCCGTCCCCTAATTCTAACTCGTACGCTAACACTAACCCGTACCCTAGCACGTACGCTCACCCTAAACCGTTGTGGTACCCTAACCTGTCCCCTATACCGTCCCAGTCCCCTAACCCTAACCCTAACTCTAACCCTAAACTTAACCCTTACCCGAAGCCTTACACTAACCCATCCCCTAATCCTAACCCGTACGCTAACACTAAACCATACCCTAACACGTACGCTCACCCTAAACCATTGTCGTACCCTAACCTGTCCCATAAACCGTCCCCGTCCCCATCCCCTAACCCTAACCCTAACCCTAGACCTTACCGTAAGCGTTACCCTGAACCGTC
Source organism: Phocoena phocoena (assembly GCF_963924675.1). Taxonomy (NCBI): domain Eukaryota; kingdom Metazoa; phylum Chordata; class Mammalia; order Artiodactyla; family Phocoenidae; genus Phocoena; species Phocoena phocoena. The sequence goes on along the minus strand of NW_027077760.1, from coordinate 699,298 downwards.
CACTAATCCTAACCCGTACGCTAACACTAACCCGTACGCTAACACATACGCTCACCCTAAACCGTTTTCGTACCTTAACCTGTCCCCTAAACCGTCTCCGTCCCCTAACCCTAACCCTAACCCTAACCCTAACCCTAACCCTTACCCGAAGCCTTACACTAAACCGTCCCCTAATCGTAAACCGTACGCTAACACTAACCCGTACCCTAACACGTACGCTCACCCTAAACCGTTGTCGTACCCTAACCTGCCCCTAAACCGTCCGAGTCCCCTAACCCTAACCCTAACCCTAACCCAAACCCTTACCCGAAACCTTACCCTCACACTTCCCCAATCCTAACCCGTACGCTAACACTAACCCGTACCCTAACACATACGCTCACCCTAAACGGTTGTCGTACCCTAACCTGTCCCCTAAACAGTCCCCGTCCCCGTCCCCAAACCCAAACCCTAACCCTAACCCTAAGACTTACCCGAAGCCTTACCCTAACCCGTCCCCTAATCCTAACCCGTACGCTAACACTAACCCGTACCCTAACACGTACGCTCACCCTAAACCGTTGTCGTATCCTAACCTTTCCCCTAAACCGTCCCCATCCCCTAACCCTAACACTAACCCTTTCCCTAACCCTAACCCTTACCCGAAGCCTTACTCTGACCGGTCACCTAATACTAACCCATACGCTAACACTAACCCATAGCCTAATACGTACGCTCACCCTAAACCGTTGCCGTACCCTAACCTGTACCCTAAACCGTCCCCGTCCCCTAACCCTAACCCTAAACCTAACCGTAAACCTTACCTGAAGCCTTACCCTAACCCGTCCCCCTAATCCTAACCCGTACGCTAACACTAAACCGTAACCTAATACCTACACTCACCCTAAAACGTTGTCGTATCCTAAACTGTCCCCTAAACCGTCCCCGTCCCCTAACCCTTACCCTAAACCTAACCCTAAACCTTACCTGAAGCCTTAACCAAACCCGTCCCCTAATCCTAACCCATACGCTAACACTAAACCGTACCCTAACACCTACGCTCACCCTAAAACGTTGTCGTATCCTGACCTGTCCCCTAAACCGTCCCCGTCCCCTAACCCTAACCCTAACACTAACCCTAACCCTTACCCGAAGCCCTAACCTAACCCATAGGCTAACAGTAAACCGTAGCCTAACACGTACGATCACCCTAAACCTTTGTCGTACCATAACCTGTCCCCTAAACTGTCCCCGTCCCCGTCCCCTAATCCTAACTCTAACGCTAACCCTGACACTTCCCCGAAGTCATACCCTAAACCGTCCCCTAAACCTAACCCGTACCCTAACACGTACGCACACCCTAAACCATTGTCGTACCCTAAACTGTGACCTACACCGTCCCCGTCCTCGTCCCCTAACCCTAATCCTAAGCCTAACCCTTACCCGAAGCCTTACCCTACCCCGTCCACTAATCCTAACCCATACGCTAACACTAACCCGTACCCTAAAACGTACGCTCACCCTAAACCGATGTCGTACCCTAACCTCTCCCCTAAACCGTCCCCGTCCCTGTCCCCTAACCCTAACAATAAACCTAAACCTTACCCGAAGCCTTACCCTAAGCGGTCCCCTAATCCTAACACGTACGCTAACACTAACCCGTAACCTAAAACGTACGCTCACCTTAAACCTTTTTTGTACGCTGACCTGTCCGGTAAACCGTCCCCATCCCCTAACCCTAACCCTAACCCTAACCCTAATCCTTACCCAAATCCTTACCATAACCCGTCCCCTACTCCTAACCCGTACGATAACACTAACCCGTACCCAACACGTACAATCACCCTAAACCATTGTCGTACCCTAACCTGTCCCCTAAACCTTCCCCGTCCCCTAACCCTAACCCTAACCCTAATCCTAAACCTGAACCTTACCCACAACCTTACCCTAACCCGTCCCCTAATCCTAACACGTACGCTAACACTAACCCGTACCCTAACACGTACGCTCACCCTAAAACTTTTTTCGTACACTAACCTGTCCCTTAAACCGTCCCCATCCGCTAACCCTAACCCTAACCCTAAAACTTACCCGAAGCCTTACCCTAACCTGTCACATAATCCTAACCCGTACGCTAACACTAACCCATACCCTAACAGGTACGCTCACCCTAAACTGTTTTCATACCCTAACCTGTGCCCTAAACCGTCCCCGTCCCCTAACCGTAACCCTAAGCCTAAACTTTACCCGAAGCCTTACCCTAACCCGTCCCCTAATCCTAACCCGTACGCTAACACCTACGGTCACCCTAAACCGTTGTTGTACCCTAACCTGTCCCCTAAACCGTCCACATCCCCTAACCCTAACCCTAACCCTTACCCGAAGCCTTACCCTAACCGGTCCCCTAATCCTAACCCGTACACTAACACTAACTTGTACCCTAACATGTACGCTCACCCTAAACCGTTGTCATACCTTAACCTGTCCCCTAAACCCTCCCCGTCCCCTAACCCTAACCCTAACCCTAACCCTAACCCTTACCCGAAGCCTTACCCTAACACGTCCCCTATACCTAATCCGTACGCTAACACTAACCCATACCCTAACACCTTCGCTCACCCTAAACCGCTGTGGTATCCTAACCTTTTCCCTAAACCGTCCCCGGCCCATAATGCTTAACCTAAATCTTTACAGATGCCTGTCCCTAAACCGTCCCCAAATCCTAACCCATACGCTAACACTAAACTGTACCCTAACACGTAGGCTCACCCTAAATCCCTGTCGTACCCTAATTTGTACCCTAAACCGTCCCTTTCCCCAACCCTATCCCTCACCCTAACACTTACACGAAGCCTTACTCTAACCTGTCCCCTAATCCTAACCCAAATGCTAACACTGACCAGTACCCTAACATGTACGCTCACCCTAAAGAATTGTCCTACCCTAACCTGTACCCTAACACGTCCTCATCCACTAACCCTAACTCTAACACTTACCTGAAGCCTTACCCTAACACATCCCCTAATCCTAAGCCGTGCGCTAACACTAACCCATACCCTAACTCGTACGATCACACTAAACCGTTGTCGTACACTAACCTGTACTCTAAACCTTCCCTGTCCCCTAACCCTAACCCTAATCCTTACCGGAAAAGTTACCCTAACCCGTCCCCTAATCCTAACCCGTATGCTAACATTTACACCTACCCTAACTTGTATGCTCAATGAAAACCGTTGTCATACACTAACCTGTACCTAAACAGTCCCTGTCCCATAACCCTAACCCTAACACTTATCCGAAGCCTTACCCTAACCCGTCACCTAAGCCTAACTGGTACGCTAACACTAACACATACCCTAACATGTACACTCACCCTAAACCATTGTCTTCCCCAAACCTGTACCTTAAATCGTCCCTGGCCCTGTCCCCTAACATTAACCATAACCCTAACCCTTACCCGAAGCCTTATCCTAACCCGTCCCCTAATCCTAATCCGTACGCCAACACTAACCCATACCCTTACACCTACGCTCACCTTAAATCGTTGTCGTACACTAAATTGTACCCTAAACCGTTCCCATTCCCTAACCTAATCCCTAACCCTAACCATAAACCTAATCATTACCCGAAGCCTTAGTCTAAACTGTCCCCTAATCCTAAACCGTATGCTAGCACTAACACATACCCTAACATGTACACTCAACCTAAACTGCTGTCGTATTCTAACCTATACCCTAAACCGTTCCCATCCCCTAACCCTAACCCTAACCCGACGTCTTACCCTATCCCTTCCACTAATCATGGACCATACACTAACACTAAACCTTACCCTAACATGTATTCTCACACTAACACATTGTGGTACCCTAACCTGTACCTTGAACCGTCTCCATCTCCTAACCCTAACCCTAACCCTAACCCTTACCCTAAGCCTTACCCTAACCCGTCCCCTAATTCTAACCCATATGCTAACACTAACCTGTGCCCTAACATGTATGCTCACCCTAAACTGTTGTCGTACCCTAACCTGTACCTTAAACCGTCCCTGTCCCTGTTCCCTAACACTAACACATACCCGAATCATGTCTCTAAACCTCACACTAATCCTAACCCTTATGGTAGCACTAACATGTACCCTAAAACATACGCTCACCCTAAACTTTTGTCATTCCCTAACCTGTATCCTAAATGGTCCCAGTCCCCTAACAATAACCCTAAACCTAAACCTAAACCTAACCCTTACGTGAAGCTTTACCCTAACCCGTCCCTTAATCCTAACCCGTACGCTAATACTAACCCATAACCTAACACGTACGCTCACCCTAAATCATTGTCATACCCTAACCTGTACCATAAATCGTCGTTGTCCCCAACCTCAAACCGTTTCCCGAAACCTTATACTAACCCTTCCCCTAATCCTAACCCGTAAACTAACACTAACATGTACCCTAACACTTACGCTCACCCTATACCGTTGTCGTACCTTAAATTGTACCCTAAACTGTCCCCATCCCCTAACCCTAACCCTAACCCGAACCCTTACCCAAAGCCTTACGCTAACCCATCGGTAATCCTAACCCGTACGCTATCACTAACCTGTATCCTAACATGTACACTCACACTAAACAATTGTCGTACCCTATCCTGTACCCTAAAACGTCCCCATCCCCTAAACCTAAACTTAAGCCTTAGCCGAAGCCTTATCCTAACACCTCCCGTAATCCTAACCCGTTTGCAAACACTAACCCATACCTTAACACGTGTAGTCAACCTAAACTGCTGTCATACACTAAACTCTACCCTAAACCGTCCCCGTCCCCCAACCCGAACCCTAAATCTTACCCTTACCCGAAGTCTTACCTTAACCCGTCCCATAATCCGAAACTGTACGCTAACGCTAACCCATACCCTATCACGTACACTCACCCTAAACCGTTGTCATACCCTAACCTGTAACAAAAACCGTCCCCATCCCCTAACCTTAACCCTAACTCTTATCCGAAACCTTACCCTAACACGTCCTCTAATCTTAACCCATACGCTAACACTAACCCATAGCCTAAAATGTACGCTCAACCAAGACTCTTGTTTTACCCTACACTGTACCCTAAACCGTCCCCATCCCCTAACCCTAACACTTTCCCTAAACCTTACAGTAACCCGTCCCCTAATCTAAACCCGTACGCTAACACTAACTCTTACTCTAACTGCTATGCTCACCCTAAACCTTTGTCTTACACTAACCTGTACCCTAAACCGTCCCTGTCTCCATCCCCTAACCCTAACCCTAACCCTACCCCTAACCCTTACCTGAAGCCTTACCCTAACCCATCCCCTAATCCTAAACTGTACGCTAACCCTAACCAATACCCTAACACATACGCAGACCCTAAACCATTGTCCTACCATGATCTGAACCGTAAACCATCCCTGTGCCCTAACCCTAACTCTAAACCTAACCCTTTCCCAAAGCATTACACTAACCCGTCCACTAATCCTAACCCATACACTAACATGAACCCATCCCCTAACATATATGTTCTACTTAATTAGTTGTCGTACCCCAACCTGTATCCTAAACCTTCCCCATACCCTAACCCTAAACTTAACACTAACCCTTACCCAAAGCCTTACCCTAACACGTCATCTAACCCTAAACCGTACGCTAACACTAATACGTACCCTAACTGTTACGCTCACCCAAAAATGTTGTCGTACCTAACCTGTACACTAAACCATTCCCGTCCCCTAACCCAAATGCTAAAACTAACCCTTACACCAAACCTTACCCTAACCCTTCCCCTAACCTTAACCCGTACACTAACACTATCCCGTACCCTAATACATACGCTCACCCTAAACCTTACCCGTCCCCTGAGCCTAACCCTAAACCTAACCCTTACCCAAAGCCGAACCCTAACGCGTCCCCTATTCCTAACCAGTTCACTTACACTAAACCATACCCAAACACGTACGCTCCCCTAAACCATTGTCGTACCCTAACATGTACCCTAAACCATCCCCTTCCCCTAACCCTACCCCTAACACTTATGCGAAGACTTACCCTAACCCGTCCCCTATTCCTAGTCCATACGGTGACACTAACCATTACCGTAACACGTATGCTCACCCTAAACCGTTTTCGTACCCTAACCTTTACCTGAATCCGTCCCTGTCCATTAACCCTAACCCTAAACCTTACGTGAAGCCTTACCTTAACCTGTCTCCTAATGTTAATCCATACACTAACACTAATCCGTACCCTCACACCTATGCTCACCCTAAATGGTTGTAGTAATATAACCTGTTTCTTAAACCATCCCCATCCCCAAACCCTAACCCTAACCCCAACCCAGAGCACTTCCTCTTATGGTTCTTTACCTTAGGGAAATGAAATCAAAAAGACACATCTATGCCAAAGTTTGGGATGGCTCCTTTTACAAGAAACTCGTCTATGATACAAGTTAAATATCCCAGAAAGGGAAATTTGGATAAAGAATTAGTGGTACTTACCTACAACTGAATATCACTCAGCAATGAAATCTATGTCTTCAGGTCCGAAGCAACATAATGAGTGGATTCAGGTATGATGATTCTAAGTGAAATAAGTCACACAGAAAAAGAAACATCATAAGATGTCACTAATACACGGAACTTAATCTTGGCTACACATGAACTGAATTACAAAACAGAACAGGGTCTCAAATTTAGAAAACCTACTTATGCTTGCTTAATGGGAAAGGTGGGTTGGGCTGCTGCATAAAACCAGAGACTGAAATTAGCACACATACCATTCCTAAAACAAATATGTAATAGAATAGACCTACTCCTTGCTCAACGAAATGGACTTGACACCCCATATTCAAGACCTAGGAATATACCTGACTAGTAAGAATCTAAAAACCTATGGATTTATATGTCCCCGTAAGAGAATCAAGCGTGTGTACAGCAGCATAAACGCAGCAGTGAAAATCATCTAAATCCCATTATCAATATAAATTTCAAGAAAAACCACAATAACAGAGAAATACAGAACAATTCTTAAATATTTCAATCAGGGCTAGTGATGCAACCTGGATTCAGCACATCTACACCTAGAGCTGGGTGAGACATAAGGCAGAACACTTGGGCTCATTGGTTTGTTGAGGTTCGGTGAGCAAAAGCAGACCCTTTGAAGTCATACTGCATGGTACCTATTCCATGAGTCCCAACTGTCCAGGTTAAAGGGATTCTTCTTTCAGCTAAAAAATGCACGGGGAGCCCAGAATATTGTCCACTGTGTGATCTGGAAACGTTTTTAAAGGCATCTCAAATTTCATTCCCTTGTACTCGGGCTCGGCATTCCAGATGCTTTACTAACACTCACCCAACTAGGTGAGTCGGTGCCTTTAACCTCCTGTTTGGCCCAGTTTGCAATTTCTGCGGAAGATGAACAGGAATAGGGAGAACCAATGAGAAAGTAGCTGTAGATGTTTGGAAGGGCAAATTTAAGTCTCATTTCCCAACAGGAAGATGAATTAACCAAATGCTCAGCATACACTGCCAGAACCAGATTAGGGTCTGAAGCTATCTTGCGGGTTTGCAGTCAGCTCACAAGAAAGCGAGTTGGAGAAAGGAGCTCAGGGGCACTGTAATTCACAAACCTGCACAGTTATAAGTGACAGCAATCATCCAAAATTATATTGAAGTAAGGCTGCGAAGAGGACTTGAAAGTGAGGCAGAGTTGCAGGAAACCAATCTGGGAGGAAGACTGGAGTTGCATTTAAAACATAGGAAAACAGGCAGAACGAGGACAATGATGCACTTGGCAAAAAAAGCGCGTATGCTTTTTTCCTGAATATATTCAGGAAAAAACGCATACGTGCTTTTTGGCCAAATAAGCAAGCATGAAAAGGAAATCTGCACTACAATAAAGTCAAACTCCCCCCCCATATCAAAAGGGCCATCTATAAAAAGTGTAAAATTCCAAAGCCAGGAAACACCACCAAGAAGAGGGAGCCTTGTTATGCCGATGGGCGGGACGTAAATTGCCAACAGCCATTCTGGAGACCTGTATGGTGTTTCCTGAAACACGTAAGAAACAAAGCAACACAGCCTATGGTACTTCCACTTATGGTCCTATAGCTTACGGAAATTAAAATCAAAAACAGACAGCCACCCCAATATTTGGGACGGCTGTGTTCACAAGAAGCTCGTCTACAGTATCAGGTAAATATCCCAGAAAGCAAAAAATGGATAAAGAAGTTGTGGCACGTACGTACAATGCAATATCACTCAGCAATGAAATCTGTGTCATCAGGACCATAGCGGCATAGTACGTGGAAGCAGGTACGGTGATTCTACGTGAACTACGTCGCACAGAAAAAGAAACATCATAAGATATCACTAATAGAGGGAATGTAAACTTGACTACACATGAACTGAATTACAAAACAGAACAGGGTCTCAAATTTAGAAAACCAACTAGTGATTGCTTATGGGGAAAGGTGCGTTGGGGTGCTGCATAAAACCAGAGACTGAAATTAGCACAGATAACTTTCCATAAGCCAAATATGTAATAGACAAGACCTACTCCTTGCTCAACGAAATGGACCCAACACCACATATTCAACGCCTAGGAATATACCTGACTAGGAAGAATCATAAATCCCATGGATATATATGTCTTCGTAAGAGAATCAAGCGTGTGTACAGCGGCCGAAACGCAGCAGTGAAAATCCGATAAATCCCGTTATCAAAATAAATTTCGAAAACAAAACACAAAGACAGTGAAATAGAGAGCAATTCTTAAATAATTCACTCAGGGCATGTGATGCAACCGGGATTGACCACATCTACACCCAGAGCTGGTTGAGACATAAGGCTGGACACTTCAGGCTGATAGCAGTGGTGAGTTTCGGTGAGCAAATGCAGACCCTTTGAAGTCATACTGCATGGTACCCATTCCATGCGTCCCAACTCTCCAGGTTCAAGGGATTCTTCCTCCAGCTAAAACATGCATGGGAAACCCAGAGTATCGTCCACCGTGTGATTGGGAATCGATTTAAAATGCATCTCAGTTTTCGTATCCTGGTCCTCGGGTTCACCATTCCAGATGCTTTACTAACACTCTCTCCGCTTGGACTGTCAGTGCCTTTAACCTCCTGTTTGGCACAGCTTGCAATTTCTGTGCAAGATGAACAGGAATAGGGAGAACCAATGAGAGACTAGCTGTAGGTGTCTGCACTGGCAAATGTAAAGCTCATTTCCCAACAGGAAGAGGAATTAACCAAAGGCTCAGTGTGCCCTGCCGGAAACAGATTAGGGCCTGAAGCAATCCGGCGGTTTTGTGCCCAGCTCACAAGAAAGCGAGTTGAAGAAAGGAGCTCAGGGGCACTGTAATTCACAAACCTGCAGAGTTATAAATGACAGCTATCCTCCAAAAATATATTGAAGTAAGCCTGCGAAGGGGACTTGAAATCGATGCAGAGTTTCAGGAAAACCATTGCAGGGGGTAGACTGGAATTGCCCTGAAAGCATAGGAAAAGAGGCACAACGTCAACAATTATGCACTTGGCCAAAAAGGGCGTATGCGTTTTTTCCTGAATATATTCAGGAAAAAACGCATACACCCTTTTTGGCCAACCAAGCAAGCCTGTAAAGGAAATCTGCACTACAATGAAGTCTCACTGCCCCCAGGGCAAAAGGGCCATCTGAAAAAAGTGTAAAATCCAGAAAGGTAGGACAGGATATGGAGAACAGGGAGCCTTGTTATGCTGATTGGCAGGGTGTAAATTGCCAGCAGCCACCCTGGAGAAGTGTATGGTGTTTCCTGAAACACGTAAGAAACAAAGCAACACAGCCTATGGCACTTCCACTTATGGTCCTATAGCTTACGGAAATTAAAATCAAAAACAGACAGCCACCCCAATATTTGGGACGGCTGTGTTCACAAGAAGCTCGTCTACAGTATCAGGTAAATATCCCAGAAAGCAAAAAATGGATAAAGAAGTTGTGGCACGTACGTACAATGCAATATCACTCAGCAATGAAATCTGTGTCATCAGGCCCGTAGCGGCATAGTGAGTGGATGCAGGTACGGTGATTCTAGGTGAACTACGTCACACAGAAAAAGAAACATCATAAGATATCACTAATACACGGAATGTAAACTTGACTACACATGAACTGAATTACAAAACAGAACAGGGTCTCAAATTTAGAAAACCAACTAGTGCTTGCTTATGGGGAAAGGTGCGTTGGGGTGCTGCATAAAACCAGAGACTGAAATTAGCACAGATAACTTTCTATAAGCCAAATATGTATTAGACAAGACCTACTCCTTGCTCAACGAAATGGACCCAACACCACATATTCAACGCCTAGGAATATACCTGACTAGGAAGAATCTTAAAACCCATGGATATATATGTCTCCGTAAGAGAATCAAGCGTGTGTACAGCGGCCGAAAAGCAGCAGTGAAAATCCGATAAATCCCATTATCAAAATAAATTTCGAAAACAAAACACAAAGACAGTGAAATAGAGAGCAATTCTTAAATAATTCACTCAGGTCATGTGATGCAACCGGGATTTAACACATCTACACCCAGAGCTGGTTGAGACATAAGGCTGGACACTTCAAGGCTGATAGCATTGGTGAGTATTGGTGAGCAAATGCAGACCCTTTGAAGTCATACTGCATGGTACCCATTCCATGGGTCCCAACTCTCCAGGTTCAAGGGATTCTTCCTCCAGCTAAAACATGCATGGGAAACCCAGAGTATCGTCCACCGTGTGATTGGGAAACGATTTAAAATGCATCTCAGTTTTCGTATCCTGGTCCTCGGGTTCACCATTCCAGATGCTTTACTAACACGCTCCCCGCTTGGAGAGTCAGTGCCTTTAACCTCCTGTTTGGCACAGCTTGCAATTTCTGTGCAAGATGAACAGGAATAGGGAGAACCAATGAGAGACTAGCTGTAGGTGTCTGCACGGGCAAATGTAATGCTCATTGCCGACCAGGAAGAGGAATTAAACAAAGGCTCAGTGTGCGCTGCTGGAAACAGATTTAGGCCTGAAGCAATCCTGCGGTTTTGTGCCCAGCTCACAAGAAAGCGAGTTGAAGAAAGGAGCTCAGGGGCACTGTAATTCACAAACCTGCGAAGTTATGAATGACAGCTATCCTCTAAAAATATATTGAAGTAAGCCTGCGAAGGGGACTTGAAAGCGGGGCAGAATTTCAGGAAAACGATTGCAGGGGGTAGACTGGAATTGCCCTGAAAGCATAGGAAAACAGGCAGAACGTCGACAATGATGCACTTGGCCAAAAAGGGCGTATGCGTTTTTTCCTGAATATATTCAGGAAAAAACGCATACGCCCTTTTTGGCCAACCAAGCAAGCCTGTAAAGGAAAGCTGCACTACAATGAAGTCTCACTGCCCCCCAGGCAAAAGGGCCATCTGAAAAAAGTGTAAAATCCAGAAAGATAGGACAGGATATGGAGAACAGGGAGCCTTGTTATGTTGATTGGCAGGATGTAAATTGCCAGCAGCCACCCTGGAGAAGTGTATGGTAATTCCTGAAACACGTAAGAAACAAACAACACAGCCTATGGCACTTACACTTATGGTACTATAGTTTACGGAAATTAAAATCAAAAACAGACAGCCACCCCAATATTTGGGACGGCTGTGTTCACAAGAAGCTCGTCTACAGTATCAGGTAAATATCCCAGAAAGCAAAAAATGGATAAAGAAGTTGTGGCACGTTCGTACAATGCAATATCAGTCAGCAATGAAATCTGTGTCATCAGGCCCGTAGCGGCATAGTGAGTGGATGCAGGTACGGTGATTCTACGTGAACTACGTCACACAGAAAAAGAAACATCATAAGATATCACTAATACACGGAATGTAAACTTGACTACACATGAACTGAATTACAAAACAGAACAGGGTCTCAAATTTAGAAAACCAACTAGTGCTTGCTTATGGGGAAATGTGCGATGGGATGCTGCATAAAACCAGAGACTGAAATTAGCACAGATAACTTTCCATAAGCCAAATATGTAATAGACAAGACCTACTCCTTGCTCAACGAAATGGACGCAACACCACATATTGAACGCCTAGGAATATACCTGACTAGGAAGAATCTTAAAACCCATGGATATATATGTCTCCGTAAGAGAATCAAGTGTGGGTACAGCGGCCGAAACGCAGCAGTGAAAATCCGATAAATCCCATTATCAAAATAAATTTCGAAAACAAAACACAAAGACAGTGAAATAGAGAGCAATTCTTAAATAATTCACTCAGGGCATGTGATGCAACCGGGATTGACCACATCTACACCCAGAGCTGGTTGAGACATAAGGCTGGACACTTCAGGCTGATAGCATTGGTGAGTTTCGGTGAGCAAATGCAGACCCTTTGTAGTCAGACTGCATGGTACCTATTCCATGGGTCCCAACTCTTCAGGTTCAAGGGATTCTTCCTCCAGCTAAAACATGCATGGGAAACCCACTGTATGGTCCACCGTGTGATTGGGAAACGATTTAAAATGCATCTCAGTTTTCGTATCCTGGTCCTCGGGTTCACCATTCCAGATGCTTTACTAACACTCTCCCCGCTTGGAGAGTCAGTGCCTTTAATCTCCTGTTTGGCACAGCTTGCAATTTCTGTGCAAGATGAACAGGAATAGGGAGAACCAATGAGAGACTAGCTGTAGGTGTCTGCACGGGCAAATTTAAGGCTCATTTCCCACCAGGAAGAGGAATTAACCAAAGGCTCAGTGTGCCCTGCCAGAAACAGATTAGGGCCTGAAGCAATCCTGCGGTTTTGTGCCCAGCTCACAAGAAAGCGAGTTGAAGAAAGGAGCTCAGGGGCACTGTAATTCACAAACCTGCAAAGTTATAAATGACAGCTATCCTCCAAAAGTATATTGAAGTAAGCATGCGAAGGGGACTTGAAAGCGGGGCAGAGTTTCAGGAGAACCATTGCAGGGGGTAGACTGGAATTGCCCTGAAAGCATAGGAAAACAGGCAAAACGTCAACAATGATGCACTTGGCCAAAAAGGGCGTATGCGTTTTTTCCTGAATATATTCAGGAAAAAACGCATACGCCCTTTTTGGCCAACCAAGCAAGCCTGTAAAGGAAATCTGCAGTACAATGAAGTCTCACTGTCCCCCGGGCAAAAGGGCCATCTGAAAACAGTGTAAAATACAGAAAGGTAGGACAGGATATGGAGAACAGGGAGCCTTGTTATGCTGATTGGCAGGATGTAAATTGCCAGCAGCCACCCTGGAGAAGTGTATGGTGTTTCCTGAAACACGTAAGAAACAAAGCAACACAGCCTATGGCACTTCCACTTATGGTCCTATAGCTTACGGAAATTAAAATCAAAAACAGAGAGCCACCCCAAAGTTTGGGACGGCTGTGTTCACAAGAAGCTCGTCTACAGTATCAGGTAAATATCCCAGAAAGCAAAAAATGGATAAAGAAGTTGTGGCACGTACGTACAATGCAATACCACTCAGCAATGAAATCTGTGTCATCAGGCCCGTAGCGGCATAGTGAGTGGAGGCAGGTACGGTGATTCTACGTGAACTACGTCACACAGAAAAAGAAACATCATAAGATATCACTAATACACGGAATGTAAACTTGACTACACATGAACTGAATTACAAAACAGAACAGGGTCTCAAATTTAGAACACCAACTAGTGCTTGCTTATGGGGAAAGGTGCGTTGGGGTGCTACATAAAACCAGAGACTGAAATTAGCACAGATAACTTTCCATAAGCCAAATATGTAATAGACAAGACCTACTCCTTGCTCAACTAAATGGACCCAACACCACATATTCAACGCCTAGGAATATACCTGACTAGGAAGAATCTTAAAACCCATGGATATATATGTCTTCGTAAGAGAATCATGCGTGTGTACAGCGGCCGAAACGCAGCAGTGAAAATCCGATAAATCCCATTATCAAAATAAATTTCGAAAACAAAACACAAAGACAGTGAAATAGAAAGCAATTCTTAAATAATTCACTCAGGGCATGTGATGCAACCGGGATTGACCACATCTACACCCAGAGCTGGTTGAGACATAAGGCTGGACACTTCAGGCTGATAGCATTGGTGAGTTTCGGTGAGCCAATGCAGACCGTTTGAAGTCATACTGCATGGTACCCATTCCATGGGTCCCAAGTCTCCAGGTTCAAGGGATTCTTCCTTCAGCTAAAACATGAATGGGAAACACAGAGTATGGTACACCGTGAGATTGGGAAACGATTTAAAATGGATCTCAGTTTTCGTATCCTTGTCCTCGGGTTCACCATTCCAGACGCATTACTAACACTCTCCCCGCTTGGAGAGTCAGTGCCTTTAACCTCCTGTTTGGCACAGCTTGCAATTTCTGTGCAAGATGAACAGGAATAGGGAGAACCAATGAGAGACTAGCTGTAGGTGTCTGCACGGGCAAATGTAACGCTCATTGCCCACCAGGAAGACGAATTAAACAAAGGCTCAGTGTGCCCTGCTGGAAACATATTAGGGCCTGAAGCAATCCTGCGGTTTTGTGCCCAGCTCACAAGAAAGCGAGTTGAAGAAAGGAGCTCAGGGGCACTGTAATTCACAAACTTGCAGAGTTATAAATGACAGCTATCCTCCAAAAATATATTGAAGTAAGCCTGCGAAGGGGACTTGAAAGCGGGGCAGAATTTCAGGAAAACGATTGCAGGGGGTAGACTGGAATTGCCCTGAAAGCATAGGAAAAGAGGGAGAACGTCGACAATGATGCACTTGGCCAAAAAGGGCGTATGCATTTTTTCCTGAATATATTCAGGAAAAAAGGCATACGCCCTTTTTGGCCAACCAAGCAAGCCTGTAAAGGAAATCGGCACTACAATGAAGTCTCACTGCCCCCCGGGCAAAAGGGCCATCTGAAAAAAGTGTAAAATCCAGAAAGGTAGGACAGGATATGGAGAACAGGGAGCCTTGTTATGCTGATGGGCAGGATGTAAATTGCCAGCAGCCACCCTGGAGAAGTGTATGGTGTTTCCTGAAACACGTAAGAAATAAAGCAACACAGCCTATGGCCATTGCACTTATGGTCCTATTGCTTACGGAAATTAAAATCAAAAACAGAGAGCCACCCCAAAGTTTGGGACGGCTGTGTTCCCAAGAAGCTCGTCTACAGTACCAGATAAATATCCCAGAAAGCAAAAAATGGATAAAGAAGTTGTGGCACGTACGTGCAATGCAATATCACTCAGCAATGAAATCTGTGTCATCAGGCACGTAGCGGCATAGTGAGTGGATGCAGGTACGGTGATTCTACGTGAACTACGTCACACAGAAAAAGAAACATCATAAGATATCACTAATACAAGGAATGTAAACTTGACTACTCATGAACTGAATTACAAAACAGAACAGGGTCTCAAATTTAGAAAACCAACTAGTCCTTGCTTATGGGGAAAGGTGCGTTGGGGTGCTGCATAAAACCAGAGACTGAAATTAGCACAGATAACTTTCCATAAGCCAAATATGTAATAGACAAGACCTACTCCTTGCTCAACGAAATGGACCCAACACCACATATTCAACGCCTAGGAATATACCTGACTAGGAAGAATCTTAAAACCCATGGATATATATGTCTCCGTAAGAGAATCAAGCGTGTGTACAGCGGCCGAAACGCAGCAGTGAAAATCCGATAAATCCCATTATCAAAATAAATTTCGAAAACAAAACACAAAGACAGTGAAATAGTGAGCAATTCTTAAATAATTCACTCAGGGCATGTGATGCAACCGGGATTGACCACATCTACACCCAGAGCTGGTTGAGACATAATGCTGGACACTTCAGGCAGATAGCATTGGTGAGTTTCGGTGAGCAAATGCAGACCCTTTTAAGTCATACTGCCTGGTACCCATTCCATGGGTCCCAACTCTCCAGGTTCAAGGGATTCTTCCTCCAGCTAAAACATGCATGGGAAACCCAGACTATCGTCCACCGTGTGATTGGGAAACGATTTAAAATGCATCTCAGTTTTCGTATCCTGGTCCTCGGGTTCACCATTCCAGATGCTTTACTAACACTCTCCCCGCTTGGAGAGTCAGTGCCTTTAACCTCCTCTTTGGCACAGCTTGCAATTTCTGTGAAAGATGAACAGGAATAGGGAGAACCAATGAGAGTCTAGCTCTAGGTGTCTGCACGGGCAAATGTAACGCTCATTGCCCACCAGGAAGAGGAATTAAACAAAGGCTCAGTGTGCCCTGCTGGAAACAGATTAGGGCCCGAAGCAATCCTGCAGTTTTGTGCCCAGCTCACAAGAAAGTGAGTTGAAGAAAGGAGCTCAGGGGCACTGTAATTCACAAACCTGCAGAGTTATAAATGACAGCTATCCTCCAAAAATATATTGAAGTAAGCCTGCGAAGGGGACTTAAATGCGGGGCAGAATTTCAGGAAAACGATTGCAGGGGGTAGACTGGAATTGCCCTGAAAGCATAGGAAAAGAGGCACAACGTCGACAATGATGCACTTGGCCAAAAATGGCATATGCGTTTTTTCCTGAATGATGCACTTGGCCAAAAAGGGCGTATGCGTTTTTCCCTTTTTGGCCAACCAAGCAAGCCTGTAAAGGAAATCTGCACTACAATGAAGTCTCACTGCCCCCCGGGCAAAAGGGCCATCTGAAAAAAGTGTAAAATCCAGAAATGTAGGACTGGATATGGAGAAGAGGGAGCCTTGTTATGCTGATTGGCAGGATGTAAATTGTGAACAGCCACCCTGGAGAAGTGTATGGTGTTTCCTGAAACACGTAAGAAATAAAGCAACACAGCCTATGGCAATTGCACTTATGGTCCTATTTCTTACGGAAATTAAAATCAAAAACAGAGAGCCACCCCAAAGTTTGGGACGGCTGTGTTCCCAAGAAGCTCGTCTACAGACCAGATAAATATCCCAGAAAGCAAAAAATGGATAAAGAAGTTGTGGCACGTACGTGCAATGCAATATCACTCAGCAATGAAATCTGTGTCATCAGGCCCGTAGCGGCATAGTCAGTGGATGCAGGTATGGTGATTCTACGTGAACTACGTCACACAGAAAAAAAAATATCATAAGATATCACTAATACACGGAATGTAAACTTGACTACACATGAACTGAATTACAAAACAGAACAGGGTCTCAAATTGAGAAAACCAACTAGTGCTTGCTTATGGGGAAAGGTGCCTTGGGGTGCTGCATAAAACCAGAGACTGAAATTAGCACAGATAACTTTCCATAAGCCAAATATGTAATAGAAAAGACCTACTCCTTGCTCAACGAAATGGACTCAACACCACATATTCAATGCCTAGGAATATACCTGACTAGGAAAAATCTTAAAACCCATGGATTTATATGTCTCCGTAAGAGAATCAAGCGTGTGTACAGCGGCATAAATGCAGCAGTGAAAATCCGATAAATCCCATTATCAAAATAAATTTCAAAAACAAAACACAAAGACAGTGAAATAGAGAGCAATTCTTAAATAATTCACTCAGGGCTGTGATGCAACCGGGATTCAACACATCTACACCCAGAGATGGTTGAGACATAAGGCTGGACACTTCAGGCTGATAGCATTGGTGAGTTTTGCTGAGCAAATGCAGACCCTTTGATGTCATACTGCATGTTACTCATTCCATGGGTCCCAACTCTCCAGTTTTAAGGGATTCTTCCTCCAGCTAAAACATGCATGGGAAACCCAGAGTATCGTCCACCGTGTGATTGGGAAACGATTTAAAATGCATCTCAGTTTTCGTATCCTGGTCCTCGGGTTCACCATTCCAGATGCTTTACTCACACTCTCCCCGCTTGGAGAGTCAGTGCCTTTAACCTCCTGTTTGGCACAGCTTGCAATTTCTGTGCAAGATGAACAGGAATAGGGAGAACCAATGAGAGACTAGCTGTAGGTGTCTGCACGGGCAAATGTAACGCTCATTGCTGACCAGGAAGAGGAATTCAACAAAGGCTCAGCGTGTCCTGCTAAAAACAGATTATGGCCTGAAGCAATCCTGCGGCTTTGTGCCCAACTCACAAGAAAGCGAGTTGAAGAAAGGAGCTCAGGCGCACTGTAATTCACAAACCTGCAGAGTTATAAATGACAGCTATCCTCCAAATATATATTGAAGTAAGCCTGCAAAGGGGACTTGAAAGCGGGGCAGAATTTCAGGAAATCGATTGCAGGGGTAGACTGGAATTGCCCTGAAAGCATAGGAAAAGAGGCAGAACGTGGACAATGATGCACTTGGCCAAAAAGGGCGTATGCGTTTTTTCCTGAATATATTCAGGAAAAAACGCATACGCCCTTTTTGGCCAACCAAGCAAGCCTGTAAAGGAAATCTGCACTACAATGAAGTCTCACTGCCCCCCGGGCAAAAGGGCCATCTGAAAAAAGTGTAAAATCCAGAAAGGTAGGACAGGATATGTAGAAAAGGGAGCCTTGTTATGCTGATTGGCAGGATGTAAATTGCCAGCAGCCACCCTGGAGAAGTGTATGGTGTTTCCTGAAACACGTAAGAAACAAAGCATCACAGCCTATGGCACTTCCACTTATGATCCTATAGCTTACGGAAATTAAAATCAAAAACAGACAGCCACCCCAATATTTGGGACGGCTGTGTTCACAAGAAGCTCGTCTACAGTATCAGGTAAATATCCCAGAAAGCGAAAAATGGATAAAGAAGTTGTGGCACGTACGTACAATGCAATATCACTCAGCAATGAAATCTGTGTCATCAGGCCCGTAGCGGCATAGTGAGTGGATGCAGGTACGGTGATTCTACGTGAACTATGTCACAGAGAAAAAGAAACATCATAAGATATCACTAATACACGGAATGTAAACTTGACTACACATGAACTGAATTACAAAAGAGAACAGGGTCTCAAATTTAGAAAACCAACTAGTGCTTGCTTATCGGAAAGGTGCGTTGGGGTGCTGCATAAAACCAGAGACTGAAATTAGCACAGATAACTTTCCATAAGCCAAATATGTAATAGACAAGCCCTACTCCTTGCTCAACGGAATGGACCCAACACCACATATTCAACGCCTAGGAATATACCTGACTAGGAAGAATCTTAAAACCCATGGATATATATTTCTCCGTAAGAGAATCAAGCGTGTGTACAACGGCCGAAACGCAGCAGTGAAAATCCGATAAATCCCATTATCAAAATAAATTTCGAAAACAAAACACAAAGACAGTGAAATAGAGAACAATTCTTAAATAATTCACTCAGGGCATGTGATGCAACCGGGATTTAACACATCTACACCCAGAGCTGGTTGAGACATAAGGCTGGAGACTTCAGGCTGATAGCATTGGTGAGTTTCGGTGAGCAAATGCAGACCCTTTGAAGTCATACCGCATGGTACCCATTCCATGGGTCCCAACTCTCCAGGTTCAAGGGATTCTTCCTCCAGCTAAAACATGCATGGGAAACCCAGACTATCGTCCACCGTGTGATTGGGAAACGATTTAAAATGCATCTCAGTTTTCGTATCCTTGTCCTCGGGTTCACCATTCCAGACGCATTACTAACACTCTCCCCGCTTGGAGAGTCAGTGCCTTTAACCTCCTGTTTGGCACAGCTTGCAATTTCTGTGCAAGATGTACAGGAATAGGGAGAACCAATGAGAGACTAGCTGTAGGTGTCTGCACGGGCAAATGTAAAGCTCATTGCCCACCAGGAAGAGGAATTAACCAAAGGCTCAGCGTGCCCTGCCGGAAACAGATTAGGGCCTGAAGGAATCCTGCGGTTTTGTGCCCAGCTCACAATAAAGAGATTTGAAGAAAGGAGCTCAGGGGCACTGTAATTCACAAACCTGCAGAGTTATAAATGAGAGCTATCCTCCAAAAATATATTGAAGTAAGCCTGCGAAGGGGACTTGAAAGCGGGGCAGAGTTTCAGTAAAACCATTGCAGGGGGTAGACTGGAATTGCCCTGAAAGCATAGGAAAAGAGGCAGAACTTCGACAATGATGCACTTGGCCAAAAAGATCGTATGCGTTTTTTCCTGAACATATTCAGGAAAAAACGCATACGCCCTTTTTGGCCAACCAAGCAAGTCTGTAAAGAAATCTGCACTACAATGAAGTCTCACTGCCCCCCGGGCATAAGGGCCATCTGAAAAAAGTGTAAAATCCAGAAAGGTAGGACAGGATATGGAGAAGAGGGAGCCTTGTTATGCTGATTGGCCAGATGTAAATTGCCAGCAGCCACCCTGGAGAAGTGTATGGTGTTTCCTGAAACACGTAAGAAACAAAGCAACACAGCCAATGGCACTTCCACTTATGGTCCTATAGCTTACGGAAATTAAAATCAAAAACAGACAGCCACCCCAATATTTGGGACGGCTGTGTTCACAAGAAGCTCGTCTACAGTATCAGGTAAATATCCCAGAAAGCAAAAAATGGATAAAGAAGTTGTGGCACGTACGTGCAATGCAGTATCACTCAGCAATGAAATCTGTGTCATCAGGCCCGTAGCGGCATAGTGAGTGGATGCAGGTATGGTGATTCTACGTGAACTACGTCACACAGAAAAAGAAACATCATAAGATATCACTAATACACGGAATGTAAACGTGACTACACATGAACTGAATTACAAAACAGAACAGGGTCTCAAATTTAGAAAACCAACTAGTGCTTGCTTATGGGGAAAGGTGCGTTGGGGTGCTGCATAAAACCAGAGACTGAAATTAGCACAGATAACATTCCATAAGCCAAATATGTAATAGACAAGACCTACTCCTTGCTCAACGAAATGGACTCAACACCACATATTCAACGCCTAGGAATATACCTGACTAGGAAGAATTTTAAAACACATGGATATATATGTCTCCGTAAGAGAATCAAGCTTGTGTACAGCGGCCGAAACGCAGCAGTGAAAATCCGATAAATCCCATTATCAAAATAACTTTCGAAAACAAAACACAAAGACAGTGAAATAGAGAGCAATTCTTAAATAATTCACTCAGGGCATGTGATGCAACCGGGATTGACCACATCTACACGCAGAGCTGGTAGAGTCATAAGGCTGGACACTTCAGGCTGATAGCATTAGTGAGTTTCGGTGAGCAAATGCAGACCCTTTGAAGTCATAGTGCATGGTACCTATTCCATGGGTCCCAACTCTTTAGGTTCAAGGGATTCTTCCTCCAGCTAAAACATGCATGGGAAACCCACAGTATGGTCCACCGTGTGATTGGGAAACGATTTAAAATGCATCTCAGTTTTCGTACCCTGTTCCTCGGGTTCACCATTCCAGATGCTTTACTAACACTCTACCTGCTTGGAGAGTCAGTGCCTTTAACCTCCTGTTTGGCACAGCTTCAATTAATGTGCAAGATGAACAGGAATAGGGAGAACCAATGAGAGACTAGCTGTAGGTGTCTGCACGGGCAAATGTAACGCTCATTTCCCACCAGGAAGAGGAATTAACCAAAGGCTCAGCATGCCCTGCCGGCAACAGATTAGGGCCTGAAGCAATCCTGCGGTTTTGTGCCCAGCTCACAAGAAAGCGAGTTGAACAAAGGAGCTCAGGGGCACTGTAATTCACAAACCTGCAGAGTTATAAATGACAGCTATCCTCGAAAAATATATTCAAGTAAGCCTGCGAAGGGGACTTGAAAGCGGGGCAGAGTTTCAGGAAAACCATTGCAGGGGGTAGACTGGAATTGCCCTGAAAGCATAGGAAAAGAGGCACAACGTCGACAATGATGCACTTTGCCAAAAAGGGCGTATGCGTTTTTTCCTGAATATATTCAGGAAAAAACGCATACGTCCTTTTTGGCCAACAAAGCAAGCCTGTAAAGGAAATCTGCACTACAATGAAATCTCACTGCCCCCCCCCTGGGCAAAAGGGCAATCAGAAAAAAGGGTAAAATCCAGAAAGTTAGGACAGGATATGGAGAACAGGGAGCCTTGTTATGCTGATTGGCAGGATGTAAATTGTGAACAGCCACCCTGGAGAAGTGTATGGTGTTTCCTGAAACACGTAAGAAATAAAGCAACACAGCCTATGGCAATTGCACTTATGGTCCTACTGCTTAGGGAAATTAAAATCAAAAACAGAGAGACACCCGAAATTTGGGACGGCTGTGTTCCCAAGAAGCTCGTCTACAGTACCAGGTAAATATCCCAGAAAGCAAAAAATGGTTAAAGAAGTTGTGGCACGTACGTACAATGCAATATCACTCAGCAATGAAATCTGTGTCATCAGGCCCGTAGCGGCATAGTGAGTGGATGCAGGTACGGT